>NC_133449.1:139904243-140232412 GCF_048565385.1 Saimiri boliviensis | reverse complement strand
TGCTTGTCTAGGAAAGCATAAACTCGCTCTGTGGCTCACACCTGTAACCCCAGCACTTTGGGAGGCTGAGGGAGGCGGATCACCTGAGGTCAAGAGTTTGAGAGCAGCCTGGCCAACATGGTGAAACCCCATCTCTACTAAAAATATAAAAATTAGCCACGTGTGGTGGCAAGCACCTATGATCCCAGCTACTTAGGAGGCTGAAGCAGAAAAATCACTTGAACCCCAGAGGTGTAGGTTGTAGTGAGCCAAGATCACACCACTGCCCTCTATCTAGCCTGGGCAACAGAGAGTGAGACTCTATCTGAAAAACAAACAAAAAAAACCACCAACCAAACAAACAAAAAAAATGTGTTTTCACTTTATGTACTCACCCCGAGTTGTTTCTTGCACGAGATTCAAGAACCTTCCCTTGGGGTCTGGATCGGGTCCCCTTTCCTGTAACACAGCTGCAGATCCTGCAGGGGGTCAGACTTGGGTCCTAAGATGCAGTCGGGGAATGTCATAATGGCAGCCACCAGGTCTCAGGGATCTGGGCTCATGTGGGTCTACTGGGTCAGGAGGCACCTGCTGAATATGGGGTTCTTCAATGTCAGGGAGGGGAATGGTCCACTTACACGATGAGGAGAGGGTTATATTCAAGACAGAACATGCACGCACATGGAGGACTATGAGATGTTCCTGGCCACAACAGTGAAATTGAGACCTCTGGAATCAGGACCAGGTTCAAATCCTGACTCTGACGCTTGTGAGTGTGGCCTTGGGGCAAGCCACCTCCCTAATGTGCAATTCTCTTGTCTGCACAATGGGAACAGAGTTGTCTTTATTTTGCATGTTTGCTTATTACATTTAATTATTTCCCTAATCTTCATTTTACCCTCATGAGGGTTGTCAGACTTAGCAAAGCATCATACAGATGCACAGTTACCTTCGAAGACAGAGAGTGAATAAGGTTTTAGTTTAAGTCTCGTGCATTATTTGAGACATACACGAAGAGTCCAAAACTCACACTTCACTGGATGTCCTGTGTTTTCTCTGGCAACCCGGCTCCCCACCGACGTGGTGCTTTTGGGATAGTTATCTCCCCCTCTCAGCTTTGGTTTCTATATCTGGAAAATGTGGAAGTGGGAGGTAGAATAAATGATTTTTAAGTTGCTGTGACTTTCTGAGAGTCCTTCACATGTTACTTGAACCCATTCTCTTGCCAAGCCCAAGCCCCACCCCAACTCCAGTCTGCATGCCTCAGTTTCCCCTCTCAGTCCTTAGGAATACTGTTTTTTTTTTAAAAAAATGGAGTCTCGCTTTGTTACCCAGGCTAAAGGGCAGTGTCACGATCTTGGCTCACTGCAACCTCTGCTTCCCAACCAATGCTGTCTCAGCCTCCCGAGTAGCTGGGATTATAGGCGTGAATCATTATGCCTGGTTAATTTTTGTATTTTTAGTATAAAAATTAGGGTTTCACCATATAGGGTTTCACCATGTTGCCAGGCTGGTCTTGAACTACTGGCCTCAAGTGAACTACCCATCTCAGCCTCCCTAAGTACTGGGATTACAGGTTTGACCCACCCCACCCAGCTCAAAGACAATGGAACACTACTTTCTAATCTTGAGTCAGTTTGTTTCACTTATGCAGCAATGGCGCCACCTGGTGGCTCCATGGAGAAGTGCCCTGAGGGTAAACTGCCCACAGCAGGGTTCGGAAAAACACTCAGAGGAATCTGACAGAAGATTAGCATCTCTGGGAGAAAAAATGGTTCAATAAACTGTAGCAACCCCAGTATCCACACCTCCTTCACCAGGATCTCATGGTGATGTTAGGAGCTGTCTACCAAGAGGCAGGAAAAATGCACAGGGAAAGTGACACAGTGCATTATCTGCGGGTATCTTGGTCTTCTCTGATTTTTTTTTTTTTTTGAGGTGGAGTCTTGCAGTGTCCCTCAGGCTGGAGTGCAGTGGTGTAATCTCATCTAACTGCAACTTACACCTCCCTGGTTCAAGTGATTCTCCTGCCTCAGCCTCCTTAGTAGCTGGGATTACAGGGGCCTGCCACACCATGCCTGGCTAATTTTTGTATTTTCAGTAGAGATGAGGTTTTGCCATGTTGTCCAGGCTGGTCTTGAACTCCTGACCTCAAGTGATCCACCTGCCTCAGCCTCCTAAAGTGCTGAAATTACAGGCATGAGCCACCGCACACAGCCTGGTCTCCTCTGATTTTAGCAATGATGGTGTCGACCTGATCAATTGCCCTGAATTTTCCCTTGTTCTTCCTGTCTGTCTCTTTCTTCCTAATGAAGACAAGTATGCACTACACATCAAGCACTGTCTGAGTGCCTTCTATTGCATTTGCTAAGCACCTATTGTTTGCAAGGCCCTAGAATACAAGGTGAAGGAATTAGAAAAAAGTCCTGGCCCCTAGTCCTGCCAAAAACAATCATATGTATGCGCATTTGATTTTTTTTTAAGTATTCAATTATAATCAAAATCCCACTAACATTTTCACAAGGCCAGGCACAGTGGCTCACACCTGTAATCTCAGCACTTTGAGAGGCCAAGATGGGTGTATCATTTGAGGTCAGGAGTTGGAGGCCAGCCTGGCTGACGTGGTGAAACCTGGTGTCTACTAAAAATACAAAAATAAGCCAAACCCAGTGGCACACGCCTATAATCCCAGCTCCTCAGGGGGCCGAGACTGGAGAACTGTTTGAACCCAGGAGGCGGAGGTTGCAGTGAACTGAGATTGTACCACTGCACTCCAGCCTGGGTGATGTAGCCAGACTCTGTCTCAAGAAAATAAAACATTTTTTACTATTTTTAGAAAGAGTGTCTTGCTCTGTCTCAGAGCTGGAATTCAGTGGCATGATCACAGCTCACTGAAACCTTGAACTGCTGGGCTCAAGGGATCCTCCTGCCTCAGCCTCCCAAGTAGTTAGTACTATAGGTGCACACTATAACCAACATGCCCAGTTAATATAAAAAATTTTTTTGTAAAGATAGGATCTCTCTGGTTGGTATGTTACTCAGACTAGCCTTGATCTCCTGGCATCCAGTGATCCTCCCACCTCAGCCTCCATATGCCATTATACCTTAAAGGTACCTAGCCAGGGCTTAGTACTTAAATGTACTTAGTATTTAAATGTACTTAGCCAGAATCACCTATACCTGTGATCCCAGTACTTTGGGAAGCCAAGGTAGGATGATCACCTGAGGCCAGGAGCTTGAGAGCACCTGCCCAACGTACTGAAACCACATCTCTACTAAAAATACAAAAAAATTATCTGGGTGTGGTAGTGCCTGTAATCCCAGCTACTAGGGAGGCTGAGGCACATGAATTGTTTGAATGTTGGAGGTGGAGGTTGCAGTGAGCTGAGATCACACCATTGCATCAGCCTGGCCAACAGAGGGAGACTCCGTCTCAAACAAACAAACATCTAGCCAGGGCTCTGGAAACCATGGCATATAGTATCTACACAGGAGACATAGAGATCCCACCATCTGTTTTTATACAGCTCATGAGCTGCCCAAGAATGTTTATTGGTTTTATATTTTTAAATACTTGAAAAAAATCAGACTGGGCACAGTGGCTCACACTTGCAATCCCAGCACTTTGGGAGGCTGAAGTGGGAGGATCACCTGAGATCAGGAGTTGGAGACCAGCCTGGCTAACATGGTGAAACCCCATCTCTACTTAAATACAAAAATTAGCCAGGCTTGGTGGCACACACCTGTAATTCCAGACTATAATGCAGTGGTTCAATCTTGCCTCACTGCAATCTCTGCCTCCTGGGTTCAAGTAGTTCTCCTGCCTCAGCCTCCCAAGTAGCTAGGACTACAGGTGTGTACCACCATGCCCACCTTTTTTTTTTTTTTTTGTATTATTAGTAGAGATGGAGTTTCACCATGTTGGGGAGCATGGTCTCGATCTCCTGACCTCATGATCTGCCCACCTCAGCCTCCCAAAGTGATGGGATTACAGGCATGAGCCCCAGCCTTTTTTTTTTTTTTTTTTTTTTTTTGAGAGAGGGTCTCGCTCTGTGGAGGTGCAGGCTGTGCTGAGTTCTGACTGTACTACTGCACCCAGGCTGGAGTGCAGAAGTGACATCATGGCTCACTGCAGCCTCCACCTTCCCTGGATTCAAATGATCCTCCCCCTTCAGCCTCATGAGTAGCTGGCTACAAGAACATGCCACCATGCCTGGCTAATTTTTTTGTAGAGACTGGGTCCCTCTATGTTATGCACGCTGGTCTCAAACACCTGGCTTCAAGCAGTCCCCCTGCCTTAGCCTCCCAAAGTCCAGAAGTCTGGATATTACAGCTGTGAGCCACTGTACTCAGTCTGTATTATCCTTACAAATGATTTTTTTTTTTTTCTTTTTTGAAGACAGGGTCTCAGTCTGTCATCCAGGTTCACTGCATCCAGGTGCAATTGTGGCTCACTGCAGCCTCCACCTCTCAGGCTCAAGCAGTCCTCCTGCTTCAGCCTCCCAGTAGCTGGGACCACAGGTGCACCACCATGTAAGACTAACTTATTTTTTGTAGAGATGAGCTTTCACCCTCCTGCCTGGGCTGATCTCAAACAGCTGGGCTCAAGTGATCCTCCAGCCTCAGCCTCCCAAAGTGCTGGGATTACAGATGAGAGCTGCCAAACCCAACCTGTTTTATTGCTTATAGTAGTTACCTGTATTAGAAGACATTCCATTGTGTTCAAGCCCCTGGCTGACCAAAAACTCCACAGCCATCACTCTGAGCCTGCTTATAGAGAAGGCTAGTAGGGGTTGCGCTGCCTTTTTTTTCTTTTGAGATGGAGTCTTGCTCTGTCCCCCAGGCTTAAGTGCAGTGGCGTGATCTAAGCTCACTGCTACCTCCACCTTTGGGGTTCAAGTGATTCTCCTGCCTCGGTCTCCCAAGTAGCTGGGATTACAGGCACATGCAACCATGCCCGGTTCATTTTTGTATTTTTAGTAGAGCCAAGGTTTTGCCATGTTAGCCAGGCTGATCTTGAACTCCTGACCTCAAGTGATGTGCCCACCTCAGCCTCCCAAAGTGCTGGGATTACAGGCATGCATCCCCATGCCTGGCAGAAGGTTCGGATTTTCTCATTTTATTTTTATTTTTTAGATGGAATCTCACTCTGTCACCCAGGCTGGAGTACAATGGTGTGGTCTCGGCTCACTGCAACCTCCACCTCCTGGGATTCTCAGGCCTCAGCCTCTTGAGTAGCTGGGACTACAGGCATGTGCCACCACACCTGGCTAGTTTCTGTATTTTTAGTAGAGATGGGGTTTCACTATGTTGGCCGTGATGGCCTCTAACTCCTGACCTCTGGTGATCTTCTCACCTCCGCCTTCTAAAGTGCTGGGATTACAGGCATAAACCACCGTGCTTAGCCATGGGTTTTCTTGAACCAAGGCATATTCCTTGTCATGTTTAACAAAATTGTGCCCCAGCCCTGCACTTTCCTTGATTCATCCTCCTTTGAATAGAGAACCTCTCAAAAGCTGTAATGAACATGGAAGAGCCACTGGCCAGGTGGGCTGGGTGGTGGCAGGTTTGGGGGCTGGGGTCCCAGCAGTTGCCACCCCCTTTCCCAGGATGTACACGGGGTCTCATGTACCTGTCCTGTTATCTCCTAGGTCAGCTCATCGACACTGTCTGGGTGAAAAAAGGAGACCAGACCTTGTTTTCTTCCATGTTCAAAGCCAATATCACCATCCACAACATTGCTGTCAGTGCGTGCCTGACCCACCAGTAGCCTGGAACTATTTAGACCTGGTTTATTAACCATACACCTGCCAGACCCAACCCAGCCAAAACACAAAATCGACCGAACACAGTGACCCACACCTGTAATCCCATCACTTTGGGAGGCCGAGGCCGGTGGATCTCCTGAGGTCAGGAGTTTGAGACCAGCCTGGCCAACATGGTGAAATCCCATCTCTACTGAAAATATAAAAATGAGCCGGGTGTGGTGGTGCACACCTGTAATCCCAGCTACTTGGGAGGCTGAGGTGAGAGAATCACTTGAACACAGGAGGTGGAGTTACAGTGAGCTGAGATTGAACCACCACACTCCAGCCTGGGCAGAGCATGAGACTCCATCTCAAAAAACAACAGTAACGAGGCTGGGCGCAGTGGCTCACACCTGTAACCCCAGCACTTTGGGAAGGCAAGGCGGGTGGATCATGAGGTCAAGAGATTGAGACCATCCTGGTCAACATGGTGAAACCCCGTCTCTACTAAAAAATATAAAAAATTAGCTGGGCATGGTGGCACATGCCTGTAATCCCAACTACTCAGGAGGCTGAGGCAGGAGAATTGCCTGAACCCAGGAGGCGGAGGTTGCGGTGAGCTGAGATTGTGCCATTGCACTACAGCCTGGGTAACAAGAGCGAAACTCTGTCTCAAAAAAAAGACAACAACAACAACAGTAACAACAACAAAAACACAAACTCAAACTCCAGCCCCCCCCTTTTTTTTTTTTTTAAGAGATAGATAGGGACTTCCTGTGTTGTTCAGGCTACAGTGCAGTGCAGTGGTATAATCATAGCCCACTGCAGCCTCTTACTCCCAGGATCAAGCAGTCCTCCCACCTCAGCCTCCTGAGTAGCTGGGATTACAGGTGAATGCTACCATGCCCAACTAATATTTGTGTGTGTGTGGAGATGGGGTCTCACCATGTTGGCCAGGCTGGCCTCGAACTCTGAGCTTCCAGTGATCCTCCCATCTCAGCCTTCCAAAGTCCTGGGATTACAGGTATGAGCCTCTGCTCCTGGCCAAAACCTAATTACACATTCATGAATGACAGAGATGATGAGCTTCTGTGTCCTTTAACAATGAAATGCAAAACATCGTTATGCTGCATCCAGACCCATCTCACATGCAAGGATACACAAAGACTCAACATAAACGGATGGAGAAAGATTTACCAACCAACTTGAGAGCAAAAATAAGTTAATTAATAAAAAGCAGGAGTTGCAATTCTCGCCTCTGATAAAATAGACTTTAAAGCAACAAAGATCAAAAGAGGCAAAGAAGGACATAATGGTCAAAGGATCAATGCAACGAGAAGAGCTAACGATCCTAAATATATACGCACCCAATACAGGAACACCCAGATTACGTAAGACTTATAAAGAGACTTAGACTCCCACACAATAATAGGGGGAGACTTCAACATCAATATTAGACAGATCAACGAGACAGAAAATTAACAAGGATATCCAGGACTTGAACTCACATCTGGAAAAAGTAAACTTAATAAACATTTATAGAACTCTCCATTTTAAATACACAAAATATACACTCTGATCAGTACCACATCATACCTACTTACAGGTTTAAATGAATTATTGGTTGGCTGCTTGTTTGTTATTTTCTTTCCTCATTTTTTTCCTGTCTCCATTATTAAGCACAATTACTGGCATAAAAGACGTTTTCAATACCCATTTTTAGACTGCATTCTAGCCTGGGCAATAAAGCAACACTCCCGTTCTCTCTCCCTCTTCCTCTTTCTTCCTCTCCTTCATTCTTTTTATTATTCTTTTTTCTTTCTTTCTTTCCTTTTTTTCCCCTTAAAAACAACAACAACAACAACAACAATGAAATGGATTATTCCTTGGATATAACTTTGCTGGGGATGCTGTAACAAAGTGCCACAAACTAAGTGGCTTAGAATAAGACAAATTTGTTGTCTCAGGCCAGATGCCGTGGCTCATGTCTGTAATCCCTGTACTTTGGGAGCATGAGTGAGAGGATAACTTCAGGTCAGGAGTTCAATAGCAGCCAGGCCAACAGGATGAAACCCCACCTCTACTAAAAACAATACAGCCGGGAGCGGCGGCTCACACCTGTAATCCTAGCACTTTGGAAGGCTGAGGTAGGCAGATCAAGAGGTCAGGAGTTTGAGACCAGCATAGCCAACATGGTGAAACCCCATCTCTACTAAAAATATAAAAATTGGCTGGCTGTGGTGGTGCACGCCTGTCATCCTAGCTACTCAGGAGACTGAGGCAGGAGAACTGCTTGAACCCAGAGGTGGAGGTTGCAGTGAGCTGAGATTGCACCACTGCACTCCAGACTGGAGGAAAGAGCAAGAATCCATCTCAGAAAAAAAAAAAAAAAAAAAAGCCAGGTATGGTTGCATGTACCTGTGTTCCCAAGCTACTCAGGAGGCTGAGGTTGGAGGATTGCTTGAGTCAGGGAGGATGAGGCTGCAGTGAGCTGAGATCACACCACTTCACTCCAGCCCGGGTGACAGAACAAGACCCTGTCTCAAGGAAAAAATATTTTATTCTTTCTTTTTCTTTCACAGGCAACAAATTTTTCTTTTAGTAAGGACACCAGTTACATAGCATCAGGGCCCCACCTTCCTGACCCATTTTAACTTGATGACCTCTGTAATGACCCAGTCTCCAAATAAGGTCATGCTTGTAATCCCAGCACTTTGGAAGGCTGAAGTGGGAGGATTACTTGAGGCCAGAGTTCGAGACCAGCCTGGGCAACATAGTGAGACTTCACCTCTACAAAACCAATTAAAAAAAAAATTAGCTGGGTATAGGGATATGCACCTGTAGTCCCAGCTCCTTGGGAGGCAGGAGAACAGAGCCAGTCCAGGATGTTGAGGCTGCAGTCATCTGTGATTGTGTCACTGTACACCAGCTTGGGCAGCAGCAAGACCTAGTCTGTTTCAAGAGGGGGAAAAAAAAAGTTTGCTGATCCAATTTGGGGTAATTTTTAAAAACTTTAACTCTGTATTTTTTCATATTGCTTAGCTTTTCTACATGAACTCTGTGATTATAACCAGAAAATAGCAGTCACATTACTTTTTTTTTTGTTTTTTGAGATGGAGTTCTGATCTTGTTGCCCAAGCTGGACTGCAGTGGCATGATCTCTGCTCACTGCAACCTCTGCCTTCTAGGTTAAGCGATTCTCCTGCCTCAGCCTCCTGAGTAGCTGGGACTGCAGGCGCACGCCAGCCCGCCTGGCTCATTTTTGTAGTTTTACTAGAGAGGGGGATTCACCATGTTGGTCAGGCTGGTCTCGAACTTCTGGCTTCAAGTGATCTTCCCGCCTCAGCCTCTCAAAGTGCTGGAATTACAGGCATGAGCCACTACCCCTGGCCATACTTATCTTTTTGTCCACAGAAATGACCAGCATTTCAATTTTTGTTTTGTTTTGTTTTGTTTTTCTTAGATGAAAAAAACTGGTAGTTATAATTGGGGAGGACAATTTGCATTATGGGAATCTGGGCATCATGCCAAGTTCCATAATCTAAGTTGGTAAAAAGAAACTGGAGTTATGGGCTGATGGGGTGGCACATGCCTATAATCCCAGCACTTTGGGAGGCCGTGGTGGATGGATCACGTGAGGTCAGGAGTTTAAGATCAGCCTGGCCAACATGGTGAAACCCCATCTCTACTAAAAATACAAAAATTAGCTGGGCCTAGCTGTGGGTACCTTTAATCCCAGTTACTCATGAGACTGAGCAGGAGAATCACTTGAGCCTGGGAGTGGGAGTGAGACTCTGTTTCCAAAAATACAAACAAACAAACAAAAAGAAAGCAAAAGAAAAATTGGGGTTATGAATCATTTGGTAAGGAATAATGGTCTTGTTCACAAACTTGTGATCCTTTTTTTGCAGGCTAGAAATCAACCCAGTTACTAAAATAGTAGCAACAGCAGCCAAAAGGGAAGAGTATTTAAAATGCAGGAGGTGCTGGTCTAGGCATGTTCATGGGTTACATTATTTAGCCTTGAGCATCATCTTACGAGTACATCCTCATGTGGTTCCTATTTGACAGGTGGAAAAACTGAGGCACGGACACCTATGTCATCTGTCCGGACTCAAAGTGGTACTAAGTGGTAGTGCAGGTGTCACCTGACATTATCTTGTGCACTATGCCTATCTAATTATTGTTTTTGAGAGAGTTTCCTTCTTCTCGTCCATGCAGGAGTGCAATCTTGGCTCACTGCAACCTCCGCTTCCCAGGTTCAAGCGATTCTCCTGCCTCAGCTTCCTGAGTAGCTGCGATTATAGACACGTGCCACCAAGCTAGGCTAATTTTTGTAGTTTTAGTGGAGTCAGGCTTTCACCATGGTGGCCGGGATGGTCTTGAACTCCTGACCTCAGGTGATCCACCTGCTTCAGGCTCCCAAAGTGCTGGGATTACAGGCATGAGCCACCTCACCTGGCCACTATGCCTATCTAATTGTATTTCTAAAAGGAAAGGGGAAAAAAATTGTACTTCCATCCTCACAGTAACTCCATGAAGGAGATAATATCATCCACCTTTAACAAATGAGAAAACAAAAGCTCCAGTTTTTTTTTTTTTTTTTTTTTTTTCCTGAGACAGTGTCTCACTTTGAAGCCCAAGCTTGAGGGCAGTGGCATGATCTTGGCTCACTGCAGTCTTGACCTCTGGAACTCAAGTGATCCTCCCACTTTAGCCTCCTGAATAGCTGGGACTGCAGGGTGACACCACCACACCTGGATAATTTTTTGATTTTTTTTTTTGTAGAGATGGGGTCTTGCTATGTTGCCCAGGCTGCTGCTCTCAAACTCCTGGGCTCAAGCAATCCTCCCACCTCGACCTCCCAAAGTGCTGGGATTGCAGGTGTGGTTGCTCCAGCTTCTTTGTTTCCCAAGGCCACACTAAGTTGTTAGTGGCTGAGTCAAAAGAGTCCTGGGGGTCTACTTCAGCGTTTTTCCAGCTAGACTACAGCCACTGTAATACCTGGAAGTTGTCTGACAGTGAACTAAGATGGATTATTTGGGTGTGGAGCACAAATAGAGGAACGATCTCTTAGAAACCTTAACTCTCACATTCTGATGCGGCCAGGATGTTTTCTAGGAAGAGATTCCATAGCTCCCATCCACGACCAGTGAATAGGAATTAGGTACAAGGTGTGGTGGCTCATGCCTGCAATCCCAGCACTATCAGAGGCCAAGGTGGGCGGATCACTAGGTCAGTTCAAGACCAGCCTGGCCAATATGGTGAAACCTCATCTCTGGGCCGGGCGCGGTGGCTCAAGCCTGTAATCCCAGCACTTTGGGAGGCCGAGGCGGGCGGATCACAAAGTCAAGAGATCGAGGCCATCCTGGTCAACGTGGTGAAACCCCGTCTCTACCAAAAATACAAAAAATTAGCTAAGCATGGTGGCGCGTGCCTGTAATCCCAGCTACTCGGGAGGCTGAGGCAGGACAATTGCCTGAACCCAGGAGGCAGAGGTTGTGGTGAGCTGAGATCATGCCATTGCACTCCAGCCTGGGTAACAAGAGAGAAACTCCGTCTCAAAGAAAAAAAAAAAAAAAAGAAACCTCATCTCTACTAAAAATACAAAAATTAGCTGGGTGTGGTGGCAGGTGCCTGTAATCCCAGATACTTGGGAGGCTGAGGCAGGAGAATCCCTTGAACCCATGAGGCAGAGGTTGCAGTGAGCTGAGATCATGCCACTGCACTCTAGCCTAGGTGACAGAGCAAGATTCGGTCTCCAAAATAAATAAATAAATAAATAAATAAATAAAAAATTAGGCTACATGTAGTGGCTCCTGCCTGTGATCGCAGAGCTTTGGGAGGCCAAGGCAGGAGGACTATCTGAGGCCAGGAGTTCAAGACCAGACTGGGTAAGACAGGGAGACCGAGTCTCTAGAAAAATAATTTAAAATTTTGACTGGGCACAGTGGCTCATGCCTATAATCCCAGCACTTTGGGAGGCCAAGGCGGGCAGATCACCTGAGGTCAGGATTTTAAGACTAGCCTGACCAACATGGTGAAACTGCATCTTTACTAAAATATAAAAATTAGCCAGACATGGTGGTAGGCTTCTGTAATCCCATCTACTTGGGAGGCTGAGGCAGAAGAATTGCTTGAGCCCAGGAGGCAGAGGTTGCAATGAGCCCAGATTGAGCCACTGCACTCCAGCCTGGACATCAGAGAAAGACTCTGTCGAAAAACAACAACAACAACAAAAAACCCATTAGCTGGCTGTGGTGGTGCATACCTGTAGTTCCACCTACTTGAGAGGCTGAGGCAGGAGGATCACTTGAGCCCCAGAGGTTGAGGTTTCAATGAGCTATGGTTGCAGCACTGTGCTCCAGCCTGGGTGACAGCATGAAACTCTGTCTCTTAAAATAATCATAATTTTAAAAACTAACAAAAATGTTAATAAAAATTATTTTGGCCAGGCACAGTGGCTCCTTCCTGCAAATCCCAGCACTTTGATTCCAGGAGATTATCACCAGCCTGGGCAACACAGTAAGACCTCATCTCAACTAAAAATGTGAAAATTACCTGGGCATGGTGGTGTGCACCTGTAATCCCAGCTACTTGTGAGGCAGGAGAATGGCTTGAACCTGGGAGGCAGAGGTTGCAGTGTGCCAAGATTGTACCACTACAGTCCAGCCTGGGCCACATAGACTCCATCTCAAAAACAGAAAATAATAATTACCAAAGGATGAATGAAGCTGAAGAGTAGTTAGATCACAAGTTGTTGTCCTTATGACTGTGTTTCCTCCTTCCCCCAGCCCTCTCTCCTTCCCTTAATCTCTTCCTGCCCGCCCCCACCCCCAAGTTGAAGTCTTGCTCTGTCACCCAGGCTGGAGTGCAGTGGTGCAATCTTGGCTCACTGCAACCTTCACCTACCAGGTTCTCCTGCCTCAGCCTTCTGAGTAGCTGGGATTACAGACACCCACCACTACATGCAGCTAACTTTTCTATTTCTTTTTCTTTTCTTTCTTTTTTTTTTTAATTGCATTTTAGGTTTTAGGGTGCATGTGAAGAACATGCAAGATTGTTGCATAGGTACACACATGGCAGTGTGGTTTTCTGCCTTCTGTCCCCTCGCCTGTATCTGTCATTTCACCCCATGCTATCTCTTACCACCTCCCCACCCCCTGGTCCCTCCCCCATTTCCCCCCAACAGACCCCAGTGTGTAGTGCTCCCAACTTTTCTATTTTTAATAGAGCTGGGATTTTACCATGTTGACCAGGCTGCTCTCAAACTCCTGACCTCATGATTTCACCCGACTTGGCCTCCCAAAGTGTTGAGGTTACAGGTGTGAGGCAGGCACCTGGCCCTTTCTCTTTCTTTCTTTCTTCTCTCTACCTTCTTTAAGTCTGCATCATGAAATAAAATTTAAATCTCCAAAAAAACAAAAAACAAAAAACAAAAAACAATTAGAATGACTGAATCTCAGAAATCAGTTAGTTTGCAGACCAACCCATGTGGTGGGAGGTGGCCCTGATTCTCCGGAGCCCAGGGATTGTGGAAATACCCATTGCAGGGGGCAGCCTTTCAGCTTTTGATTCCAGAAGTGCCTTGTGAATATCCAGGCACTTCTCATGCATCCTGAATTCCACATTGGGAGGTGCAATGTATGTGATCCTAACTGTTTACACCAATGTTCAATGCACTCTTTTTTAAAAAGGCAAATTCAAGCTGGGCATGGTACCACCCTCAGGAGGCTAAGGCTTCTCTCTCAAGAGGCTAAGGCTGGAGGGTTGCTTGAGGCCAAGAGTTCAAGACCAGCCTGGAAACATAGACCCATTTCTAAAAAAAAAAAAAAAAAAAAAAAAAATGCTGAGTGGCTGGCTGCGGTGGCTCATGCCTGCAATCCCAGTACTTTGTGAGGGTGAGGTGGGCAAATCACCTGAGGCGAGGAATTCAAGTCTAGCCTGGTCAACATGGTGAAACCCCGTCTCTACTAAAAAAATACAAGAATTAGCCAGGCATGTTGGCGGGTGCCTGTAATTCCAGCTACTCAAGAGGCTGGGGCAGCAGAATCACTTGAACTCAGGAGGTAGAGGTTGCAGGGAGCCGAGACCACACCACTGCATTCTAGCCTGGGTGACAACACAACAGTTAGTCTAAAAAAAAAAAAAAAAAAAGCTAGCATTGGCCAGGTGTGGTGCCATGGCTCACAACTGTAATCCCAGCACTTGGGGAGGCTGTGGCAGGCAGATTACTAGAGGTCAGGAGTTTCAGACCAGCCTAACCAACATGGTGAAAGCCCATTTCTACTAAAAATATGAAAATTAGCTGGGTGCGGTGGCAGGTGCCTATAATTTCACCTACTTGGAGTGCTGAGGCAAGAGAATTGCATTAAACTGGGAGGCGGAGATTGCAACTAGCTGAGATCACGCCAAGGCACTCCAGCCTGGGTGACAGAATGAGACTTCATCTCAAAAAAGAAAAAAAAAAGTTGGGTGTGGTGGTGTGTGGTCTCAGCTACTCAGGAGGCTGACGTGTGCAGACGGCTTGAGCCCAGGAGTTTGAGGCTTTAGGGAGTTATGGTGGAGTCACTGCACTCCAGCCTGGGTGACAAAATGAGACCCCTATTTCTAAAAAATGAATTTAAAAAATTAACAAAATAAGAGAGACAATAGGATAATATCCATCACCAATAAGAGATCAATCACATCACCCACTGAATCTTGCCAACATGATCAAACTCTAATCTGATGGGGTGATCATTAATCCAGCTGCAAATATGCCACAAATACAAAAGACAGAGAATGGGTTCACATGCACCAGGGAAATCCAGACTTTAAGAAATGCTACAGGCCCAACAGTGTGGAGTCTTCCAAAATCCATAGAAAGGAAAAGGGATAGGCCAGGCAAGGAGGCTCACGCCTGTAATCCCAACACATTGGGAGGCTAAGGTGGGTGGATCCCGAGGTCAGAAGTTTGAGATCAGCCTGACCAACATGGAGAAACCCTATCTCTACCAAAAATACAAAAATCAGCCAGGTGTGGTAGCACATACCTGTAATTCCAGCTACTCAGGAGGCTGAAACAAGAGAATCACTTGAACCTTGGGAGACGGAGGTTGCAGTGGGTTGAGATGGTGACATTGCACTCCAGCCTGGGTGACAGAGCAAGACTGTCTGTAAATAAATAAAATAAACAAATAAATAAATACATAAATGAATAAAAAAGGAAAAGGGATAGAGGAGAAACTTGTAGATTGTGTCTTTTTTAAAATTTTAGTTTTTGGCTGGGCATGGTTGTTCACACCTGTGATCCCAATCTTTGCACTTTGGGAGACTGACGTGGGCAGATCACCTGAAGTCAGGAGTTTGAGACCAGCCTGGCCAACATGGGAAAACCCCGGCTCTACTAAAATTACAAAAATTAGCTGCACATGGTCCCATGTGCCTGTTATCCCAGCTACTTGGGAGGATGAGGCAGAAGAATGGCTTGAACCCAGGAGGCAAAGGTT
Organism: Saimiri boliviensis; assembly: GCF_048565385.1. Lineage (NCBI taxonomy): Eukaryota > Metazoa > Chordata > Mammalia > Primates > Cebidae > Saimiri > Saimiri boliviensis. Next base: position 140,217,195 of record NC_133449.1, on the reverse strand, counting down.
GCAGTGAGCCGAGATCGCACCACTGCATTGCAGCCTGAGTGGAGTGAAAAAGAAATAATTAGTTTTTGTAGAGACAAGAGTCTCCTATGTTGTTCAGGTTGGTCTCAAACCTCTGAACTTAAATGATCCTCTCACATCAGGATTACAGGAGTGAGCACTCACCCAGCCAACAAACTTGGAGATTGAAAGAGGCTTAAAAGACAAAACAATGCTGGGTAACAGGTATAGGCTAGAGATGCATACTAGGGCAGCTCTACTCTAAAGAAACAGAAAGAAGCCAGGTGTGGTGGCTCACACCTGTAACACCCAACACTTTGGGAGGCTGAGAAGGGAGATCGCTTGTGCCCAGGAGTTTGGGACCAGCCTGGCAACATAGTAAGACCCTGCCTCTATGGGGGGGGGAAAAAGTTTTGTTTTTTTTTTTTAATTAGCTGGGAAGGGTGGTGCATGACTATTGTCCTGCCTACTCAGCAGGCTGAGGGGAGAAGATCACTTGAGCTCAAGAAATCAAGGCTGCAGTGAGCCATGATTGCACCACTGCTCTCCAGCCTGGGTGACAGAGCAAGAACCTGCCTCAAAAAAGGAGAAAGGAACAGAAAGAAGCAATTACTGTGAATGTCAGGGTTGGGAATACTTCTGGAGAGAAGAGAGGGGCTGGCATTGTGCCCGTCTTCAGCCCTTTCTGGAAGTACAGAGTCTAGTGGGGAAGACAGCAGCACAAGTGGAGATTCAGGCCACAGCACCAGGAAGTTCCCTTCCACCTTCCCGCCTCCTTGCCCGCTCCTTTGGGAAACATGATTTTATTTCTTCTTTGCCTTTCTAACTAGATCGAGTTTCTGATGGGAGAATTCATATACAGGATGTATAGCATCAACATGAACAGCCAGCTGGAATTGACGGCTTTGTTGATACTGCAGCCAGGCACATCATTGATTCCTCTGCTAAGTACATCTGGATGTTTCTGCTGTCCAGGATTCTCAGCCACATGCTCGGTGTCTACTCCCAGATTCTGGAAATCCCCTGGCATCCCCCCCAAAAGGAGAGATGCTCACTCACAATTCTGCGTAGAAATTGTCTCTATGTGTCTTTTTCTTTCTTTTTTTTGAGACAGTCACTGTCGATCAGACTGTAGTTCAATGGTGTGATCTCATCTCACTGTAACCTCCACCTCCCAGGTGCAAGCAGTTCTCTTGCTTCAGCCTCCCAAATAGCTGGGGTTACAGGCACCTGCAACCATGGCTGGCTAATTTTGTATTTTTAGTGGAGACAGGGTTACACCATATTGGTCAGGCTGGTCTTGAACTCTTGGTCTCACCTAGGCCTTCTAAATTGCTGGGATTACAGGTGTGAGCCACCGCCCCTGGCCATTTCTGTGTCATCCCCCTAGGCCAGCCTCTGCATGTTTGGGCTCGATGAGGCTGTGACTGTCCAGCTGGCTGCCTGTCTTCTTTAGTGCTGTCTCTGTGCCTCCTCCATCCTTCCCAGCTGCCCATAAATTCATTTTCTTTTCTTTTTATTTCTTTGAGATGGAATTTTGCTCTGTCACCCAGGCGGGAGTGCAGTGGCATGATTTTGCCTCATTGCAACCTCTGCCTCCCATGTTCCAGCAATTTTCCTGCCTCAGCCTCCCAACTAGCTGGGATTACAGACACATGCCACCACACCTGGCTAATTTTTGTATTTTTAGTAAGATAGGGCTTCACCATGTTGGTCAGCCTGGTCTCAAAGTCCTGATCTCAATTGATCCACCCCACTTCGACCTCCCAAAGTGCTGGGATTACAGGTATAAACCATAGTGCCCAGCCTCAGATTTTAAACTCAGCTTGAGTGGGCTTTTCTTGCTAGCAGCTAAGAGCTCTGACCCCTATGACCTTCCTCCACACAGTAGGAAGTGTTTGGATGTTTACCGATCTAAAATCCAAGTGTCTAAGCCTAGCATTAGTCGCAAGTACAGATGGTCACACAATTTTTTGACTTTACGATGGCACAAAAATGATCACATTCAGTAGAAACTGTGCTTCCAGTACTAATACAACCTTTCCATTTTTACTGTTAGTATAATATTCAATAAATTGCATGATGGCCAGGTGCAGTGGCTCATGCCTTTAATCCTAGTACTTCAGGAGGCTCAGGTGAGAGGATCACTCTAACCCAGGAGTTAGAGACCAGCCTGGGAAACATAGTGTGACCCTGTCTCTATAAAGAAGATAAAAATTAGCCACGTGCAGTCGTGTGTACTTGTAATCCCATCTACTTGGGAGGCTGAGGCAGGAGGGATCACATAAGCCCAGGAGGCTGAAGCTGCAGTGAACTATAATCATGCCACTGCATTCCAGCCTGGGTAACAGAGCAAGACCTCATCTCTCAAAAAATAAAAAATTTTGACCAGATGTAGTGGCTTACACCTGTAATCCCAGAACTTTGGGAGGCTGAGATGGGTGGATCATGACAAGGTCAGGAGTTCAAGACCAGCATGACCAACATGATGAAACCCTGTTTCTACTAAAAATACAAAATTTAGCCAGTGCTCACGCCTGTAATCCCAGCTACTCGGGAGGCTGATGCAGGAGAATCACTAGAACCTGATAGGCAGAGGTTGCAGTGAGCCAAGATTGCCCCACCACACTCCAGCCTGGATGACACTGTGAGACTGTCTCAAAAAATAATAAATGCATTTTCAACTTAGTATAATTTCAACTTTTTTTTTTTTTTTTTTTTTTTTTTTGAGAGACAGGATCTTGCTGTGTTGCCCAGACTGGTCTTGAACTCCTGGGATCAAGCAATCTTCCCACCTTGACCTCCCAAAGTATTGGGATTATGGACCTGAGATACTCCACTTGGCTGCTATTACCAATTTATGATAGATTTATGGGGATATGACCCCATCATGTTTCAAGGAGCATCTGTAATCATGCTGAAAATGGGGGTGGCTTGTGTGAGGAAAGGTGGAACAAAAAACAAAAGAGAAATAGGCCAGGCACACTGGCTCACTACTAAAAATACAAAAAAAAATAAAAAAAAATTAGCCAGACACAGTAGCACACACCTGTAATCCCAGCTACTTGGGAGGCTGAGGCAAGAGAATCGCCTGAATCTGGGAGACAGAGATTGCAGTGAGCCGAGATCACATCACTGTGCTCCAGCCTGGGCAACAGAGCAAGACTGCCTCAAAAGGAAAAAAAAAAAAAGAACAAAAATGGTGTAAGTTAGAAATTTTATTGAACTGTGAGTGAACTAAACACTCCAAATTAAAGTGAGATAGTGAGATTGAATTTTAAGAAACACAAACAAAAACATGACCCATCTATCGAATGTGTAGAAGAGGCACCCTTTAAATACAAAAACACAGCTAGCCGGGCGCGGTGGCTCAAGCCTGTAATCCCAGCACTTTAGGAGGCCGAGGCGGGTGGATCACGAGGTCAAAAGATGGAGACCATCCTGGTCAACATGGTGAAACCCTGTCTCTACTAAAAATACAAAACATTAGCTGGGCATGGTGGCGCGTGTCTGTAATCTCAGTTACTCAGGAGGCTGGGGCAGGAGAATTGCTTGAACCCAGGAGGCGGAGGTTGCGGTGAGCTGAGATCGCGCCATTGCACTCCAGCCTGGGTAACAAGAGTGAAACTCCGTCTCAAAAAAAACAAAAACAAAAACAAAAACAAAAACAAAAAAAACAAACAAAAAAAAACAGCTAAGATGAAAACAACAGGATGAAAAAAGATAACTATGTAAACATTAGTTATAAGAAAGCTCTATTAACATTAGATAAATAGATAAGTAATATGTGGTCTTCCTACTTCTTTCACGGAACAATTAAAAACAGAATATAAGGCTGGTGCAGTGTCTCAGGCCTGTAACCCCAGCACTTTGGGAGGCTAAGGTGGGCAGATCACCTGAGGTCAGGAGTTCAAGACCAGCCCGGCCAGCATGGTGAAACCTTGTCTCTACTAAAAATACAGAAATTAGCCAGGCATGATGGCAGGTGTCTTTAACCCCAGATACTTGAGAGCCTGCCATGGGAGAATGGTTTGAATCTGGGAGTCACAAGTTGCAGTGAACTGAGATTATACCACATACTCCAGCCTGGGTGACAGAGCAAGACGCCATCTCAAAAACAAACAAATACCAGAGAATGGTACACTTTAAACTGCTGCATTTTGTGGTATGTGAATTACATGTCAGTTTCTTAAACGACTGGTTTAAGAAGGAAGGCACTGAAAATTATATTTTGGTTTTGTAATTAAACAACAGGTTTCTTCCTTTCTCCCCCAAAAATGTCCCCTTTCAGTTTCTGCAAACTTTCTCCTTCCCTCCCCTATCCATCCACCCAGAGGAACTTTTATCTGTTCCCACCCAACCAGATTAGAAGCCTTTGTTTGTCCTTTAATTTGAAGCCTACTAGGTAAATTAGAAGTCCCAAGTCAAGAAAGAGAGGCGTTCCAGAGCCCTGTTCCATCTGAGCCTCCCATGCCCCATGACTCACTTTACCCCATAACATGCCTCTCCTCTGGTTTACCATCTGAAAGAAAGAATAAACTTATTTTTCTTACTCACCAATAATTTATATAAACCAAATTGCAAACAAGGGTGTCCTTAATAACCTGATCTCATTCTCTTCAAATACCAATTGCTCTCCAGTAAAGGGATTGTCTTTCTAGACAACATCAATTCACTTGGAAATCTCACTTAAAACAGAAAAGTTAAGGTTTTCAAAGGTTTGCTGTGGGCAAAGCATTTGCGGGAATGCATGGGGCTGAAGGTCAAAGGCAAAGAAAACAAGGCATAAATTATTTTGCTCTTATTTCGTTTGTTCTTATATGCCGATGGTTAGTGATTAGTGCAGTGACAAAAATCTGCTTTTGCAGTTTTTTTTAAAATTTTTATTTTTAGGAGACAGTCTTGTTCTGTAGCCCAGGCAGAAGGGCAGTGGCATAATCTCAGCTCACTGCAATCTCCATCTCATGGGTTCAAGAGATTCTCCTGCTTCAGCCTCCTGAGGAGCTGGGATTACAATTACCCATCACCATGCCTGGCTAATTTGTGTGTTTTTAGTACAGGCAGAGTTTCACCATGTTGTCCAAACTGGTCTCAAACGCTCACAGGAGAAACATTATGTGATCTGCCCACCTCAACCTCCCCAAATATTGGGATTACAGGCGTGAGCCACCTCACCTGGCCAGGTCAATTTTCTCTAATGGAAGTAACAAAATAGGTATGACCAAAAAATCACAGATATATCAAAAACTGTAAAACAGTGTTGGAGGCCAGGGGCAGTGGCTCATGAGTATAATCCCAACACCTTGGGAGGCCAAGGCAGGAGGATCACTTGAGACCAAGGGTTTGAGACCATCCTGGTCAACACAGTGAGACCTCTTGTCTATAAAACATTTTTTTAATGATACAGGAAAATGCTCACTTGGGTAGTGACAGTTTCAATGCATCATTGCCTGGTCTTCTGGGTTTTGCTCTGAACTTTGTGATAGATGATTAAGTTATGTGTCCAAGCTCAGGGGCTTCCCGTTGTACACAGATGATGCTCTCTGGAGCACCCCGTTCCAATCCCCCTCCCTTCAACTTGTCCCAGTGTATCATATTCAGCCCAGACCAGGGTAAGCCCCACTCATATCATCAGCCTTGCCTAGGCCAATGGCCTAGAAAAGATCCCCATCAGCCCCTGCAAAGGGCAGGGTGACTCAGTTGACCCACATGGTGCAGGCCAGCTGCCTGCCTTGCACTGTCTCCAGACCTGGGCCAGTGTACAAAGTACACAGCCAGGGCCCTGTGCTCAAAAGGGTCCCTAACGCTTGCTTGAATGCTCTGCTGCTTTAATCTTTTTTTTTTCCTTTTCTTTTTTTTTGAGACATAGTCTCTCACTGTCACCTAGGCTAGAGTGCAATGGCGTGATCTCGGCTCACTGTAACCTCCACCTTCTGGGTTCAAGCAATCCTCCTGCCTCAGCCTCCTTAGAAGCTGGGATTACAGGCACCCACCACCATGCCCAGCTAATGTTTTGTATTTTTAGTAGAGACGGGATTTCACCATGTTGACCAGGATGGTCTCGATCTCTTGACCCCGTGATCCACCCGCCTCGGCCTTTCAAACTGCTGGGATTACAGGCTCGAGCCACCGCGCCCGGCTCCTCAGGCTTCTTAAGACACACATCAACAGGTGCAACACCTTTTGTCTTGGGATATGCATTTTACTATATACGTGCATCTTTAAAAAGACTTCTAGCCGGACCCGGTGGCTCACACCTGCAATCCCAGCACTTTGGGAGGCTGAGGTGGGCAGATCACAAGCTCAAGAGATCAATACCATCCTGGCCAACATGGTGAAAGCCCATCTCTACTAAAAAATACAAAAATTAGCTGGGCGTGGTGGCACGTGCCTGTAGTCCCAGCTACTCAGGAAGCTGAGGCAGGAGAATCACTTCAACCTGGAAGGCAGAAGTTGCAGTGAGCCGGGATTGTGTCATTGCACTCCAGCCTGGCAACAGAGGAAGACTCCATCTCAAAAAATAGATTTTTTTCCACTGACATTTATTTCTCATGCCAAGTCGGGGCCTGCTGGCAAACTGGGGAGACCAAGATTCCAGAGCCAATGTGCTCATTCTCCTTAAAGGGGTGTGACACCAGCCAGAGAGGCGGACAATGTGGTAAAGTCACGGAAAACACTGTCTCACACTTAAGAAGACAGAAGAGGTCTCGCAATGGTCAGGGCAGCCCTGGGAGCACATGACTCATAATAGCAGGAATAAATATTACAGCAAGTACATCCACACATGGGAAGAATTTAACAAAGATGTTCTTTTTTTGTGATGGAGTCTTGCTTTGTCACCCAGGCTGACGGGCAGTAGTGCAATATTGGCTTACTGAAACTTCTGCCTCCCAGGTTCAAGCGATTCTCCTTGCTCAGCCTCCTAAATTGCTGGGATTACAGGCATGCACCACCATGCCTGGCTAAGTTTTTGTATTTTTAGTAGAGACAAGATTTCTCCATGTTGGTCAGGCTAGTCTTGAACTCCCGACCTCAGGTGATACACCTGCCTTGGCCTCCCAAAGTGCTGGGATTACAGTTGTGAGCCACTGCACCCAGCCAATACATTTGTGTTTTTAAGCTCCTAAGTTTGTGGTAATTCATTAGGAAGCACTACCAGCTCTGACCAGAGGTCTCAAGCACCAACCCCAGAGGTCATACCTGTTGAAAATGCCAAGTCCTCATATGCCTCTCCAGGCCTCCAAGAGACTTCCTTTGGTCCCATTATCCTCCTAAAGGCCCCTTAGGGCACTGTCACTACTCTCTACAGGAGCCACGTGAGAGCAGTGAGGAGAGGAGTGGCTGTCGAATTTGAAGCTTCCAAGTCCTGGCCCCCCAGGACCTCAGGTGTCTTACCCAGGTGTGCTGTTAACGTGGTGTATCACTTGATGTTAACCTTGGCTGGCTGGCTGGGGCAGTCTGTCAGGTTTTGCCACTGTAAAGTTACCCTTTTATCCCCCTTTCCATTCTGGAAGAAAGTCACTGTGCACAGCCCACACTGATGGAGGAGGCACCCTCAATTTTTATTTACTGAGTTTGGCAACTCTGCCTGTCACACCAGCACATTCCAAGTACTCCATATATCCATGAGGCTGCTGACAATCACATTAGACAGTGCAGCTCTACTCTAGAACATCAAGGGAATGCAAGTAGCCACACATCAGTCTCTCAGGTACCACTGTACTATTGTTTACTTGAGAGTTTTCTGTAAAAGGGCTCACTTTTTTTGGGGACGGAATCTCACTGTGACACTCAGGCTGGAATGCAATGGAGTGATCTCAGCTCACTGCAACCTATGCCTTCTGGGTTCAAGCGACTCTTCTGCCTCCACCTCCCAAGTAGCTGGGAATATAGGCACACACCACCACATCCAGCTAATTTTTCTATTTTTAGTAGAGACAGGGTTTCGCCATGTTGGCCAGGCTGGTCTCGAACACCTGACCTCAGGTGATCTGCCCGCTTTGGCCTCCCAAAGTGCTGAGATCACAAGTGTGAGTCACTGCACCCAGTCACAGAGCTTTTTCAAAATGGAACTTGATATCACTACCTTGCCCAGTATCAAGGATGACCCTGGACATCCAGGAGGTAGAGCAGCTCTATTCCTCCACATGGGCTTTTCCAGCCTTCCTTTCCTCTCCTCCTCAGAAGCCTGGGGCAGGCAGGGACCCCTTGGTTCTGGTCCCCTGGGCTCCAGGGTCCCCACTCGAGGGAGTCTTCACCAGTTCACAACCAGCATCACGGGCAGCTCTGACCCCTCCTGTGCCCCAGGTGTCTCTAGGCCAGAAAGCTGTAGATCCGTGTCTGCCAAACCTGGTTGATGATGAGACTCACCGGAGAGGTTTCTAAAAGCTTAGACTTTCTTGAGCCCCCAGCATGTGGATCCTAATTGAAGGTATGGATAGGGACCAGGTAAAGACAGCCCAGGTGAAGCTGATAATTAGCTATCTGCCGGAGTCCTACAAGCAGGACAACCAGGCTTAGCTGTGCTCTGGCAAAATTTTCACCTGCAAGTAATACACAGCTGTCTGATGTAAGACCCCAGGGCAGGCCCTGACTCCAACTCTCTTTTTTCTTTCTTTTTTCTTTTTTTTTTTGAGATGGAGTTTTTGCTCTTGTTACCTAGGCTGGAGTGCAATGGCACGATCTCAGCTCACCGCAACCTCCGCCTCCTGGGTTCAGGCAATTCTCCTGCCTCAGCCTCCTGAGTAGCTGGGATTGCAGGCACGCGCCACCATGCCCAGCTAATTTTTTGTATTTTTAGTAGAGACGGGGTTTCACCATGTTGACCAGGATTGTCTCGATCTCTTGACCTTGTGATCCACCCGCCTCGGCCTCCCAAAGTGCTGGGATTACAGTCTTGAGCCACCGTGCCCGGTCCCTCTCTTTCTTTTTTCTTGAGACAGAATCTCACTCTGTGGCCTAAGCTGGAGTGCAGGTTCACAATCTCAGCTCACTGCAACCTCCGCTTCCTGGGTTCAAGTGATTCTCCTGCTTCAGCCTCCTGAATAGCTGGAGCCACAGGCGTGTACCACCACACCTGGCTAATTTTTGTATTTGTAGTAGAGACAGGGTTTTGCCATGTTGGGCAGGCTGGTCATGAACTCCTGGCTTCAGCATATCTGCCCGCCTTGGCCACCCAAAGTGTTGGGATAACAGATGTGAGCCACCGCACCCAGCTTGACTCACTTTCTAAAATGAGCAGTACCCGCGGAAGGAGTGTCTAGTTCAGCCTTCTCCCAAGCTCACAGGACATGGAATGAGGTGCCAACAGACTCTTCAGAGAAACTCCTTTCCCTGTCCTCTGTGACCAGGAGGAAAGGAGGCTTAGTGGTCTGGTATTTCTGGGTGTGCAGCTTCCTTGTTTCTTCCTTATCTTTCTTGCCCAGATCACATATCAGGTCCTTTGGATCAGGGACAGAACTAAATTGTACCCCTCTGGGTGGCTGCTCACTACACTTTAGGGCCAGGTAACTGGTTTAGGGAGTTCCAGGTTCACAGAGAGAGAGGAACTGCTCAGGATAGGTTATTCCCAGAGCCTCCCCCATGCCAGATTGAGGTGATTCAGGTGACAAGATTTAGAGCAGATTTTGGACTCCTGAGTTGATGTTATAATGGGATGAGGCCTTGGGGGAGGGTGAATGTATTTTGTATTTGAACTGAACATACATCTTTGGGGTCTAGAGAGCTGACTAGATAGGCAGACTGTCTCTCCCCACACAATGATGTCCATGCCCTAATCCCCAAGAACCTCTGAATATGTCACCTTATGTAGCCAAAGGGATTTTGCACGTGAAATTAGCAATGGGTTTGAGACGAGGAGATTGGCCTGGATACCCAGGTGAGCCCAATCTAACCACATATTTTCTTAAAAGCACAGGACTTTCTGGGGCTTAAACAGGAATCAGGAGGAATGGGAAGTCCGAGAAGTCACCACACCACACAGGGAGCAACCATAAGTCTTGTTCACCTCGTGTATCCCCAGAGCCTTGAACCAAGCAGGTGTTTGGCCACAGAAAGCCCAAATAAAGTGAACTTTTGTAGTTTCTTTTTGTTTCTGACATGGAGTTTTGCTCTTGTGGCCCAAGCTGTAGTGCAATGGTGCAGTCTTGGCTCACTGCAACCTCTGCCTCCTGGATTCAGGCAATTCTCCTAAGCCTCTCCAGTAGCATGTGCCACCACACCTGGATAATTTTTTGTATTTTTAATAGACATGGGGTTTCACCATGTTAGCCAGGCTGGTCTCGAACTCCTGACCTCAGCTGATCCACCCACCTCAGCCTCCCAAAGTGCTGGGATTACAGGTGTGAGCCACTGAAGTGAACCTTTAAGCACTGGATTCCAGCTAGCAGCCATGTGGGTGAATTATTTAACCTCTCTGACCCCCTGTCATCCCATTTCTATGGATATCAGAAGTAAGGGCAGTGAAATAAACCACCCAATGTTATCCAATGAATGAACAGTGAGGCTGGCCCCACTGCAAGCCCTTCGGAACCCTTCTGGTTGACAAATCCAGCAGCCCCCGACCCCCACCTCGGCCTGGCTACAATGGGCAGAACTCCCCGGTAAACAGGAGTGAAGCTTCTCATGGCCCCATTTTGTTCATTTGCTTCATTCTGTGCCTTTGTTTTCTGGTGACTGGTTGTCATCCCATTTCCTGAGCACAGACCAGCAGAGGGTGCCAGTGCCCATGCAGAGACCTTCAGCTCCCAGAGCTGCCCTGCAGAAGAGCTGCTGTAGGGAAGGGCCTGCTCCTGACCACCCACAAGTGTCCTTAATAATGAGGGGCACCTACTGGTTCATAACCTGGCTCTGTGGCTAGACAGAGCCCCTAGACAAAGGACTTCATCTCCATGGCTGCAGTTTTCCCAGCTGTGAAAGGGGACAAGGGAAACAGACCTCCCAGGGGTACTGGGACAGTAAAATGAAGCAACTCATGAGACGGCTTCTAGCACAGTCCCTGGCACTTAATTCTTTGTTAAACTTCCATTCTTTTTGTTTTGTTTTTTGAGACAGAGCCTTGTTCTGTTGCACAGGCTGGAGTGCAGTGGCACAGTCTCAGCTCATTGCAACCTCTGCCTCCTGGGTTCAATTGATTCTTCTGTGTCAGCCTCCTGAGTAGGTGTGATTACAGGCACCACCCCAACCCCCACACACACACACCATGCCTGGTTAATTTTTGCACTTTTATGAGGGACACGGTTTTGCCATGTTGGCCAGTCTGGTCTTGAATTCCTGACTCCAGTTGATCTGCCCACCTCAGCCTCCCAAAGTGCTGGGGTTACAGGTGTTAGCCACTGAGCCCAGCTGAATTTGCATTCTTTATCAAGAGTCAATCTCAAAGGACTCTCATTTCAGATTCTGCCCAAACCACATGAATCATTTTTTGGACTCAGCTGGCTATCTCCTTTTTCTCCACACTTTTATGTCTTTACCAAGTCTTCCCTCTGTACTTAAAGAGCACTCCCCAACAGCCTAGCCATCACTCTCAGGTTTACTAGAAACTATATAGGGGGCCCAATTCAAGAGGCCCTCCTAAGCAGGGTGCTCCTTTCATTTGAAAACTGCTGCAGGCCACGTGTAAATTCAAGACACTGCCTTTGCTTGTATATTTCTACTGTCTTCCAGCCTAAAACCCAGCCAGTCCTAACATTGACTGACTGCCCATGTATGTTACATAAGACCCCATACTGGGCAGGGATACTGAGATAAGTAAGACACAATCACACATCACCTGGAAGCACCTCCAACAGAGATAGAGATAGCAACAGATGATTTGAGAACAGCGTATGTGCCTGTCGACAGACACCCACTCTCAGGAGGGGAAACCTAATTCAGTTCCCAAGAACCTACCAGATACCACCCTTCAAACGAAGAGTGGTCTCCACTTCACAGACTTACTTTCAAGGCCAAAGTCAAACAGAAACCAGCAGGACAAGGACTGGACTCCAGGTTCGGCTGACATCACTATCTCCCTTATCGCAAGGAGGCAGAGGCCCCTTGAAGATGTCCTTTTGCACAAGCTCCAAAGTATCTACTAAATGTGGGTCATTATGGCTGAAAATGCATTTTTTCCCCTTGTCCTTGCAGCTGCTCTGTAAGCTTGGGCTGTGGCCTGATGTTCATCCGCCCCAGTCCTAGCCAACTGCTGACAAACAGATCACAGGGTTGTGACCCTTGGAATTGGAAGCCATTATACGCAGTGTCTCTTCTAGGTGCTGTTTCTCATCAACCATTAAACCACAAACAGGTCAAGTGACAAAGCACCCAGTTCCTTCACACGGTCATTCCTTCCCCCTCTCGCTTCGCCTGATGCAGAATAATTTGTCAGCCAAACTTAAGCATTACAAGAATATGCAACAGAAAGAATTAGAGAACTCAGTAATCCAAAAGCTGCTAAGAATTAGAGAACTCAGTAATCCAAAAGCTGCTAAATGAGGGTTTTCTGCAGTTCGGGTGGTAATGTAAAGCAGTTCCAAGAAAAGTGTAGTCACAGCCTCTACAGCTTATTTTCAGTTCTTAGAAAAGAGCCAGTGTCGAAGGGAAAGTGGCTCTGCCAGAGCACACAGACTCCATGGTCTGGCAGGGTGTGTTTGCTGATAAACCACCTTGGATTTGGCACCAGAAACCAAAAACTTCTGACTTATATTTTCAGTTAGTGATATCAAGGAGGAAACACAAGCCAAAGCAGTGAAAGTTATTAACATTCAGAGAAACCATACAGCTCAGCTAACATTCTGGGGTGACACCCTTCTAGCACCAAGCCACCAGCAGTTTTGAGGTGACTGTCAGAAAAAAACACAGTGGCCCCCTTTTCCTACCCTCCACCCCACATTCCTGAGATGCAGACCAACCAGCATTTTTCAATGGACATTATTTACCAGACGTTGGGGGAGGACGAATGGGGCAGGATATGGTACAGGTGGTTTTTGGCAGCTTGGGTCTGCTTTCTGGCATACAAGCAGGTTTCACCACAGTAGGGCAGACTTCAGGTTAAGATGTCAGGAGTCTACTACACATCCAGCTCATATACTACCAGGTGCCCTATAATAATTTTGTGAATAAGGTTTGCCTTTTATTATTATTTATTATGAGACAGAATCTGGCTTCATCTTCCAGGCAGGGGTACGGTCACACAATCTCAGTTCACGGAAACCTCCGCCTCCTGAGTTCAAGAAGTTCTCATGCCTCAGCCTTCAGAGTAGCTGAGATTACAGATGTGTGCCATCATGCCTGGCAAACATTTTTCTATTTTTAGTAGAGATAGGGTCTCAGTATGTTGCCTAAGTTGGTCTCAAACTCCTGGCCTCCAGTGATTAGTCTGCCTGACCACCCAAAGTGTTAGGATTACAGATAGGAGCCACTGCACCCAGCCATTGTGACTAAATTTTAACCTAAGAATTATGTAGCAGAGATCTCATTGTCTGCACCAAAATTTAATTTCAATGTAATCAAAAGAAACTCATCGAGTGACCCAGCCAGGGAGAGCGCCTAAGGAGAAATGATGATGAAATGGAATGCCGTGTCTCAGACGGGACCCTAGAAAAGGAAAGGACATTAGGAATAACCCCAAGAATACTGAATGAAGTACAGACTTGGGTTAATAAAAGCATCTCAATATTTGTTCATTAATTTTAACAAATGCACCATACTAATGTAAGATGTTAATAATAGGGGAAGCTGGGTACAGGTACATGGGAACTCTTTGTATGATCTCTGCAATTTCTCTCTCTCTCTCTCTCTGTGTGTGTGTGTGTGTGTGTGTGTGTGTGTGTGTGTGTGTGTGTGTCTGTGTGTGTGTAGACAAGCAAGAATGTACTGATACTCCCAGAAATAATGATTTGGTGCCTACCAAGTGTCACATACCATGTAAAAATGATCAACACATATCTTCATTTATTCCTCGCACTAGTGCTATGAGCTGGGCATAATCTGCATTTTACAGATAAAGAAACTGAAAAACAGAGATACTAGGTACCTTGCTCATAGTCACATGGCAAAGTTAGTGGCAGATAAAGGGCTCAAATTCAGGTTGACAGGACAGCTCAGCAATATTGCCTCAAATATCCCAGACTGTGAACATAAAACAGTTCAAAACAAGCTGCATGAGGGCCATGAAAACAAGGCACACTTTCCAATCTGCCCCACATTAAAAAGAAAAGAGTTTAAAAGCAGAGCACATGCCAGGCACAGTGGCTCATGCCTGTAATTCCAGCACTTTGGGAGGCCAAGGCAGTTGGATCATGAGGTCAAAAGATTGACACTATTCTGGCCAACATGGTGAAACCCCATCTCTACTAAAAATACTTTTTTAAAAAATTAGCTGGGCATGGTGGCATGGGCCTGTAGTCCCAGCTACTCAGGAGGTTGAGGCAGGAGAATCACTTGATCCTGGGAGGTGGAGGTTGCAGTGAGACAAGATCATGCCATTGCACTCCAGCCTGGCAACAGAGTGAGATTCTGTCTCAAAAAAACAAACAAACAAAAAGCACAGCACACCCAAAACACAACACTCAATGCTGGAGAGGATGTCCATAAGTCCACCAATATCACCATACATTCTGTGCAATCAAGAAATTTACTTGGATGGGGGTGGGGTGGGCTCCCGTGTGTAATTCCAGCACTTTGGGAGGCCAACGCTGATGGATTACATGAGGTCAGGGGTCTGAGACCAGCCTGGTCAACATGGCAAAACCCCATTTCTATCAAAAATACAAACAGCCTGGCGTGGTGGCACATTCCTGTAATCCCAGCTACTCTTTCAAGGAAAGGCTGAGCTGGAGAAATGTCTGAACTTGGGAGGGGGAGGTTAAAGTGAGCTGAGATTTTTCCACTGCCCTCTAGCCTGGGAGACACAGTGAAACTCCCTCTCAAAAAAAAAAAAAAAAAAAAAAAAAAAGAGGGCGAAGTGTGGTGACTCACACGTGTAATCTCAGTACTTTGGGAGCCCTAAGTGGGTGGATCACCTGAGGTCAGGAGTTTGAGACCAGCCTAGTCAACATGAAGAAACCTAGTTTCTCCTAAAAATACAAATATATACATATACAAATATATGCATATATATATATATATATATATATATATATATATATATATATTTTAGCCAGGCAGTGCCACAGCTATCCCATTCATCACCAATGTTTGTTGATGTCTCTTCCTCTCTCTCTCTCTCTCTCTGTTTGTTTTGGAGATGGAGTCTCGCTCTCTGAAGCTTCCCAGGCTGGAAGTGCCATGGTGTGATCTTGGCTCACTGCAACCTTCACCTCCTGGGTTTAAGCGATTCATCTGCCTCAACCTCCCAAGTAGCTGGGACTACAGGCATGCATCACCATGCCTGCCTAATTTTTGTATTTTTAGTAGGGATGGGGTTTCACCATATTGGTCAGGATAGTCTCAAACTCCTGACCTCCAGTGATCCACATGCCCTGCCTCCCAAAGTGCTAGGATTCCAAGCATGAACCACCATGCCTGTTGTTTTTTTTAAAAAAAATTGGGATCTCCGTATGTTTCCCAGGTAGGACCTCAAGTGATCCTCCCACCTCAGCCTACTGAGTTGCTGAGATTACAGGTGAGTGTCACCTTGCTTGGCATCATTTTGTCACCACAGACCCCTCTCATTCTCTTTCATAGGAAGTCACTGACCACCAGAAAAGCTTGAGCCAAGAACCAGGGAAAGTGATATTTGAACTCATTTCTCTTGGGTGCCAAACTTCTCTGTGCCACCTTCTGTGAAAATTGGAGGTGGCAAGATACAGTGGCTCACACATATAACAGCATTTGAGAGGCCTAGGTGGGTGGATCACCTGAGGCTATTGCACTCCAGCCTGGACAACAAGAGTAAAACTCTGTCTTGAAAAAAAGAAAGGAGGAGAAGGAAAGAGATAAAGGAAGGAAGAAAGAAGAGAGGAAGTGAGCGAAAGAGAAGAAAGAAAGAAAGAAAGAGAGAGAGAAAGAAAGAAATAAAGGAAGGAAGAAAATCAGAAGCTTTGGTCCCTTAGTCTGCCACACTCTAGAGTAATTCTGTCCCTGCTTGAATGTGATCTCCTTGAGGCAAAGTCTGGGTCTCCTTCCTATTGTGTGCCCATCCTGGCCTGTCTGTCCCACACTAGCTGCTCAATGAAGGCTGGCCCATGTAGAGTATGGGTTTGCGGCATCCCAAGACTTGGAGTTGTAGAAGATGTGAGTGAGAAGCCTTGGAATGCTCTGCCCATCAGGAAATGTGTCTATTCCAGAGTTCAGCTGAGAAGCTGTGCTGCCTCCGACGCCAGTGCTCAGAGCTCCCCTACCCAGGGTGGACCCTTGGATGGCCAAGTACATTGGCTCAATATTTGCCTTGAGTAGCTGGGCGCAGTGGCTCCAGCCACCGTTGGATCTGTAATCCTAGCACTTTGAGAGGCTGAGTTGGGTATTCAGAATATGATAAACATAATATCTGAAATGTTTTGAGTGTAACACAAAATTTGAAAGCAAATTTTAAAATTAGATGTAATTCCATTACGTCAATATAAAAAATTCCCTCATGGCAAAACATGGTAAGCAAAGTCAAAGGACAAACAACAAACTTAAAAGCAACAGTATAAGTCATATCTCCAAGAGCTAATTTGCTTAATACAGCTAAAGCTCCTACATATCAATAATAAAACAGTAACCATATAATAGAAAAATAGGTAGCATATAGGAACAGTGAGCTCTCAGAGAATTACAAATGACTCGTTCACATGAAAAGATACCTAAAGTCTGTAATAAGAGATATATGTTAAAAATCAGAATAAAATAACATTTTCACCAATCAGATAAACTCTAGTAGCACTCTGTACTGTTGAGTGTATAAGGAAACAGACACACTAAAACCTTGTTTGTGGAAGTACGTACCGATAAAATGTTAATGGAGAACAATTTGGAAATGTGGGAGATGATGTATGTACATGTAAGTATTATGTACTTCAGCACTGATATAACAGGAAGAGTGGTGGGGACTACTAAAGCATGTTACATTCAGTGGATGGAGTGAATGCTCTACAGCCATCGCAAAGAATGAGGCAGTCCTGTCAGTACCAAGACGAAGTGATCTTTTAGATACCCAGAGCAGCAGATCTTTTTCCTTGTTGGCTTCACTGCTGGTAGAATCATCTTTGGTAAGGTAATGCAGAACATCTAATCCAAGAATATGACCTCCCATAAATACTGAAGAGTTCAAAGCTACTGATTGGGGAGAGAGCTTTTTTATAAAGCAGTGTTAAAATCTACAAATTACCTAGCAAACAGAACATTCTGCAGAAAACTCAAACTAAAAACATCCAAAATGGAATTCTTTACTGCACTTGCATGCTAACCTGTCTCATCATCCTACCAAATCTGCTTCTTTTCCTCCTCAGACAGCCCCAGACAGCTCAGACATCCTTAAACTCCCTGTAAGCTCATGATGTTAAAAAACAGCCACAGGGTGATTAACTCACGAATCCCCAAGTGTGTTCTCAAATCACCCACAGGAACCAAAAAGCAGTGAACTTTTCCAAGTGCACAGAAACAGAAGCAGAAAGCAAGTGATTTAATCAAGACACCACAGAGATTCAAGGTAAGCATCTACTTACCACGTGAATGAGTTTTTGTCTCATTTTGATCTCTGTCTTAACCAACTATATAAAATTCCTATGAACTGAAAAAAGATTTATTATACTCCCTTGTGAAATCTGAGGTATTAGATTAACTGAATCCATAACTGCTAAACTATGAAACACAACTAAAGGCTAAATTATGAAGCTTCAGTTTTATATCAGGCAACCTCCTGACATAAACACAATCTAGATAAAAAATAAAGTTCAACAACATACACACATCCCCAGAAAATTACACAGAACACCAACACATAGAAAGGTGGGCCTGCTTCCTATCCACAACACTGTCAAGCTTGCTCTGGTAAATGAAAGTCAGGAAGCTCAGCCCTGAACAGGATGAAGGGGGATGAATACAAGAACAAAGAAGCCCTTCCATGAAGAGAGTTTGGAGTATATCTCTGTGTGTATATGTACTCACATTTTTAGTCTCCTAGGTGTGTGAAGGACAAATAAATCTTGGGGCCCCTAAATCACTAAGCTAAAGGGAAAAACCAAGCTGGGAACTGCTTAGGGATAACCTGCCTGTCACTGAGATAGATGCATAGCTGATTGCCTCCTTTGGAAAGGCCAATCAAAAACTCAAAGAATGCAAGCATTCCCCTCTCTCACCTATCTGTGACCCAGAAGCTCCTTCCAGCTTCAAGTCTCCTTCAAGTTGTTCTGCCTTTCCAGACACAACCATTGTACTTCTTACGTATGTTGGCTGATGTCTCACGTCTCCCTAAAATGTGTAAAACTAAGCTGTGTCCCGATCACCCTGGACACATGTCATCAGGACTTTCTGAGGCTGTCTCAAGAGCGCGCATCTTCAAACTTGGCAAAATTAAACTTTCCAAATTAACTGAAACTTGTCTCAGATTTTCAGGGTTACAAATAATACGAACAAATCAGTAGACCCGCTGAAGGGAAAAAGAAGGTAGTCTAACTTCATTATGACTACAAAAATGAATCTGGTATATCCATACAATAGGATATTACTTAGCAAATAAAAGGAAAAGAACTACTGACACAAAAAACACCACAGATGAATCTCGAAATAATCACATTGAACGAAAAAAGCCAGAAAAAAAGAATACCTACTGTATGATTCTATTTATATGTTAGAAAATGAAAACTAATCTACAGTTACAAAAAGCTTATCGGTGGTTGCCTGTGGATCAGAGGCAGGAGGGAGACAGTACTGAAGGTACAAAGAAACTGTTGGGATGACAAGTATGTCTACTATCTCTAGTAGTGACAGCTCTATGGCTGAATACCTGTGTGAAAACATCTAACTTTACACTTCTAAAATGTGCAGCTTGGGTGTCACTTGACTCCTCAATAAAGCTGTCTAAAATTTCTTGATAAAAATAAGTTCACATTGACCACCAATCGGGATTAACTGAAACCTTACAAAATGAAGATTATTTTCACTTTCAGAAGGATATGTGATCGCAGTTACATATCATGCTTTGTGGACAAGCAATTTCAGAATAAATACAGATGTCAAATACTTAAATGTCTCTATTTCTTCCCACTCATCCTTTTCATGATTTAAAAAGAGCTAAAGCATTTAATAAAAAATTCCCATCACTTCAAGTTTCTTAGAGAGACTCTGAAATTCAACAAACATTTAACTTTTGGAAAAGACAGGACCTTAAACACCATCCTGTCTAACTTTCTCAATTTAAGGAAATAAACTTAGCACCTCCCCTTATAGGAAGTTCATCCAGTCTCATGGCTTTGAAGTCAGCTCTATGTTGCTGACACCAACATTTGTCATTTTAATCTTGACCTCCCCACTGAACTACAGACATTTATTCCACTGCCCACTAAACCACATCACTTCACTATCTCATAAGTATATAAAACCAATTGTGGCCAAAATGTGTCTTCTGATTCCACTCACCACCAACTTCTCCTCCAATTTTCCCCATCTTAGTAATTGAACCCTCACACATTCAGTTGTTCAACTAAAACCTAGAAATCAACTCTTGACTACTCATCTCCTGCCTTCCACATAGAATCTACACTTAAGTTCTTAGCTCTCTCTGCAAAGTATATTGCCAAAGCTGGCCCAGGCTCTATCTACACAGCTACTATGTCTTTTTACCCAGACAACAGCTCTGAAAGGTTCCCATGTCTTCTTCTGCCTCTGCCAGTCAGTCACTACACAGTAGCCATAGTAATGAGGCCATCAATCCCCAGACCTAGAACACTCTACAGACTTGTTGCCATCATTCAAGTGACATCCTAACTCCTTATTCTGCCCTAAAAGATCAAGGCCCTTTCCACCTCTCTAGCCTCATCTACCACTATTTCTTCTCTGGATGCATTCCAGCATTTCATACTGACTGTCTCCGACACACTAAACTCATTTCTACCCCAAAGCCAACGCTTTCCCACCTCCATACCTGGAATGCACACATATACTTCACCATTCATATCTCAACTCAAATAACATCTTCAAAAGCTTCCCAGACCTCACAATCTACAGAAGCATCCTCTGGTGAGAAGCTGGTGGTGAGGGGAATGAATCAGGAGCCCTTTGGCCACAATAAGTTTAGAAATGTATTAGGTATTCAAGTGAATATTTAATTCACTTATCATAGACCCCATTTTACTGATGTTACAGTACTTATCACTATCGAAAATTATCTTGTAAAGTTATTTATTATATATGCTAATAAAATTCATTCATTCATTTATTCATTCATTCATTCCTGCTATGCCTATCAGAAGCATTACCCAAATAAGTACTGTGATCTTTTCTTATTTCACTTGAAAGCATTCATTTCTGGGTGCCGGGTACTACTGGTTAAAAAGTACCCATGTGCATTTTTTTTTTTGGCCTCTTTTTTTTTTTTTTAATTGCATTTTAGGTTTTGGGGTACATGTGATGAACATGCAAGATTGTTGCATAGGTACACACTTGGCAGTGTGGTTTGCTGCCTTCCATCCCCTCACCTGTATCTGTCATTTCTCCCCATGCTATCTCTTCCCACCTCCCCACCCCCGCCCCTCCCCCATTCCCCCCAACGGACCCCAGTGTGTAGTGCTCCCCTCCCTGTGTCCATGTGTTCTCATTGTTCAACACCCACCTATGAGTGAGAATATATGGTGTTTGATTTTCTGCTCTTGTGTCAGTTTGCTGAGAATGATGGTTTCCAGGTTCATCCATGTCCCTACAAAGGACGTGAACTCATCGTTTTTGATGGCTGCGTAATATTCCATGGTGTATATGTACCACATTTTCCCTATCCAGTCCATCATCGTTGGGCGTTTGGGTTGGTTCCAGGTCTTTGCTATTGTAAACAGTGCTGCAATGAACATTCGTGTGCACATGTCCTTGTAGTAGAATGATTTATAATCCTTTGGATATATACCCAGTAATGGGATTGCTGGGTCAAATGGGATTTCTATTTTTAGGTCCTTGAGGAATCGCCACACTGTCTTCCACAATGGTTGAATTAATTTACATTCCCACCAACAGTGTAAAAGTGTTCCTATTTCTCCACATCCTCTCCAGCATCTGTTGTTTCCCGATTTTTTAATGATCGCCATTCTAATTGGTGTGAGATGGTATCTCAATGTGGTTTTGATTTGCATTTCTCTGATGACCAGTGATGATGAGCATTTTTTCATATGTTTGTTGGCCTCCTGTATGTCTTCTTTTGTAAAGTATCTGTTCATATCCTTCGCCCATTTTTGAATAGGCTTGTTTGTTTTTTTCTTGTAGATCTGCTTTAGTTCTTTGTAAATTCTGGATATCAGCCCCTTGTCAGATGGGTAGGCTGCAAAAATTTTTTCCCATTCTGTTGGTTGCCGATTCACTCTACTGACTGTTTCCTTTGCCGTGCAGAAGCTGTGGAGTTTGATTAGGTCCCATTTGTCTATTTTGGCTTTTGTTGCCATTGCTTTTGGCGTTTTGGTCATGAAGTCCTTGCCTACACCTATGTCCTGAATGGTTTTGCCTAGATTTTCTTCTAAGGTTTTTATGGTAATAGGTCTGATGTTTAAGTCTTTAATCCATCTGGAGTTAATTTTGGTGTAAGGTGTCAGGAAGGGGTCCTGTTTCTGCTTTCTGCACATGGCTAGCCAGTTTTCCCAACACCATTTATTAAACAGGGAGTCCTTTCCCCATTGCTTGTTTTTGTCAGGTTTGTCAAAGATCAGATGGTTGTGGGTATGTTGTATTTCCTCTGAGACCTCTGTTCTGTTCCATTGGTCTATATCTCTGTATTGGTACCAGTACCATGCTGTTTTGATTACTGTAGCCTTGTAGTATAGTTTGAAGTCCAGTAGTGTGATGCCTCCTGCTTTGTTCTTTTTGCTTAGAATTGACTTGGCTATGCAGGCAAAGTCTTTGGCCCCTTGTCTCTAAGGAGAATGTGACTGGTTCAAATTCGCACTTTGGTTCTAACCTGAGAGATCTGTCCTAAGTGTCAATGGGAAATGAGCTGGTTTCAATCACCACGCTCTCACGCATAATCAAGAACAATTTCTTCAAACATACATTGATTGTGTTTTCAGGAGTGCTGGGGTTTATCCACGGTTCTGAGTAACAGGCTACCACAGGAAGAAAGATTTGCTGCTAAGGAATGGAGACAGAAACACAGACACACACACACACACACACACACACACACACACACAGAGTGACACAAAAAACACACAAACACAGGCCTCACACACAACTGATAGTGCTCAGCCAAATACTTAGTGGTATGAGGTGGGCTTTGAACGTGTCCATGCTCTAAAGCAAGACACACCTTTCGCTGATTCAAAAGTCCATTCTCATAGGAAATGTGAATAATTCTTTCAGACATGGCTCCTGATGACAGGGACCACTCTCATTTCACCCTCAGAGGCAGACAAGAGGACTGCAAAGGACTCAGGTGTCGTCCCTGCTGACTGAAAAGGACTCCCATTTCCCCTCAGACCCAAAGTCACAGCAAAAGTAGCTTTTTCTTTGAAGAGCACACAACTTTTTCAAAATACACAGCTAAAACGGTGCTTTAGCACTTAAAGCGGGGACCGTTTTAGCTGTGTATTCTGAAAAACATTTCTAGCATTCAAAGCACGGACAGTTTTATCTGTGTATTTTCAAAAAGTTGTCTCTAAGTGCCATAGCTCATGAAGTCAAAACAAGTGATCTGTGTCCCCTTGAGTTGAGCATTCTTTTAGTAAGAAAGAATTTAGTTCTATTTGAGTTCTTGAAAACTGCTTCTTATCTTGTCAACCAACTGTCAATATTGTGTGTTAATTTGTAGGAGAGGTAATAGAGTCAATCCAAAACCATAGGTGTATTCAAGTCCAGATTGAAAAGTAAAATCAAGAAACCAGGCACTGAGCTGGAAGAGGGATCTTTTCCCAGTGGGCCTTAAGGCCCACATAAATCCCTGTGAAGAAATCGGGAAACAGAGACAGAAACAGACTCGCCTAAGGCTTGTCACTTGAAAGTGCATGGCTGACTGACTGGCAGAGGGCTGGAAATCAAATCGTAATCTTCGGACCTCTAATTCCACAGGGTGCACTGCATCCCCCAGACCCAATATTACATTTCAATGGCTTAACGAGAGCTTGACTGGATGGAAGTCAACATGAAAAGACATTAGATTCCATCGGCCCAGTCTTTGGCCTCTTGTCTCTAAGGAGAATGTGCCTGCTTCAAATTCTCACTTTGCTTCTAACCTGAAGGATCTGGCCTCAGTGGTCAATGGGAAATGAGCTGGCTTCAATCACCACCCTCTCATCATCATCAAGAAAAATTTCTTCAAACATACATGGATTGTGTTTTCAGGAGTGCTGGGGTTTATCCACGGTTCTGAGTAACAGGCTACCACAGGAAGAAAGATTTGCTGCTCAGGAATGGAGACAGAAACACAGAAACACACACACACAGTGACACAAAAAACACACAAACACAGGCCTCACACACAACTGATAGTGTTCAGCCAAATACTTAGTGGTATGAGGTGGGCTTTGAACCCGTCCATGCTCCAAAGGAAGACACACCTTTCACTAATTCACAAGTCCATTCTTGTAGGAAATGTGAATAATTTTTTCAGACATGGCTCATGATGACAGAGACCACTCTCATTTCACCCTCAGAGGCAGACAAGAGGACTGAAAAGGACTCAGGTGTCGTTTCTGCTGACTGAAAAGGACTCCCATTTCCCCTCAGACCCAAAGTCACAGCAAAAGTAGCTTTTTCTTTGAAGAGCACACAACTTTTTCAAAATACACAGCTAAAACGGTTCCCGCTTTAGCTGTGTATTCTGAAAAACTTGTCTAGCATTCAAAGCACGGACAGTTTTCGCTGTGTATTTTCAAAAAGTTGTCTCTAAGTGCCATAGCTCATGAAGTCAAAACAAGTGATCTGTGTTCCCTTGAGTTGAGCATTCTTTTAGTAAGAAAGGATTAAGTTCTATTTGAATTCTGGAAAACAGCTTCTCATCTTGTCAATCAACTGTCAGTTTTGTGTGTTAATTTCTACGAGAGGTAATAGAGTCAATCCAAAACCATAGGTGTATTCAAGTCCAGATTGACAAGTAAAATCAAGAAACCAGGCACTAAGCTGGAAGAGGGATCTTTTCCCAGTGGGCCTTAAGGCCCACATCAATCCCTGTGAAGAAATCAGGAAACAGAGACAGAAACGGACTCGCCTAAGGCTTGTCACTTGAAAGTGCGTGGCTGACTGACTGGCAGAGGGCTGGAAATCAAATCCAAATCTTTGGACCTCTAATTCCACAGGGTGCACTGCATCCCCCAGACCCAATATTACACTTCAATGGCTTAACAAGAGCTTGACTGGATGGAAGTCAACATGAAAAGACATTAGATTCCATCGGCCCAGTCTTTGGCCCCTTGTCTCTAAGGAGAATGTGCCTGCTTCAAATTCTCAGTTTGCTTCCAACCTGAGGGATCTGGCCTCAGTGGTCAATGGGAAATGAGCTGGCTTCAATCACCACCCTCTCATCATCATCAAGAAAAATTTCTTCAAACATACATGGATTGTGTTTTCAGGAGTGCTGGGGTTTATCCACAGTTCTGAGTAACAGGCTACCACAGGAAGAAAGATTTACTGCTCAGGAATGGAGACAGAAACACAGAAACACACACACACAGCGACACAAAAAACACACAAACACAGGCCTCACACACAACTGATAGTGTTCAGCCAAATACTTAGTGGTATGAGGTGGGCTTTGAACCCGTCCATGCTCCAAAGGAAGACACACCTTTCACTAATTCACAAGTCCATTCTTGTAGGAAATGTGAATAATTTTTTCAGACATGGCTCATGATGACAGAGACCACTCTCATTTCACCCTCAGAGGCAGACAAGAGGACTGAAAAGGACTCAGGTGTCGTTTCTGCTGACTGAAAAGGACTCCCATTTCCCCTCAGACCCAAAGTCACAGCAAAAGTAGCTTTTTCTTTGAAGAGCACACAACTTTTTCAAAATACACAGCTAAAACGGTTCCCGCTTTAGCTGTGTATTCTGAAAAACTTGTCTAGCATTCAAAGCACGGACAGTTTTCGCTGTGTATTTTCAAAAAGTTGTCTCTAAGTGCCATAGCTCATGAAGTCAAAACAAGTGATCTGTGTTCCCTTGAGTTGAGCATTCTTTTAGTAAGAAAGGATTAAGTTCTATTTGAATTCTGGAAAACTGCTTCTCATCTTGTCAATCAACTGTCAGTTTTGTGTGTTAATTTCTACGAGAGGTAATAGAGTCAATCCAAAACCATAGGTGTATTCAAGTCCAGATTGACAAGTAAAATCAAGAAACCAGGCACTAAGCTGGAAGAGGGATCTTTTCCCAGTGGGCCTTAAGGCCCACATCAATCCCTGTGAAGAAATCAGGAAACAGAGACAGAAACGGACTCGCCTAAGGCTTGTCACTTGAAAGTGCGTGGCTGACTGACTGGCAGAGGGCTGGAAATCAAATCCAAATCTTTGGACCTCTAATTCCACAGGGTGCACTGCATCCCCCAGACCCAATATTACACTTCAATGGCTTAACAAGAGCTTGACTGGATGGAAGTCAACATGAAAAGACATTAGATTCCATCGGCCCAGTCTTTGGCCCCTTGTCTCTAAGGAGAATGTGCCTGCTTCAAATTCTCAGTTTGCTTCTAACCTGAGGGATCTGGCCTCAGTGGTCAATGGGAAATGAGCTGGCTTCAATCACCACCCTCTCATCATCATCAAGAAAAATTTCTTCAAACATACATGGATTGTGTTTTCAGGAGTGCTGGGGTTTATCCACGGTTCTGAGTAACAGGCTACCACAGGAAGAAAGATTTACTGCTCAGGAATGGAGACAGAAACACAGAAACACACACACACAGCGACACAAAAAACACACAAACACAGGCCTCACACACAACTGATAGTGTTCAGCCAAATAGTTAGTGGTATGAGGTGGTCTTTGAACCCATCCATGCTCCAAAGGAAGACACACATTTCACTAATTCACAAGTCCATTCTCATAGGAAATGTGAATACTTCTTTCAGACATGGCTCATGATGACAGGGACCACTGTCACTTCACCCTCAGAGGCAGACTCAAAAGTAGCTTTTTCTTTGAAGAGCAAACAACTTTTTCAAAATATACAGCTACAACGGTCCTCAATTTAAGTGATAAAGCACTGATAGGTAAAGCACTTTATAGTGGGGACTGTTTTAGCCCTGTAATCTGGGAAACTTCTCTAGACCTTACGGCACGGACAGCTGTAGCTGTGTATTTTCAAAGTTTGTCTCTTAGTGCCATGGCTCATGAAGTCAAAATGAGTGATCTATGTCCCATTGAGTTGAGCATTCTTTTAGTAATAAAAGATCAGATACATTTAATTTCTTTAGAACCGATTCTCCTCTTTTCAATGTACTGTCAATTTTGTTTGTCAATTTCCATTACAGGTAATAGAATTATTCCAAAACCATAGGTTTGTGAAAGTCCAGATTGACAAATATACTCAAAAATACAGGCACTCAGCTGGAAAAGAGATAGTTTCTCTGTGGGCATTATGGCCCACATAAGTCCCTGTGCAGAAATCGAGAAACAGTGACAGAAAGTGTCTCGCCTAAGGCTTGTCACTTGAAAGTGAGTGGCTCACTGACTGGCACAGGGCTGGAAATCAAAGCCAAATATCTGGACCTCTAATTGCAGATTGTGTACTGTCCCCCCTTCCCCAAATTCACAGGTAAATGTCTTAACAAGAGCTTTACTGGATTGAAATCAACACTAAAAGATATTAATTTCATCTGAACTTTCTTTGGCCTCTTGTGTCTAATGAAAGTTTGCCCAGTTCTAATTTTAACTTTAGGTGTAACATGTGAGACATTGCCATTCAGCCTGAAACTCTTGTAAAGCTTTGATTACCTTAGGAGTTTCTGCTCCAAAGGAAGAGTCGAGAAATCTCTTCGGCAAAGGTGACCTGAACTCAGTAGTAAATGGGAAATGAGCTGTTTTCAATCACCACCCTCTCACCAATCGCATGTCCATTCTCCTGTCTTCTCCCCTTACAGTGCTTCCGCCTCAATCTGATCAATTTTTACATAGAGCACAATTAGGCAGGGCTATCAGGTTACAGGATTGTCAGCGATACTCTCAGTATAAACAACCGCACCATCAGAGAACGCACTTTCATATAAAATGTGATAAATTCTTTCAGACGTGGCTCATGATGACTTTGGCCACATCATCAAGACAGCAGCTCTGCTATCCATCGAGCCTACCTGTGTACTTGGCCACATCCCATAGCGCTTTGTACTCTCATTTCACCTTCGGAGGCAGACAAGTGGACTGCAAAGAACTCATGTGTCTCCCGTGCTCTCTGAAAAGAACTCCCATGTCTCCTGGGGAACAAACGTAACAACAAAAGTAGCTTTTTATTTGTAGAACACTCCACTCTCTCAAAATACACAGCAGAAACCGAATATTTTAGCTGTGTATTTTCAAAACGTTGACTCTAAGTGCTATAGATGATGAAGTTAGCTTGAGTGATCTGTGTCCACTTGAATTGAGCATTCTTTTAGTAATAAAGGATTCGGTTATTTTTTATGATTTTTTTTTTTTTTTTTTTTTTTGAGACGGAGTTTTGCTCTTGTTACCCAGGCTGGAGTGCAATGGCGCGATCTCAGCCCACCACAACCTCCGCCTCCTGGGTTCAGGCAATTCTCCTGCCTCAGCCTCCTGAGTAGCTGGGATTACAGGCACGCGCCACCATGCCCAGCTAATTTTTTGTATTTTTAGTAGAGATGGGGTTTCACCATGTTGACCAGGATGGTCTCGATCTCTTGACCTTGTGATCCACCCGTCTCAGCCTCCCAAAGTGCTGGGATTACAGGCTTGAGCCACCGCGCCCGGCCTCGGTTATTTTTTAATTCTTGAGACATGATTCTGATTCTTGTTAATCAAATGTGAGTTTCTGTGTTAATTTCTAGCAGAGGTGAAAGAATTAATCAAAAATCATAGGTGTATGAAAGTCCTGATTTACAAGTGTACTCAAAAATCCAGGCACTGTGCTGGAAGAGGGATTGGTTCTCAGTGGGCCTTAAGGCCCACATAAATCCCTGTGCAGAAATCGAGAAACAAAGACAGAAAGGGACTCGCCTAAGGCTTGTCAATTGAAAGTGAGTGTCTGGCTGACTGGCAGTGGGTTGGAAATCAAATCCAAATCGCCTCACCTCTAATTTCAGAGGGTGCACTGCCTCTCCAAGGCTCAATTTTACAGTAAATGAATTAACAAGGGCTTTACTGAATTGAATTCAACATTAAAAGATATTCGATTCCATCATGCTACCACAGAAAGAAGGAGGTGCTGCTCAGGCCTGGAGACATACACACATACAAACACACACACACACACACACACACACACACACACACACACACAGTCTAGACACACAACTGGTAGTGTTCAGTGAAATATTTAGTAGTATGAGGAGGGCTTTGGACCCATCCGTGCTCCAAAGGGAGATACACGTTTCCCTAGTTCACACGTACATCCTTCCCCCTTCTTGACCAACACTGGCTCCTCCTCCAGCCCACGCATTATTAGGTAAATCAGGTTAAAGCATCTTTAATGATGCTCTCATTAAAAACAACAGCACAGTCAAACAGAGAGCATGCTTGCATATGATATGTGATTATTTTTTTCAGACATGGCTCATGATGACTGGGGACACACCAATAAAAAGAAGCTCTGCTTTGCTTCTAGCCTAGCTTTGGGCCTGGCCACCTCCCAAAGTGCTTCACACTCTCATTTCACCCTCAGAGGCAGCCAAGAGCCCTGCAAAGGACTCATGTGTCTCCTATGCTCTCTGCAAACAGCACCAATTTATCCTGGGGACCATAAGTTACAACAGAAGTGGCTTTTTATTGGTAGAGTACACAACTTTTTCAAAATATTTTGAAAAGCCTGTCTAGCACTTTAAGCAGGGACAGTTTTAGCTGCATATTTTGAAAAAGTTGTCTCTAAGTCTGATAGCAAATGCAGTCAAAATGAGTCATCTGTGTCCACTTGAGTTGAGCATTCTTTTAGTAATAAAGGATTCAGTTATTTTTTAATTCTTGAGACATGATTCTCATTCTTGTCAATCAAATGTGAATTGTCCGTGTTAATTCCTAGCAGAGGTAAAAGAGTTAATCATAAACCATAGGTGTATGAGCGTCCTGATTGACAAGTATACTGGACAAACAAGCAAACAACTCCTCACAAGCAAGGGAACAAATCACGTTGGAGAATGAGTTTGATGAACGGACAGAAGGAGGCTTTAGAAGGTGGGTAATAACTATCTTCAACCGAGCTAAAGAAACTTGTTCTAATCCAATGCAAAGAAACTTAAAACCTTGAAAAAAGGTTTGACAAAATTCTAACTAGAATAACCAGCTTAGAAAAGAACATAAACGACTTAATAGAGCTGAAAAACACAGCAGGAGAACTTCACAAAGCACACGCCAGTTTTAATGGTTTAAGCAATAAAGTGGAAGAAGGAATATCAGAAATTGAAGATCAACTCAATGAAATAAAATGAGAAGGCCACATTAGAGGAAAAAAGGAGTGAAAAGAAATGAATAAAGACTACAAGACCTAAGGCATTATGTGAAAAAACCAAATCTATGCATGATCGACATACCTGAATGTGGCAGGGAGAATGAATCCGAGCTGGGAAACACACTTCAGAATGTTACCCAAGAGAACTTCCCCAACCTCGCAAGGCAGGCCGACATTCAATTTCTGGAAATACAGAGACCACCACAAAGATATTTCTCAAAAAGAGCAACCCCAAGGCACATAATCGTCAGATTGACCGGGGTTGAAACGAAGGAAAAAATGTTAAGCGCAGCTAGAGAGAAAGGTTGGGTCACCAACAAATGAAAGCCCATTAGACTTACAGTGGATCTCTCAGCAGAAACCCTACAGGTCGGAAGAGAGTGGGGGCCAATATTCAACATCCTTAAAGAAAAGAACTTTCAAACCAGAGTTTCATATCCAGTCAAACTAAGTTTCATAAGTGAAGGAGAAATAAAATCCTTTACAGGCAAGCAACTGCTGAGAGATTTTATCACCACCAGACCTGCCGTACAAGAGTTCCTGAAAGAAGCACTAAACATGGAAAGGAACAACCACTACCAGCCACTACAAAAACGTATCAAAAGGTAAAGACCAAGGACATAATGAAGAAACTGCATCGACTAACGGGCAAAACCACCAACCAGTGACAAAATGGCAGGATCAAATTCGCACATATCAATATTAATGTTAAATATAAATGGTCTAAATGCACCCATTGAAAGACACAGACAAACTGGATAAAAAGTAAAGATCCTTTGTTGTGCTGTATTCAGGAGACCCATCTCATGTGCAAATACACACAAAGACTCAAAATAAAGGGATGGAAGAAGATTTACCAAGCAAATGGAGAGCAAAAAGAAGCTGGGGTTTCTGATAAAATGGACTTTCAACCAACAAAGATCAAAAGAGACAAGGTCTTTTACGTAACGGTAAAAGGATCAACGCAAGAAGAGCTAACTATCCTAAATATGTATGCACCCAATACAGAAGCACACAGATACACAAAGCGTATCACTCCTTCTAAAACTCTTTGAAACAATACAAAAAGAAGGAATACTCCTTTTTTTTTAAATTGCATTTCAGGTTTTGGGGTACATGTGAAGAACATGCAAGATTGTTGCATAGGTACAACATGGCAGTGTGATTTGCTGCCTTCCTCCCCTTCACCTGTATCTGGCATTTCTCCCCATACTATCTCTCCCCAACTACCCACCCCCTGCTGTCCCTCCCCTATTTGCCCCCGACAGACCCCAGTGTGTAGTGCTCCCCTCCCTATGTCCATGTGTTCTCATTGTTCAACAGTCGCCTATGAGTGAGAACATGTGGTGTTTTTAATGACCCACAAAGAGACTTAGACTCCCAAACAATAATAGTGGGAGACTAACGTTCCACTGTCACTATTTGACAGATCAAAAAGACAGAAAATCAACAAGGATATCCGGGACTTGAACGCAGATCTGGACCAAGTGGACCTAACAGACATCTACAGAAATCTCCACCCCAAATCCACAGAATATATATTCTTCTCAGCACTGCATGATACCTAGTCTAAAACTGACCACATAATTGGATGTAAGTCGCTCCTCAGCAAATGCAAAAGAACGAAAATCCTAACAATCTCTCAGAACACTGTGAAATCAAATTAGAACTCAGGATTAAGAAATTCACTCAAAACCACACAAGTACATGGAACCTGAACAACTTGCTCCAGAACAGCAACAAGATAAACAATGAAATGAAGGCAGAAATAAAGATGTTCTTCGAAACCAATGAGAACGAAGACATGACATGCCAAAATTTCTGAGACACATTTAAAGCAGTGACTACAGGAAAAATTATAGCAATAAATGCCCATATTGGAAGTGAGGAAAGATCTAAAATTGTCACCCTATCATCAAAATGGAAAGAGCTAGAGGAGCAAGATAAAAAAATTCAAAACCTAGCAGAAGACAAGAAGTAACTAAGATCAGAGCAGAAGTGGAGATAGAGACAAAGAAAAACTCTTCAAGAAATCGGTAAATCAAGCAGCTGGTTTTTTCAAAAGATCAACAAAATAGACAAGATAGCCATACTAATGACATAGAAAAGAGAGAAAACTCAAATGGATGCAATACAAAATGATAAAAAGGGTATCACCACCAATTCCAAAGAAATACAAACTACCATCAGAGATTACTACAAACAACTCTATGCATATAAACCAGTAAATCTGGAAGAAATGGATAAACTCCTGGACACTTACACCCTCCCAAGACTAAATCAAGAAGGAGTTAAAGCCCTTAATAGACCAACAATAAGGTCTGAAGTTGAGGCAGCAATTAATAGCCTACCAACCAAGAAAGTCCAGGCCCAGATGGGTTCGCAGCAGAATTCTACCAGATGTACAAAGAGGAGTTCATATCACTCCTTCTAAAACTCTTCGAAACAATACAAAAAGAAGGAATACTCCCTAACATATTTTATGAGACCATCATCATCCTCAGACAAAACCTGGCAGACATACAACTAAAAGAAAAAAATTCAGGCCAATATCCATGACGAACATTGACGCAAAAATCTTCAATAAAATACTGGCAAGCTGAATCCAACAGCACATCAAGAAGCTTATCCATCACAATCAAGTAGGCTTCACCGTGGGGATGCAAGCCTGGTTCAGCATACATAAATCTATAAATGTAATCCATCACATAAACAAAGAAAAAAAACACATCATCTCAAAGGATGCAGGGAAGGCCTTCAACGAACTTCTACAGCCCTTTATGCTAAAAAAAAAAAAAAACTCTCAATAAACTAGATATCAATGGAACATATTTCAAAATAAAAAAAGCTATTTATGACAAACCACAGCCAACATCTAACTTAATGAGCAAAAACTGCAAGCATTCCCTTTGAAAACTGGCACTAGACAAAGGTGCTCTATCTCACCCTTTCTATTCAACATAGTTTTGGAAGTTCTAGCTAGAGCAATCAGGCAAGAAAACCATATAAAGCGTATTCAATTAGGAAAAAAAAAGAAGTTAAATTATCTCTATTTGCAGATGACATGATTGTATATTTAGAAGATCCCATTGTCTCGGCCCAAAATCTCCTTAAGCTGATAAGCAACTTCAGCAAAGTATCACAATACAAAATCGATGTGCAAAAATCACAAGCATTCCTATACACCAGTAAAAGACAGAGAGCCAAATAATGAGTAAATTCCCATTTACGATTGCCACAAAGAAAATAAAATGCCTAGGAATACAGCTAACAAAGGCTGTGAAGGACCTCTTCAAGGAGGATTACAAACCACTAGTCAAGGAAATAAGAGAGGACACAAACAGATGGAAAAACATTCCATGCTTATGGTCAGGAAAAATCGGTATCGTTAAAATGGTCCTACTTTTCAAAGTAATTTATAGATTCAGTGCTATCCCCCATCAAGCTACCACTGACCTTCTTCACAGAACTAGAAAACAAAACAAAACAAAACAAAACAAAACAAACAAAACACTTTAAACTTCATATAGAACCAAAAAAAAAGAGCCCACAAAACGACAATCCTAAGCAAAATAAACAAAGCTGGAAGCATCACGCTACCTGCTTTCAAACCATTCTCAAAGCTACAGTAATCAAAACAGCATGGTACTGGTACCAAAAATGAGATATAGAGCAATGGAACAGAACCAAGACCTCAGAAGTAATGCCACACATCTACAACCATCTGATCTTTGACAAACTTGACAAAAACAAGCAATGGGGAAAGGATTCCATGTTTAATGAATGGCGTTGGGAAAACTGGCTAGCCATGCGCAGAAAACTGAAACTGGACCCCTTCCTTACACCTTATACAAAAATTAACTCCAGTTAGATTAAAGATTTAAACATAAGACCTAACACCATAAAAACCCTAGAAGAAAGCCTAGGCAAAGCCATTCAGGACATAGGCAAAGGCAAGGACTTCATGACTAAAACACCAAAAGTACCAGCAACGAAAGCCAAAATAGACAAATGGGATCTAATTAAACTGAAGAGTTTCTGCATAGCAAAAGAAACAATCACTAGGGTGAACTGGCAACCAACAGAATGGGAAAGGAATTTTGCAACCTGCCCATCTGACAAAGGACAGCTATCCGGAATCTACAAAGAACTAAAACAGGTTTACAAGAAAAAACGAACCTATTCAAAAGCGGACAAAGGATATAAACAGACACTTTTCAAAAGAAGACATAGATGAGACTAATAAATATATGAAAAAATGCTCATCATCTCTGGTCATTAGAGAAATGCAAATCAAAACTACACTGAGATACCATTTCAGGCCAGTTAGAATGGTGATCATTAAAAAATCTGGAGACAACAGATCCTGGAGAGGATATGGAGAAATAGGAACACTTTTACACTGTTGGTGGGAGTGTAAATTAGTTCAACCATTGTGGAAGACAGTGTGGTGATTCCTAAAGGACCTAGAAATAGAAATTCATTTTGACCCAGCAATCCCATTATTCAGTATATGCCCAAAGGATTATAAATCATTCTAGTATAAATACCCATGCACACGTATGTTCGTGGATGAATCTGGAAACCCTCATTCTCAACAAACTGACACAAGAACAGAAAACCAAACACGACATGTTCTCACTCACAGGTGGGTGATGAACAATAAGCACACATGGGCACAGGACGGAAACATCACACACTGGGTTCTGTTGGGGGGTGCAGAGTTAGGGGAGGGACAGCAGGGAGTGGGGAGGCTGGGTAAGCATAACATTGGGAGAAATGCCTGATGTGGGGGATGGGGGATGGGGGCAGCAAACCACCATGGCACGTGTGCACCTTTACAACAATACTGCAAGATCTGTACGTGTATCCCAGAACTTAAAGTACAATAAAATAAATAAATAAATAAAGGAATCAATGCAGAGCAAAAAAGACTTGTTTTCAAAGGTAAAACACATTTTTTTATAGAAAAGCTAGAAACCAAACACTGATTTGTGAGAATAATCCATAATTCAGACATGTTATTGATCGATAAATATCTGAAAAATAAGGTACAAAAAAGTGAGTTACAGGGAATATTACAATCTGACAATTATTGTGCATTTAACAATAGGACAGTACCACAGGGGCAAAGGAATCTCAAAGGCCCCCTATAATCTAACATAAGCTAGCTGAGTTCATCTTGTTCTCAAATTGGACCTTCGACTCCAGCTTATCTGGCCCACTTCCCTATACTTTGAATACAGCTTGCTCATTCATACATCTTTGCCTTTGGTGACACCTTTTGATGTTCATGGAAAAATCCTCTAATCCCTAAATCATATGCCTCCATTAAAATCCCTCCCTAGATACACCTTTTCCTCACAGTGTTCCCTAGATAACAATACTGTTCTTGCCGAATTGAGAGAGGTCTCACTTAGATAAGATCAAGAAACAGTCCCGGACCTGCCACGTTCTCACACAAATATGTGTTACCATGAAATGACTCTCTCACTGTACCATACTTGTTTATTGTGTCCTGCCAAATTAGATCATGAACTATTCTGGAGTAAGAATGGTGTCCATTGTTCTCTTTGTCCCAAATCACCTGGTTGAATAAGAGGTTAATAAATGGTCATATACCTGCTATTTTAGACCTAAAAAATTTCTTCCTAAAAAAACAAAGTACTTAAAACAATTACTACAAAAGCAAGAGAAGAGGTTAATCTTCCTAATGTCTTTAATTTCAGTGGCCTAGGTAATTACTAGTATATTCAAGTTTAAGTGCAATTCTTCAGAAGAGGTCGGAGGAAAGACGAGTGAGGAGAATGCAATTTTTTTAATGTTCTAAGTACTACTCAAGAAGCAAAGAAGCAGATGTCCTTCATTTCCACACAGACCAGAAATATGTGATGTAACAGGCTTCACACAGACCCCGAGAAAATTTGTTGATATGTGGGGAAGAATTTTTCACTGCACAGCTAACCACTGAAGCAAGCTTCTTAAAGGAAATTTCAAAAACCATGTAGACAATGATGTGTTTCAATTCGTTGGAACATTTTACTACTATAGGAACAATCGCTTTCTTGACTCTCCTCCCCCTGCCCTAGATCCATCATGAACAAGTGTCTTTGGAAAATCTTACATTTAGAAAGTTGGATCGTCTTACTGGAGTGAAAGAAATAGTTCTTACCATTTTTATCCACAAATAACATAAAAATGTAACAATGATTGCAAGTAGATACTGAAGAAATAGAGATGACACTGCAGGTTTATAGAAGACACAAAGTCAAAGCAAAAGCAAGCAAAAAGTCATCAAATGGAGAAGAAATTGTTCAGCCTTTCTCTTTTCTTGATCTGTACCTCTGAAGCTGGCATAAACCCTCATGTTTATTAGAAATGTTCTGAACAGGGAATCTTGAAGCAGGGATGTGTATCCTAGTCACTAATGGGATTATTTAATCTCCCTGAACCTCTGTTTTTCCCCCATTGATAAGATGAGAATGATAATACTTATCTACCTATATAGGTGTGACCAGATGCTGTCATGAATATGAACATATTTGCTAAAGTAAAGTGAGCTATTACTGAAATGTATGTTGATTATGGGAAATTTGGTGGGGAAAGTAGAATACGATTAGAATAGCATTTTACTATATTATTATTATTTTACCACAGCACAATTGCCGATTTTCCGTTTAATACTTGTTGAGCACCAGGTTTCCAGGGTAGAGAAATAAACAAAACAAATACTCCTGCAGTGACTGAAGGAAAGCAAACTCTTGTCAAATACATGTTTGTGCCTCAGTACAATACAGCTAACATTTCCTGAGTGCTGGCTAGACAACAAGTGCATGAATGTTTCCATATAAACACTCAGAGCTTAATCTTTTTGCTTAAACTATTTTCTGACATGGAAAGAGCCCAGGTTTTCTTTTAAAAAGATAGAAAATTTAGAATGCTTAATAAAAGTTATGACATCAAATTAATAGAAATTGACTCAGTTTTTACAACTTAAACTTTACAGTGCTTGAACTAAATCAATATCGATTGAATTTTTTTTTTTTTTTTTTTTTTTTTGAGACAGAGTTTCACTCTTGTTACCCAGGCTGGAGTGCAATGGCGCGATCTCGGCTCACCGCAACCTCCGCCTCCTGGGTTCAGGAAATTCTCCTGCCTCAGCCTCCTGAGTAGCTGGGATTACAGGCATGTGCCACCATGCCCAGCTAATTTTTTTGTATTTTTAGTAGAGACAGGGTTTCACCATGTTGACCAGGTTGGTCTTGATCTCTTGACCTCGTGATCCACCTGCCTCGGCCTCCCAAAGTGCTGGGATTACAGGTGTGAGCCACCGCACCCGGCCCGATTGAATTCTTTTGAGAAAACTTCAACCCTTACTAGTGTTGCTTCCTTCAGGTTGATTCAACAGAACTTTAATCGACCCAAATCTTATGCGCTGCGCCTGGATGTGACTCTGGAGAGCATCGAACTCACCCTGTACATGAACAGCTTTTCACTCAATTTTTTTTTCTTTTTTTTAGAAAGAGAAAAAGAATAATAAGAAAAAGAATAAAGAAGAGGAAGAAAGAGAAAGAGGAAGAAGGAGAGAGAATGGGGGTATTGCTTTGTTGCCCGGGCTAGAATGCAGTCTAAATATGGGTATGCCTATAATTGTCCTTAATAATGGAGACATGAAAGAAAGTGAGGGAAGAGAGTAACAAACAAGGAGCCAACCAACATTTCGTTTAAACTTCTAAGTTGATATGATGTGGTACTGATAAGAGTGTATATTTTGTGTAAAGTGGAGAGTTCTATAAATGTTAATTACGTTTACTTGTTCCAGATCTGAGTTCAAGTCCTGGATATCATTGTTAATTTTCTGTCTCATTGATCTGTCTAATATTAATGTTGAAGTCTCCCACTATTATTGTGTGGGAGTCTAAGTCTCTTTATAAGTCTTGTATGTCTGGGTATTCCTGTATTGGGTGCGTATATATTTAGGACCTTTAACTCTTCTTGTTGTTGCATTGATTCTTTATCATTATATAATGCCCTTCTTTGCTTCTTTTGGTCTTTGTTGCTTTAAATACTATTTTATCAGAGGCAAAAATTGTAACTTCTGCTTTTTATTTATTTATTTTTGCTCTCTGGTTGGTTGGTAAGTCTCTCTCCATGCCTTGTTTTGAGTCTTTGTGTATCCTTGAATGTGAGATGGGTCTGGATGCAGCATACAGTTTTAGTTTTTTGTCCAAATTGCCTGTCTGTCTTTGAATTGGGGAATTTAGTCAATTTAAATTTAGAATTAATAATGATATATGTGAGTTTAATACTGCCATTTAATATTAGCTGGCTATTTTTCCCATTAGTTGATGTAAATTCTACATTATATTGATGTTCTTTACTTTTTGGTATTTTTTTAGAAAGGCTGATGCTGTTTGTTCCTTTCTATGTGTAGTGGTTCTTTCAGAAGCTCTTGTAAAGCAGGCCTGGTGGTGATGAATTCTCTGAGTGCTTGCTTGTTCACAAAAAACTTTATTTTTCCTTCACTTATGAAGCTTAGCTTGGCTGGATGTGAAATTCTTGGTTGAAAGTTCTTTTCTTTAAGGATGTTGAATATTGGTCCCCACTCTCTTCTGGCTTGTAGGGTTTCTGCTGAGAGATCTGCTGTAAGTCTGATAGGCTTCCCTTTGTGGGTAACCTGACCTTTCTCTCTGGCTGCCCTTAGTATTTTCTCCTTCATTTCAACCCTGGTGAATCTGACGATTATGTGCCTTGGAGTTGCTCTTCTTGAGGAATATCTTTGTGGTGTTCTCTGTATTACCTGGAGTTGAATATTATCCTGCCTTACTAAGTTGGGAAAATTTTCCTGAATAATATCCTGAAGCATATTTTCCAGCTTGGATTCATTCTCTTCGTCACATTCAGGTACACCTATCAAGTGTAGATTAGGTCTTTTCACATAGTCCCATATTTCTTGGAGACTTTGCTCGTTCCCTTTTATCCTTTTTTCTCTAATCTTGTCTTCTAGTTTTATTTCATTGAGTTGGTCTTCGACCTCTGATATCCTTTCTTCTGCTTGATCAATTCGGCTGTTAAAACTTGTGCATACTTCACATAGTTCTTG
The DNA here is from genome assembly GCF_048565385.1 of Saimiri boliviensis. Lineage (NCBI taxonomy): Eukaryota > Metazoa > Chordata > Mammalia > Primates > Cebidae > Saimiri > Saimiri boliviensis. The sequence continues at coordinate 140,178,400 of NC_133449.1, read as the reverse complement.
TATTGTGTTTTTCAGCTCCATCAATTCACTTATTTTCCTCTCTAAATTTTGTATTCTTGTTGACATTTCGTCAAACCTTTTTTCAAAGTTCTTAGTTTCTTTAGATTGTGTTAGAACAAGTTCTTTTAATTCACAGAAGTTTCTTATTATCCACGTTTTGAAGCCTGCTTCTGTAATTGGAACACACTCGTTCTCCATCAAGCCTTGTTTCGTTGCTGATGAGGAACTGGGATCCCCTGCTGAGGAAGAGGCGTTTTGATCTTGGGTATTCTCAGTCTTTCTTGACTGTTTTCTTCCCTTCGTTGTAGATTTATCCATCTGTGGTCTTTATAATTACCGTCTTTGTAATTGGGTTTCTGAGTGGACGTCCAACTTATTGATTATCAGCGCCGAAATCTGAGCAACCCACTGCACCGACAAAATCAGCGGCGTTAAGATTGATGGTGCTTTTCTGACTCTGCACCAAGAACCGATGCTCTGAGGCGCCGGCAAAACCGCCTCGCCGGTCACAAGAGTCGCGCTGGCGACCCGTGGGGCTCCTCCGCTGGGAATCTCCTGGTGCGTGAGCAACAAGAATTCATGTGAAGGTATGGTGTCCTCTCGTTCTTTGCGTTTTCACTGGGAGCTACAATCCCGAGCTGCTAGTGATCAGCCATCTTGGATCTCTCTCCAACAGAGGAATCTTCACTCAATTTTTAAATCCCACTTCAATATCATAGAATTTTAGAATTACTAAAGGACCTTAGAGGTTAAAATCTTCCACTATTCTAGGAGTCTTATAAAATATTCATGGACAATTTTGACCTGTCTTAAAGCTAGACTCCCTTCTATTATGTAAATATCTAAACAAAAAGGCATCATATTCTTTCATTAGGTAGCCCAAATGATTATTTCATTGGTAAAATATTAAGACAAAGTCCGTATTCCTGGAACACATTTAATGCCTCAATTTTGAAAAAAAAAAAAAAAAAAAAAAAAAAAAAAAAAAAAAAGTCATTATTTTCCTCAATCAAAATTAGGTAGAACTGGAAAATTTTTTACATTATTAGCTGGACATAATGTATTTTGAGACCCTCAGAATAAAATAGGTATATATTTGCTTTTTAACGCCCGAAATTATCATTAATATTAGTAGTCTCCTCATCTCCTACATTATGTTAATACAGTATTTACTAATTAATATTTTACATTCTTTTTTTTTTTTTTGGTGGCTTTTTTTTTTTTTTTTTTTTTTTAAAGACGGGGTTTCACCATGTTGGTCAGGCTGGTCTTGAACTCCCGACCTCAGCTGATCTGCCCACCTTGGCCTCCAAAGTGCTTGGATTACAAGCATGAGCCACCACACCTGGCCAAACTGGTGGCCTTTATGTGAACTATATTCCAATAAAGCTGGCATTTGTAAACATTTGTATGATCCATCCAGGATGAGCTGATTGCCACACAGTAACATTCACAAGGGAAATGGTGCTCTAGGGAAGCCTCCACCTCCTGAAGGGGCTCCCTCCAGACACACAGAGCCAAGCCCAGAGCACCCCAAGAGTCCTGTCTTGCCATCTATCCTCGGTCAGTGAAAAACCCAGAAGCCACAACAGCAGAAAGCCACAAGACCTTGTGGTCTTCCTGCAGGACCCTGTGAGGCCCTCAGAGACCACCCTGGGGTTGGCTGGCACCGCCCCCAGAACTTTGGAACCACCAGAGCGGAGTGACTTCCTGAGGCTCCGAGAGGCCGCTGTGCACAGGGGAGGACACTGGCAGAGTGCGGAGACCTGAAGTGTCATCTCAATTCTGCCCTCACTTCGCTGAGTGACCTCAGGACTCGCAGCCTCTCTGGGCCTTGCCCCTCATCTGTAAGAAGGCAAGGGCAGCCTGGAGGATCCCCAGCAGCCTCAATGCTCTGACAGGTTAGAGTCAAAACACCACCGTGCCGTCTGCTAGAGTGTTCAAACCGAGGCCCTGGTCCATTCAGGTGGCATTTCTCGCGTTCTGAGGCACTCAGGCTCCCAGGTAGAAAGGACAAGGACGAACCCATGTAGCCCACCGTTCCAACTCTTCCTCGAACCATCTGCCCTTCTGGAATCTCCAGGGCCAAACCGAGGTCTGAAATCCGGATGTGTCCACGATCATCAAGGAGAATATTCTCAAGCTTTAGGTCTCTGTATATAATTCTTTCCCTCTGTAAATCTTCCAAGCCGCAACACAGTTCTGCAGCATAGAAAACAGCTCTCTGCTCATCAAAGCCGGGATTGCCCAGGTTGTAAATGTGAAACTTCAAATCCCCTCCATTCATAATGGTGAGCACCAAGCACAAGGCATCTTTGGTTTCATAAGCGTAGGCTAAACTAACCACGAATCGACTTTGCACTTTCTCCAAAATCCTTTTTTCATTTAGAGCCAGAGCTTCACCTTTCCTTTTCTTTATTCTTTTCTTCTGTAGCTTTTTACAGGCATACATTTTTCCCATGGCTCGCACTTGACAGGCACAAACCTCTCCAAATCCGCCTTTTCCTAGAACTCTGTAATGTCTAAATGTGTTCTTGGTTACGGGTTGCCTTTCCAGCCATTTCCATTGTAAAAATTGGGAAAAATGTGAGCTTTCTTGGTATTCTTCAAATGGTTCCCGTCTTAAGTAGTTATGGGTAATTCTTATCATTGAAGAATATATTGAAGACTGACAGTCCACAATCACTTCGGTTCTCATCATCTACCACTTCATATTCTGCCACTGCATCCAGGAATTCAATGTGCCTCTTTAGGGGGGGTTTGGTATCACAGAACTCCCTGAAGAGAAGTCTTCCTATTGGTTGCTTGTCACAAAGACTGCTATAATCCTTTTCAATGGAATGTCTGAGCTCACTGCACTGGCTGACAGGAGGCAACATCAGTATCTCCCTCCATTTTTTACTACGACCACTTTTTTTTGCCATATCCTCCTTGACACGCTTTCAGCAGCAGCGAGTTGGCCACGATGTTCTCAAGCTCCATGTCCCGGCGCCGCCGCCGCGGCGGATTCTGCGAAACCCAGGAGACTGACCGGGGGAACACAGTGAGGTGCCGCTGCCTCCACACATAGCTCGCCGGGCGCCGCCCGGTTCTCCAGCCCCGGACACGGTCCCGGGGGGCTGGCCCGCCGCCGCCGCCACCACTGCCACCAGGGGGGCGGCTGCCGGCTCTGCCTCCGCCTCCGCCGCCACCACTGCCACCACGGGCGCCGCCACCACTGCCACCAGGGGCGCCGCCGCCGCCGCCGCCGCCCCCGGCCCTTGCCAGCAGGGGAGCGGTCGGGGCGAGGGGAGGGGGCAGCTCGACGGCGGAGGGTCCCAGCTGTCACCAGCGCCGCGCTGTCGCCCCGGCTTTTCTCGGCCCCATGGCCCTCGCCTTGCGCGCGCAACTCCCTCCTCAGGGCCAGGCCCCGGGCAGCCCCGAGTCAATGCCGAGGCCCACCCCAGGCAGGGGCTCACCGGCAAGCGCGCCGCCGCGACCCGCACCGGGGCAGGCTCGGTGCTAACCATATTTTACATGCTTAGTATATGTCGTGTAGATTACCAGTCCATGAAAAAGATCAAAATTCAATTCTTTATTGTAATTCTTACGTGTTACACAGGGGTGACTCTCTTGCCTCTTCTGCAGCATCTCAGAGACAATTCTCCATGCCCAACAATCTTCCCTCTCCTTCCATGTCTTACCCCAGACATATTTGGGGTTCATAAGTGGAGGACCACAACCCCTGGGCTACCTAAAATAAGCCCCTTCCATGCACAGAAACTTTGGCCTGCAGGTTCGGTAGAATGTCCTTCTAGCAGAGGACCCTGGATTCCAAAGGTGTTAAGCCGTCTCCTAATGCACCTGGTAGAATTATTTGCTGGCACTACAATTGCCTTTGGCTCTTACCTTCCTGAGCAGGGGTCCCTAACCCCCCAGGCTGTGGACTCAGACTGGTCTATGGCCTGCTAGGAACTGGGCTGTACAGCAGGAGGTAAGTGGCAGGCAAGTGAGCATTACCACCTGAGACCTGCCTCCTGTTACATCAGCCAGCATTAGATTCTGACAGGAGCATAAACTCTGTTGTCAACTGCACATGTGAGAGATCTAGCTTGTGCACTCCTTATGAGAATCTAACTATTGCCTGATGATCTGAGGTAGAACAGTTTCATCCCAAAACCATCCCAACTGGTTTTGGGATAAAGCTGCCCAAGATGGAAACCAGTCTCTGTTGTCAAAAAGATTAGGGACAGCTCTTCCCAAGGATGGGACTTCCCAGTTGTGTTAGTCCATTTTGTATTGCTGTAAAGGAATATCTGAGACTGGGTAACTTATTCAGAAAAGAGGTTTCTTTGGCTCACAGTTCTGCAGGCAATACAAGCATGGCACCACCACCTGCTCAACTAGTGGTCAGACCTCTGGGAGCTTTTACTCGTGGTGGAAGGCAAAGGGGAAGCCGGTGTTTCACATTGCAAGAGAAGAGGGAGGTCCCAGACTCTTAACCAGCTAAACTAATAGAGCAATAAATCACTCATTTCCATGGGGAGGGCATCAAGCCATTCATGAGAGATCTGCTCCCATAACACAAACACCTCCCTCTAGACCCCACCTCCAACACTGGGTGAATCACGTGTCATCATGAGAGTCAGAAAAGACAAAACATCCAAACAATATCCCCAGTTCTCACACCTGTGCAGTGCCTCCAATCAGGGTCATACATAAAGCTGCTGGTGCTGTCATTCGGCCTCTGAAGTTTTTGTTGCACGTGGGTGTGTGCATATGCATATCAGTGGTAACTCCTCAAAGCAAGCCTGGGACTTATCGTCATTTAAGTTCACATCATGGCCATACTCTTTATATTCCAGTTCCTGGAAGAAAATCCCATGAAACTAAAAACAACAAAGCTGGCCTCCATAGCCACCTCCCTTGTGGGAAATGAGTTATCTAAAATTCACAGGGAGGCATGTTTGGCATGGGATATAGAACCGATGCTTTTTAATGTAGTGCTTTTGGTAGAAAGAATACCCACACTTGGGACAGGCATATTATATGCCATGAAAAACATACAACTTTGTGGTAAATATAACCTCTGAGATGGAATTCAACATGTATTTTGGATTTTAACCTTCAGACTCAGTACACAAACCCCATCCAACTCAACTAGACTCAGTCATGCTGGGTGTTGGACAGAAATTACCAATGAGCTTAGTAAAAACAAACTAAACTAAAGCAGACAACCAAAATTCCTCTTGAAAACATTTTTTTTTCCAAGTTCTTAAAGGCATTTTTATATGTGCTATTTCTTATGCTCTGAAGAAATCTATTTTATATAATCATTTCAGAGATTAAATAACTAGTATAATGAATAGAAAATTCCTTTTCAATTATTTGGTTACATTTCTGTACAAGGTCAAGTATAATTCACGGGAAAACGGAATCTGTCCAAATAAACCAAAGAATGACACAAATAAAAACTGTCCAAGAATTCTGAATTATTTCTGGAGAAACTGTTATGCAATTGCGTCACTATAGCCACTCTTAGCATGAATGGTAGAGAATGTATTTCCAAGGCAGTTTTAGTGGCAAAATAAGATCTGAACACAATTGCCTTAAATAACTTAAAATAATCACAAATTCCACAATTAGGAATCTACTTATGGATCAAGGCAGACGAGAGGCAGGAGTAGGTGGCAGCTCCAGTCAGAGCAGCATGTGGAGGCTTCCACTGTGAATTTTTGCTCCAGATTGACTCCAAGAACAAACCAGCAATACTGAGATGACTGACAGACCCTCTGAAGAAAACAGACCCCTTCCTCAGGACCCCAGAGACACCCCGAATACTATGAGAGACTCAGCTGTGGAAGTGGAAAACGTCCCCAATGGAGAAGCTGAAGCTGAAAGAAGGAAACCCTCCGGCAAGTTCCCGAGTCCGATTCGTCATTCACCTGGAAACAGACTCGGGGATGCTGCAGGGGGCATCGTGGGAGTGAGACTGGCCCTTCAGGTTTCCTGGGAGCTGGGTGAGGCCTGTGACTGCCAGCTTTCCCCCACCTCCCTGACAACCTGCAAGACCCAGCAGAGGCAGCCATAATCCTAGGTACACAACGCCAGTGACCTGGGAGTCTCATCCCCACCCACCACAGCAACCACAGCAAGACCTGCCCACGGAGAGTCTGAGCTCACACACACCTAGCCCTGCCCTACATGACGGTCCTTCCCTACCCACCCTGGTAGGGAAAGACAAAGGGCATATAATCTTGGGAGTTCTAAGGCCCCACCCACCAATGGTTTCTCTCCACACTACTGCAGCTGATGCTTTCTGGGATGTGCCACCTCCTGGTAGGAGGCCAATCAGCACAAAAATAGACCTCTAAATCAACAAAATTAAGAACCCTCATGGGTTCGCTGCACCCTACACCACCTCCTCCAGAACAGGCACTGGTATCCACAGCTGAGAGATCCATAGATGGTTCACATCACAGGACTCTGTGCAAACAATCCCCAGTACCAGCCCAGAACCAGGTAGACTCACCAGGTGGCTGGATCCAGAAGAGACAACAATCACTGCAATCAGCTCACAGGAAGCCACATCCACAGGAGAACGGGGAGAATACTACACCACGGGAACACCCGATGGGACAAAAAATCAGAACAGCCTTCAGCTCTAGACTTTGCCTCTAACACAGCCTAGCCCAATGAGAAAGAACCAGAAAACCAACCCTGGTAATATGGCAAAACAAGGCGTGTCAACACCCCACAAAAATCACACTAGTTCACCAGCAATGGATGCAACCCAAGAAGACATCCCTGATTCCCCTGAAAAAGAATTCAGGAGGTTAGTTAAGCTACTCAGGGAGGGACCAGAGAAAGGCAAAGCCCTGTGGGGGTGGGGAAAAAAAATCCAAAAAATGATACTAGAAGTGAATGGAGAAATATTAAAGGAAACAGACAGCTTAAAGAAAAAAAACAAAATTCAGGAAACTTTGTTCATACTTTTAGAAATGTAAAATGCTCTGGAAGGTCTCAGCAATAGAATTGAACAAGTAGAAGAGAGAAATTCAGAGCTCAAAGGTAAGGACTTTGAAGTAACTCAACCCAACAAAGACAAAGAAAAAAGAATAAGAAATTATGAACAAAGCCTCCACAAATTATGGGATTATGTTAAATGACTAAACCTAAGAATAATTGGTATTCCTGAGGAAGAAGAAAATTCTAAAAGTTTGGAAAACATAGCCGGGCGCGGTGGCTCAAGCCTGTAATCCCAGCACTTTGGGAGGCTGAGGCGGGTGGATCACAAGGTCAAGAGATCGAGACCATCCTGGTCAACTTGGTGAAACCCCGTCTCTACTAAAAATACAAAAAATTAGCTCCGCATGGTAGCGTGTGCCTGTAATCCCAGCTACTCAGGAGGCTGAGGCAGGAGAATTGCCTGAACCCAGGAGGCTGCGGAGGTTGCGGTGAGCCGAGATCGCGCCATTGCACTCCAGCCTGGGTAACAAGAGCGAAACTCCGTCTCAAAAAAAAAAAAAAAAAAAAAAAAAAAAAAAGCTTAAAGGCTGGGTGTGGTGGCGCACGCCTGTAATCCCAGCACTTTGAGAGGCCAGGGCAGATGGATCACCTGAGATCAGCAGTTCAAGACCAGCCTGGCCAACATGGTGAAACCCTGCCTCTACTAAAAATACAAAATTAGCTGGTCATGGTGGCGGTGCCTTTAACCCCAGCTACTCGAGAGGCTGAGGCAGGAGAATCGCTTGAACCTTGGAGGCAGAGGTTGCAGTGAACCGAGATTGTGCCATTGCACTCCAGCCTGGGTGACAGAGCAAGACTCCGTCTCAAAAAAAAAAAAAAAAAAAAAAAAAAAAAAAAAAATTTTAAAAAGGCCGGGCGCGGTGGCTCAAGCCTGTAATCCCAGCACTTTGGGAGGCCGAGAAGGGTGGATCACAAGGTCAAGAGATTGAGACCATCCTAGTCAACATGGTGAAACCTCGTCTCTACTAAAAATACAAAAAATCAGCTGGGCATGGTGGCACGTGCCTGTAATCCCAGCTACTCAGGAGGCTGAGGCAGGAGAATTGCCAGAACCCAGGAGGCGGAGGTTGCGGTGAGCCAAGATCGCGCCATTGCACTCCAGCCTGGGTAAAAAGACCGAAACTCCGTCTCAAAAAAAAAAAAAAAAAAAAAAAAGTTTGGAAAACATATTTAGGGAAATAACTGAGGAAAACTTCCCTGGCCTAGATAGAGACCTAGGCATGCAAATACAAGAAGCATGAAGAAGACCTGGGAAATTCATCACAAAAAGGTCTTTGCCTAGGCATATTGCCATCAAATTATCCAAAGTTAAGAGGAAAGAAAGACTCTTAAGAGCTGTGAGACAGAATCACCAGGTAACCTGTAAAACAAAATTTACCCGATTAAAAGCAGATTTACCTGCATAAACCCTACAAGCTAGAAGGGATTGGTGCCCTATCTTCAGCCTCCTCAAACAAAACAGTTAGCAGCCAAGAATTTTGCATCCAGTGAAACTAAGCATTATTTAAGAAGGAAAGATACAGTCATTTTCAGACAAACACACACTGACAGAATTCACCATTACCAAACCACCACTACAAGAACCGCTATAAAAGGAGCTCTAAATCTTGAAACAAAATCCTGGAATCACATGCAAACAGAATCTCTTTAACGCATAAATCACACAAAACCAATAAAACAAAAATACAAGGTAAAAAGCAAAAACAAAACAAAACAACACAAAGTATGCAGGCAACAAAGGGCATGATGACTGCAATGATACCTCACATTTCAATACTGACATCAAATGTAAATGGCCTAAATGCTCCACTTAAAAGATACAGAACTGCAAAATGGGTAAGAACTCACCAACCATCTGCTGCCTTCAGGAGCCTTGCCTAACACATAAGGACTCACAGAAACTTAAAGTAAAAGGCTGGAAAAAGGCATTTCATACAAAAGGACACCAAACTGAGCAGGGATAATTGTTCTTAGATCAGACAAAACAAACTTTAAAGCAACAGCAGTTAAGACAGACAAAGAGAGATATTATATAATGGTAAAAGGCCTTGTCCAACAGGAAAATACCACGATCCTAAACATATATGCAGCTAACACTGGAGTTCCCAAATTTATAAGACAATTACTAACAGACCTAAGAAATGAGGTAGACAGCAACACCATAATAGTGGGGGACTTCAATACTCCACTGACAGCACTAGACAGGTCATCAAGACAGAAAGTCAAGAAAGATACAATGGATTTAAACTATACCTTGGAATAAATAGACTTAACAGATATATACAGAACACTTCATCCAACAACCACAGAATACACATTCTATTCAACAATTCATGGAACTTTCTCCAGTATAGACCATATGATAGGCCATAAAACGACCCTCAGGAAGTTTCAGACAACTGAAATTATATCAAGCACTCTATCATACCAACAGTGGAATAAAACTGGAAATAAACTCCAAAAGGAACCTTCAACACCACACAAATACATGGAAATTAAATAACCTGCTCCTGAAAGAGCACTGGGTCCAAAAGCAAATTGAGATAGAAATGTAAAAATTTATCAAACTCAATGACATATTTAAATTACACAAACTATTCAAACCTCTGAGCTACGACTAAGGAGGTGCTAACAGAAAACTTCATAGCCCTTAACATCTACATCAAAAAGTCTGAAAGAGCTCAAACAGACAATCTAAGGTCGTGCCTCAAGGAATGAGAGGAAAAACATAACAAACCAAACCCAAACCCAGAAGAAAGGAAATAGCCAATACCAGACTAAATGTAATGGAAACAAACTAACAAAAATACAAAAGACAAATGAAACAAAAAGCTGGTTCTTTGAAAAGATAAATAAAACGGGTAGACCATTAGCAAAATTACCCAAGAGAAGAGAGAAACATCCCAATAACCTAACTGAGAAGCACAACAGAAGATATCACAACTCACACCACTGAAATACTAAAGATCACTCAAGGCTATTATGAACACCTTGACAGAAATAAACTAGAAAAGCTAGAAGAGATGGATGAATTCCTGGGAAAATACAGCCCTCTTAGCTTCAATCAGAAAGAATTAGATGCCCCAAACAAACTAATAACAAGTAGCAAGACTGAAATGGTAATTTAAAAATACCAACAATAAAAAGAAGTTCAGAAGCAGATGGATTCACCACAGAATCCTACCAGATATTCAAAGAAGAATTGGCAGCAATCCTTTTGACACTATTCCACAAGACAGAGAAAGAAGGAACCCTCCTTAATTCATTCTATGAAGCCAGCATCACCCTATTACCAAAGCCAGGAAAGGACACAACTAAAAAGAAAACTACAGAGCAATGTCTTTGATAAAGATACATGCTAAAATTCTTAATAAAATGCTTGCTAAGCAAATCAAACATATCAAACAGATAATCCACCATGATCAAGTGACTCATATCAGGGATGCAGGGATGGGGTAACATAAGCAAGTCAATAAATGTGCTGTACCACATTAACAGAATTAAAGACAAATATTATATGATCATCTCAATAGACGCAGAACAAGCATTTAACAAAATCCAGCATCATTTTCTGATTAAAACCTTCAGCAAAATCGTTACACAAGGGACATACCTTAATTTAATAAAGGCCATCTATGCCATACCCACAGCCAACATAATACTGAATGGGGAAAAGTTGAAAGCATTCCCCCTGAGAATGGAAACAAGACACGGATGGCCACTCTCACCATTCCTCTTCCACATAGTACTGAAAATCCTAGCCAGGGCAATCAGACAAATGAAAGAAATAAAGGGCATCCAAACAGGTAAAGAGGAAGTCAAACTGACTCTGTTTGCTAACAATATGATCATCTACCTTGAAAACTCAAAGGACTCCTCCAGAAAGCTCATAGAACTGATAAAAGAATTTAGCAAATTTCCCAATATAAGATTAATGTACACAAATCAGCTCTTCTATACACCAACAGTGACAAAATGGAGAACCAGATCAAGAACTCAAACCCTTTCACAATTGCTGCCAAAAAAAAAAAAAAAAAAAAAAAAAAAAGAAGAAACAATAATCCTTAGCAATATATCTAACAAAAGAAGGGTGGACAGACCTCTAGTAGGAAAACTACCTAACACTGAATAAAGAAAACATAGATGATGCAAACAAATGAAAACACATCACATGGTCCTGGATGGGTAGAATCAATATTGTAAAAATGAGCATACTGCAATGTACAAATACATGCAATGTACAAACACGATGCAATTCCCATCAAAATTTTACCATCATTCTTCACAGAGTTAGAAAAATAGTTCTAAGGCCGGGTGTGGTGACTCATGCCTGTAATCCGAGCACTTTGGAGGCCAAGGCGGGTGGATCACCTGAGGTTGGGAGTTCAAGAAAAGCAGTTCTAAAATTCATATGGAAACAAACAAGAGCCAACATAGCCAAAGCACGACTAAGTAAAAGGAACAAATCTGGAGGCATCACACTTCCTGATTTCAAACTATAAGGCCATGGTCACCAAAACAGCATGGTACTGGTATAAAAACAGGCACATAGATCAATGGGAACAGAATAGAAAATCCAGAAATAAACCCAAATACAGCCAACTGATCTTCAGTAAAGCAAGCAAAAACATCAAGTGGAGAAAGGACACCCTTTTCAACAAATGGTGCTGGGATAATTGGCCAGCCACATGTAGGAGAATAAAGCTGAATCCTCATCTCTCACCTTATACAAAAATCAACTCAGGACAGATTAAAGTCTTAAACCTAAGACCTGAAACTATAAAAATTCCAGAAGATAACACTGGAAGAACCCTTTTAGGCATTGGCTTAGGCAAAGATTTTATGACTAAAAACCCAAACGCAATTGCAATATAAACAAAGATAAATAGCTGGGAGATAAAAAGCTAAAGAGCTTTTGCATGGCACAAATAACAGTCAGCAGAATAAACAGTTAACTCACAGAGTGAGAGAAAATGTTCACAATATATACTTCTGACAAAGGACTCATATCCAGAATCTACAACAAACTCAAACAAATCAGTAAGAAAAAATCAACCAGCCGGGCGCGGTGGCTCAAGCCTGTAATCCCAGCACTTTGGGAGGCTGAGGCGGGTGGATCATGAGGTCGAGAGATCGAGACCATCCTGGTCAACATGGTGAAATCCCGTCTCTACTAAAAGTGCAAAAAATTAGCTGGGCATGGTGGCACGTGCCTGTAATCCCAGCTACTCAGGAGGCTGAGGCAGGAGAATTGCCTGAGCCCAGGAGGCGGAGGTTGCGGTGAGCCGAGATTGCGCCATTGCACTCCAGCCTGGGTAACAAGGGCGAAACTCCGTCTCAAAAAAAAAAAAAAGAAAAAAAAAAGAAAAAGAAAAAAGAAAAAAATCAACCAACCCCATCCAAAAGTGGGCTAAGACACGAATAGACAATTCTCCAAAGAAGACATACAAATGGCTAGCAAACAATTTAAAAAATGCTCAACATCACTAATGATGTGGGAAATGTAAATCAAAACAACAATGCAATACCTACCACCTTACTCCTGCAAGAATGGCCATAATCAAAGAATTTTAAAACAACAACAACAACAGTAGATGTTGGCATGGTTGTGGCAATTAGAGAACACTTCTACACTGCTAGAAGAAATATAAACTAGTACAGCCACTATGGAAAACAGGGTGGAGTTCCTTAAAGAACTAAAAGTAGAATTACCATTTCATCAAGCAATACCACTACTGGATGTCTACTCAGAAAAAAAGTCATTATTTGAAAAAAGATACTTGCACATGCATGTCTATAGCAACACAATTCACAACTGCAAAATCATGGGACCAACCCAAATACCCATCAATAAATGAGTGGATAAAGAAACTGGCATACACATACATGATGGAATACTACTCAGCCAAAAAAGGAATAAATTAGCAGCATTTGCCATAACCTAGATGAGATTGGTGACTTATTCTAAGTGAAGCGACTCAAGAATGGAAAACCAAATATTGTATGTTCTCACTGATATGCAGGAATTAAGCTATGAGTACACAAAGGCTTAAGAATGACACAGTGGACTTCGATGACTTGGTGGAGGGGGGAGGCACAAGGGACAAAAGCAACAAATACAATGCCGTGTATACTGCTCAGGTGATGGGTGCACTAGGATCTCACACATTACTAAAGAATTTACTCATGTAACCAAATACCACCTGTACCCCAATAACTTGTGGAAAATAAAATAACAAAGAATCTTCTTATGAAGTATTTGTTATGCACTAGGCATCGTTCTAGGAGGTTTACATATATTGGTTTATTTAATATTCTCACCAACCACCCTCAGGGGCCACTATTGTCAACCTCATTTTACAGATGAGGGAATGAGACGTAGAAAAGTTAAATTACTTACTCAATGTTACACATAATATGTGTCAAAGCCAAGATTTAAAGTAATTAATAATGTGACCGTATTTTAGGGGAAAGCTCAACTGACTTGAGGAAATAAATGTAAAATGCATCAGCATTTTCTTTATGTTTCAGCAGATAATGCATTGTGCCCCACTGCTACGGATGAACCACGTGGGAAGCTAGGTGAGACCAAAGTTGGGGTTAACCAGCAGTCTGCTGGTCAGGAGAAGGGTGAGAAGGTGCCAGTGGGGTCCTACCCATTCTCTATCAGCTTATCTAGGACTCTCCAATCTCTCTACTTTCTCATTCTGCCTAATACAGAATACAGTACAAAACCTGTCTTCCTGAGATTAAAATGATTCACCCATGCTTGGTGTCCAGGGCCCATGTTAATCATGTCTGAAACTTGGTTTAACAAATGCACAATGACATCATCTCTTTCATCTCTTTCAAATATGACTCAGTCATTAAAACATACCTAACTTGACTTCAAGATGCACAGGGTAGAGAATCAGAGGGTTGGATGGGCATGGGGAGCTGGGTGCAGGCTCAGTCTCATCTGGCCTTCACTTGCCTTCCTCTAAGCCAGATTGCCTGAGGGGAGGAGCAGTGTAACATCTGCCTCCAGTGATGAAAATCCACCCTACCAACAGAATGGCCATAAATTGAGAAGGGTGAAGTACTGAGTTCTGAAACTCAGTACTTCATGAGTGAAGACTCATCCCAAACTCCTTCGATGTAAGTTTACCATCTATCTGTGGATGTTATCAGACTACATAATCTTGCACATTTATCCAGACCGTCTTTCAGTTATTTTGAGTGAGTTATGCTTTTTCAATTAGTTGATGGTCGTTTTTTAAAACTGGGAAGAAATGCAGATAACTGTTTTCTCACCATAAACTGAGCACATATGATGCTTCAAGCCACATAAATGTTTCATGGGTTTTGTGAACTGTACTGGTAGGAAGAGAATTCTGTCATGTCACCTCATAACTCTGTGTAAAATCAACATGACAACAGCTTGAAATTGAAATCTAAGTTCAAACCTAATTAATAGTTTCATAAAATCTACAGTGGTAGTAAATGATTGCAGGAAAGAAAAAATTATCTGGGTAGTTTTCAGCCATACTGATGTGTACAATGAATCTAGGGGTGATTAAATGTTGAGTGCATAAACAAATGAGTTAATATGTAAGTGGAATGTTGATAAATTATTGATTGATGGCCTAAATAGTACATACAACTTAGTTATATCACTGACTATCTAGATGATTCTGCTTCCATGAATTGGTTTTTCTAGATCCATTCTTTCCAAATCATCAGGAATGCTTGATTTACTGCCTGGCTAACCAGGAGCTCACAGGTATCTTCTCATCCTTGAGCCAAGGGCCTTCACTCATCACTGTTTCTTTCCTTGATTATTACTTGTAAGTGATAAATGGACTTGCTTTTCATCATCTCTCCTTCTAATACATGCCCCGTGATGAGAAGGACTCAGCCTGGCTTGTTATCCCCATAAGGACAAAGGCCAACTAAAAATAAGAAGCTCAACTCTATGTAAAGGACTGAATTGTGCCCCACACGAAATTTGCATGTGGAAGTCCTACCCTCCAGTGTGACTTTATTGGAAGAGAGGGCCTTTAAAGAGTTAATTAAGGTTAGATGAGATGACAAGGATTGGGCTTCAGTATGATATGACTGGTGTTCTTCTAATAGGAGAAAGAGACACAAGAGATGTCTCTCCCTGTGCATGGGGGAAAGGCCACATGGGAGGGAGTGAAAAGGTAACTGTCTCCAAGATAGGAAGAGCAGTCTCACCAAAAGTCAACCCCACTAGCACCTTCATCTTGGACTTTCGGCCTCAAGAACAGTAAGGAAATAAATATCTGTTGTTTAAGTTACCCAATCTTTAGTATTTTGTTAGGAAGCCTATAATTACTAACTGACTCATATATTCTCCATGTTAAAAATAAGAAAAGAAGCACCTTTCGCTTAGGGTGTTTATTTTAGAAAGCTTGTACATCTTTGTCATTTTGAAATGTATGTAAATATTCTTAAAAGATACCTTAGTCTCATTAGTTTTAAGACCCAAGGATGCTGTTCTGAAAGCTTGGGAATCATCACTTTGAAAATTATCAAGGAAGATAACACCTCTATTTCTCAGGTTCAGTAGGAGGCTGGGAGGGTAAGTTCCACAGGTATCTTACTCCAAGTTGCAAGACAACCTCCTTTTATAAAGACATAAGAAGTTTATTTTTTCTTTGGAAAAGCCAATTGTCTAACGGAGATGGTTACCCCAATTACTAAGAAAATTTAAAATGAAAGGTGTGTGACAAATGGGACTGTAAAGTCCCCTTGAGGACAAGTTATTGCTTACCTTGAGAATTTGTATGTTAAAGGTTGTATCTGCTTGTTATATAAAAAGGTGAGGGTTTTTTTTTCTTTTTCTGTCTTTGCAACTGCTGAGCTGATTTCCTGAGAAGTGCATATCACTCTGGTTTCATGCTAAAAGAAATAAAGGTTATTCAATTAGAAAAAGAGGAAGTCAAATTGTCTCTATTTGCAGATGACATGATTGTATATTTAAAAGACCCCATTGTCTCAGCCCAAATCTCCTTAAGTTGATAAGCAACTTCAGCAAAGTCTCAGGATACAAAATCAATGTGCAAAAATTATGAGCATTCCTATACATCAGCAACAGACACACAGAGAGCCAAATCATGAGTGACCTCCCATTCACAGTTGCTACAAAGAGAATAAAATACCTAGAAATATAACTAACAAAACATGTGAAGGACCTCTTCAAAAAGAAGGACAAACCACTGCTTCAGAAAATAAGAGAGGACAGAAACAGATATAAAAACATTTCATGCTCATGGTCAGGAGGAATCGATATTGTGAAAATGGCCATACTGCCCAAAATAATTTACATAGCCAATGCTATCCCCATAAGCTACCAATGACTTTCTTCACAGAATTGGAAAATAAACACCTTAAGCTTTATACGGAACCAAAAGAGAACCTACATAGCCAAGACAATCCTAAGCACAGAATTATGGAGACATCATACTACCTGACTTCAAACTGTACTACAAGGTCACAGTAATAAAAACACCGTGGTACTGGTACCAAAACAGATATATAGACCAACGGGACAGAACAGAGGCCTCGAAAGTAACACCACACAGCTACAACTGTCTGATCTTTGACAAACCTGACAAAAACAAGCCATGGGGAAAGGATAGCCTAGGTAACAAATGGTGTTGGAAAACTGGCTAGCCATATGCAGAAAGCTGAAACTGGATCCCTTCCTTGCACCTTATATAAAAATCAACTCCGGATGGATTCAAGATTTAAACATAAGACCTAACACCGTAAAAAACCTAGGCAATACCATTCTGGACATAAGCATAGGCAAGGACTTCATGACTAAAACAGCAAAAGCAATGACAACAGAAGCCAAAACAGACAAATGAGATCTAAGTAAACTTAAGAACTTCTGCACACAAAAGAAATTAGCATTAGAGTGAACTGGCAACCAAAAGAATGGGCAAAAAATTTTGTGACAGAGATGAAGAGACACTTTTCAAAAGAAGACATTCATGCAGCCAACAAACATGAAAAAAAAGCTCATCATCACTGATAACTAGAGAAATGCATATCAAAACCACTTTGAGATACCATCTCATGCCAATTAGAATGGCAATCATTAAAAAATCTGGAGACAACAGATGCTGGAGACAATGTGGAGAAACAGGAATGCTTTTACACTGCTGTTGAGAGTGTAAATTGTTCAACCATTGTGGAAGACAGTGTGGTGATTCCTTCAGGATCTAGACATAGGAATATCGTTTGACCCAGGAATCCCATTATTGGATATGTTCCCAAAGGATTATAACACTTTCAATTATAAAGACACGTGTACATGTATGTTTATTGTGGTACTGTTTACAATAGCAAAGACTGAACTAACCCAAATGATAGCCTGGACGAGGAAAAATGTCACATATACACCATGGAATACTGTGCAGCCATAAAAGATAACTTCATGTCCTTTACTGGAACATGGATGAAGCTGAAAACCATCATTCTCAGCAAACTGACACAAGAACAGAAAACCCAACATTGCATGTTCTCACTCATAAGTGGGTGTTGAATAATGACAACACACAGACACAGGTGGGGGAACATCACACACTGGGGCCCAGGGATTGAGGGGCTAGGGGAGGAATAGCAGGGTGTGGGCGAATTGGAGAGGGATAGCATTAGGAGAAATACCTAATGTAGATGATGGGGCAATGGATGAAGTAACAACCACCATGGTGTGTGTATACCTATTGAACAAGCCTACATGATCTGCACATGTATTGCAGAACTTAAAACATAATAATTTTTTCTAAAATATAAGTGGATGGTGAACAATGAGGTCACATGGACATAGGGAGGGGAACATCACACACTGGGGCTTGTCAGTGGTGGGGGATGGGTGGGGAGGAACAGGCAGGGGTTCGGGGATTGGGAAGGGATAACACGAGAAATACCTAGTGTAGTTGATGGGAGGATCAGATGCAGCAAAGCACCAAGACATGTGGATACCTATGTAACAAAAATGCACGTTCTGCACATGTACCCCAGAAATTAAAGTGTAATAAATAGTATTTCTTTCTCTTCTACCTTCTTGAAGAAGTTTTCTTGGTTGGGAGGAGATTTTGTTTTCAATTATGTGTCTCTAACACCTCCCAGTCTCAGTGAGAATGTTAAACATATATACATATATACATATATATATATATATATATATATATATATGTATATATATATATACACATATAAACATCTTCTAAATTAATACTTTATCTCTCATCTGTATTAGTCCAATTTGCATTGCTGTAATAAAAGGATACCTGAGGCTGGGTAATTTATAGGGAAATGAGGGTGATTAGACTCATGGTTGTACAGACTATCCAAGAAGCATGGCACCAGCATCTGCTTCTTGTGAGACCTCAGGGAGCTTACAACCATGGCAGAAGGCAAGGGGGAGCTGGCACCTAACATAGAGAGGAAGCAAGAGAGAGACGGGGGCAGTATCACACTTTGACAACCAGATCTCAGTGAGTGAAGAGAGCAGGAATTCAGCCATTACCGTGAGGAGGGCACCAAGCCATTCATGAAGGATCTGCCCGATGAGCCAACACCTCCCTCCCAGCAGGCCCTACCTCCAACACTGGGGATCACATTTCAACATGAGATTTGAAGGGCCCAAACATTCAAACGATATCACCATCTCTGTTACTACTGTATCTACACAGATAATGAGGGGTTCTGTTAGACTTCATTACATCTTAATTCTGCTGCCCATATCAGATAAACAATGGTAGGCTGGTAATGAGGAATCAGAAGTAGAGGCCAAAAGTGGTTTTACTCAAATGGCCGTAGCATCATTTTAAATGTTTGGAAAAATTAGATTTCTTGGGTTAGTGCACTGATTAGTGGAAAATGCCCTGTGCTTGCAGTTGGAAGAATGTAGATCTGAACTCCGTTCCACCACTGACTCTCTCTGTGAGTCTTACCAGTCTCCTAATTTCACCCTGAAGCCCAATCTCGTCATCTGAAAATGTCTCTTGTTTCTTATAGGGTCACTGAGAGATCAGATGAGATATTACAGGTGTGCTTTGCGTGATGAACACTTGCACCCTAGTGTTTTCTTAGTATTCACTAACCTTGCCATCTAAAGGGACTGTGACATTTACCAGCTAGTTTCCAAAGGGGCTTACTCCTAAAGGAAAGCAAAACTGATTTTTCCATTTCCAGTTCATCTGTCCGTTCTTCTACTCCTTTAAACTTCTTCAAAAAGACTTTCTTGCCTTTCAGCATTATATTCTGTCTTTAATAACATAGGACATGGTGCTCACAGTTTTGCACATTTAATTTGTTCTGCATTGGGGGTTATGGTTCCTAAGGGGGATGCCCTATCAAGTTACCCTGTCTTTTCAGCTAAAGAATTCAAGGTGTTTATAAACTGAGGAAATACAACGACTTCAAGTGGAAAATAAAATGAGGAATAACTGCATACTACAAGATAGCAGTGCAATTTAGAGCTAGAACAGGCCTAGTGTGTTCTAAATCTAGCATAAACACATTTTATGTTATAAATATGGATTTTAAGTAAACAACCAAGCTTTCTGTTGTGATTTATTTATTTAGGTTTCTCTCTAATTTGGTCTTGAGGTCTCTCTTTAAAGGAGGCCAGAAACCAGCCCATCTCCAGGAGAGCCCTGGCCAGGAGGAAAGGCAGGCTCTGGGGTGCCAGTCAGGTAAGGCACAAGGAAGAGGCAACGCCAAAACACAGGAACAGAAGAAATCTCTAACTTACACATCCTGGAGAAGGTCGGGGAGCGTCTGGAGCCCGAGGGGCAGTCTGAAGGCCGTGAGGAACCAGAGAGCAGAGGGAGGGCCTGAAGCTTTCTTCTCGGGCTTTCCCGTGAGGGTGTGGCTTTGCTGATTTAAGAGAACACGTGGAGCTGGGCTTATTTACAGGGCTCTGGTGTTGACCATTAGGTTTTATCATGACCAGCAGCTGTATGATGGGTGGGTTCTGACTCAGTGGGATGAAGAACAAATGGGCCACATCACAACCACTCGGGGAGGGGGAGGGTTACCCAGATCGGAGGGGATACAGTGAGACTGGGCTTCAGACAACTTAGGCCAGGTCTGAACATGGATGCTGAGGCAGCAGCTATTAAACACATTGATGACAGCTTCCCCCGAAACCTGGCTTTTAAATCATTTATATGACACATGAACAAAAACTAAACTGAAAATATTTGGAAATAACCCCTTTGGTTTGCACTAATAAGCAGGAATCAAGTTTCTAGGTTGTTCTATTTTAAGTTAAATGACAATGTTATTTAAGTTCTCCTATTCGTAGGTTCTCCTATTATAAGTAAAATGACAATGTCATTTTATCTTAAAGCTAAGATATGAAAATAGAGAGGGAAATATGTAGCCCTTTACCTGAGGTGTCAAAGTGTTTCCGTTCATAAAGGCCTTTTTAAGTTTTAGTTTCAGATTTATCTTGTTATTTTAGTGCAGTCTAGGTGAAAATATTCTTTTGAGGCTGTAAGACACCTGTTCCCATTTGGAAAAAAGATATTTCATTGACCATATATGTTTCTATTATGATTGTCGAGTGTTTCTTTTATCTAGAGGTTTATATTGCTAAAGAAGTTGCCTATGGTTACAGTTTGTAGCCAACAAGTTACCCTGAATTAGCAAAGGTGGCTCTTGTTATAGGAATGCTGTGGCGTGAGGCTTAACCATAGTTCTCATATTGTGGTTCCTGAACCAGCAGCATCAGTTGTGTCTGAGAACTTATTATAAATGCAAATTCTCAGACCCCACCCAGACCTACTGAATAAGAAACTCTGAGTGGAAACCAGCAATCTGTGGCCCAACAAGCCCTACAGGTGATTCTGGACTGCACTAGAGAGCCATCAATTTAATGTTAACCCCTTTACGGTTTCTATAGCACATTGCTTCAGTAATATAAATGTTGACTTTATTTTACTTAATGGCATATGTGATATAAATGGTATATTAATGTAGTATAAATGACTATAAATGGTAGCACATTACTTAAATAATATAAATGGTCAACATTTTAAAATTCTTTTAGCTGGTACTGAAAACCACTATCCTGTTTAACAAGGGTTCAGCCTAACAATAGTGGTGGTCATCAGAATTCACAGTTTTGGCCAGTTGGTCCTGTTCATAGGCACAGTCAGTGATTCACCCAGAGGACTCACAATGAGTTGCAAACACGTCCCTTCTGCAGAGCTCAGACTGAGATGCCTTTTGAGGTGCTAACTGGCAAAAAATTTTAAATGTCATTGCGATTTACCCTGCCCTCATCTTCATCCTCATTCTGGGTCTTTGCTTTCTTTGAAACAGTCACTTTCTCTGTGACCTTATTTATCCTCTCTCACTGTGTGCCCTTCCTCAAACTTGCAGAGAATCCACAAGATTCAGTAATCACCTTCTGAAGGTAGTTTCAGAACTGACTGCTCTCTTAACTATATCTCCCATTTCCCCTCGGACCCAAAGTCACAGAAAAAGTAGCTTTTTCTTTGAAGAGCACACAACTATTTCAAAATACAATGCTAAAACGGTCCACGCTTTAAGTGCTAAAGCACACAGTGACACAAAAAACCCACAAACACAAGACTAACACACAACTGGTAGTTAAAGCACTTAAAGCGGGGACCGTTTTAGCTGTGTATTATGAAAAACTTGTCTAGCATTCAAAGCACGGACATTTTTCGCTGTGTATTTTCAAAAAGTTGTCTCTAAGTGCCATAGCTCATGAAGTCAAAACGAGTGATCTGTGTCCCCTTGAGTTGAGCATTCTTTTAGTAAGAAAGGATTAAGTTCTATGTGAATTCTGGAAAACTCCTTCTCATCTTGTCAATCAACTGTCAATTTTGTGTGTTAATTTCTAGGAGAGGTAATAGAGTCAATCCAAAACCATAGATGTATTCAAGTCCAGATTGACAAGTAAAATCAAGAAAGCAGGCACTGAGCTGGAAGAGGGATCTTTTCCCAGTGGGCCTTAAGGCCCACATAAATCCCTGTGAAGAAATCGGGAAACAGAGACAGAAACAGACTCGCCTAAGGCTTGTCACTTGAAAGTGCGTGGCTGACTGACTGGCAGAGAGCTGGAAATCAAATTCAAATCTTCGGACCTCTAATTCCACAGGGTGCACTTCCTCCCCCAGGCCCAATGTTACACTTCAATGGCTTAATGAGAGCTTGACTGGATTGAAGTCAACATGAAATGACATTAGATTCCATCGGCCCAGTCTTTGGCCCCTTGTCTCTGAGGAGAATTTGCCTGTTTCAAATTCTCATTTTGCTTCTACCTGAGAGATCTTGCCTCAGTGGTCAATGGGAAATGAGCTGGCTTCAATCACCACCCTCTCACTCATCAAGAAAAATTTCTTCAAACATACATGGATTGTGTTTTCAGGAGTGCTGGGGTTTATCCACGGTTCTAAGTAACATGCTACCACAGGAAGAAAGATTTGCTGCTCAGGAATGGCGACAGAAACACAGACACACACACACACACACAGTGACACAAAAAACACACAAACACAGGCCTCACACACAACTGGTAGTGTTCAGTCAAATACTTAGTGGTATGAGGTGGGCTTTGAACCCGTCCATGCTCCAAAGGAAGACACACCTTTCGCTAATTCACACGTCCATTCTCGTAGGAAATGTGAATATTTCTTTCAGACATGGCTCATGATGACAGGGACCACTCTTATTTCACCCTCAGAGGCAGACAAGAGGCCTGCAAAGGACTCAGGTGTCGTCCCTGCTGACTGAAAAGGACTCCCATTTCCCTTCGGACCCAAAGTCACAGCAAAAGTAGCTTTTTCTTCGAAGAGCACACTTTTTCAAAATACACAACTAAAACGTAAGCCTCTGGCTTCCTTCCCCAGCTAGCCCACTTTGAGGACGAACCCTGGCATCCTGATGGGAGCACAGCAGGCAGGACCAGCTTCTGATCACCCCTCACTAAGTGCAGCAATGGGTCCGGCTCTTTTCAACAGCAAAGATTCCCCAAAGTGCCAACAACTGGCAAAGAGTAACCTGTTTACCCTGCCGCGTCCGTCGGCTTTAGGTAGCGCTGCCTGTCCTGGCCATCCTGGGGATCCTGCTCTTCTCTGGGCCAATGCCAGAGGGGGCATGGGAGCTGCTGGGCTGGGGCCGCTGAGCCTCCTGGAGTCTGGTGTGGCTTCCATGGGAGTCAGGCCAGGACCACAGGTGCCTCCTGAGTCCGTGGGTCTGGGCCTGGTGCCTCCTGAGTCCGTGGGTCTGGGCCTGGTGCCTCCTGAGTCTGTGGGTCTGGGCCTGGTGCCTCCTGAGTCCGTGGGTCTGGGCCCAGGTCCTGGTGCTGTATGAGTGACGCTTGGCAGATGTCATGTGTGCCGAAGAGCAGTGAGACATCTGTGGTGATGGCAAGTGACCTGTCCTTTGGGCTGCACAGCTGGAGGACGGTAGAATTTTGGAGCAATACTGGGTGGTGTGTTGCTGGGGAAGAACATGGGCTTCCGAATCCGATAAATATGAATTTAAAACCTACCGCTGTCTCTTGTTAGTCAGGGGAGCTTGGCCAAGTCTCAATAAATGTTTTTTCATCTGGAGATGATAAAAAAAAAAAAAAAAGTTATAGTTTCAGTATAACCAAGCCCTGTCTATATGGGCCCGGAGCAAGAAGAGCCGCAGATGTGGGCAGGTTGCTGGTTTCATGGAGGTTGGTAGATTAAGAGACCAAATAGGCAGGGGGATATCCATGGTTGCGAGGACTGTAGAATTAGAATGTGCTATGTCTGATCAATGATTTAATGTACGCATGTACGGCTAATGAATTACATTGCTGAATGATATCCATGCATTGTACAGTTTAATGGGGAATTAGATTGTTATGTGTTATAGTCCTCTGTGGGATTAGGGTTCTTGCTTGTAAGCATGCTTGTTAATAAGTTATGCATGTTTTAGTGTAATGTACTATGTATAATTAAGCATTTCTAGTACTGTACATTATTCATGGGGCCTGGCATTAATGCAATAATTACATAGGGTGGCAGTGCTGTATATTCTGAAAAACTTGTCTAGCATTCAAAGCACGGACAGTTTTAGCTGTGTATTTTCAAAAAGTTGTCTCTAAG
The DNA here is from genome assembly GCF_048565385.1 of Saimiri boliviensis. Lineage (NCBI taxonomy): Eukaryota > Metazoa > Chordata > Mammalia > Primates > Cebidae > Saimiri > Saimiri boliviensis. The sequence goes on along the minus strand of NC_133449.1, from coordinate 140,154,257 downwards.
TGCCAGAGCTCATGAAGTCAAAACGAGTGATCTGTGTCCCCTTGAGTTGAGCATTCTTTTAGTAAGAAAGGAATAAGTTCTATTTGAATTCTGGAAAACTTCTTCTCATCTTGTCAATCAACTGTCAATTTTGTGTGTTAATTTGTAGGAGAGGTAATAGAGTCAATCCAAAACCATAGATGTATTCAAGTCCAGATTGACAAGTAAAATCAAGAAAGCAGGCACTGAGCTGGAAGAGGGATCTTTTCCCAGTGGGCCTTAAGGCCCACATAAATCCCTGTGAAGAAATCGGGAAACAGAGACAGCAAGGGACTCGCCTAAGGCTTGTCATTTGAAATTGCGTGGCTGACTGACTGGCAGAGGGCTGGAAATCAAATCCAAATCTTCGGACCTTTAATTCCACAGGGTGCACTGCCTCCCTCAGGCCCAATGTTACACTTCAATGGCTTAATGACAGCTTGACTGGATTGAAGTCAACATGAAAAGACATTAGCATGGTTCAAATTATAACTTTGCTTCTAACCTGAGAGATCTGGCCTCAGTGGTCAATGGGAAATGAGCTGGCTTCAATCACCACCCTCTCACTCATCAAGAAAAATTTCTTCAAACATATATGGATTATGTTTTCAGGAGTGCTGGGGTTTATCCACGGTTCTGAGTAACAGGCTACCACAGGAAGAAAGATTTGCTGCTCAGGAATAGAGACAGAAACACAGACACACACAAACAGTGACACAAAAAACACAAACACAGGCCTCATACACAACTGGTAGTGTTCAGCCAAATACTTAGTGGTATGAGGTGGGCTTTGAACCCGTCCATGCTCCAAAGGAAGACACACCTTTCACTAATTCACACGTCCATTCTCGTAGGAAATGTGAATAATTCTTTCAGACATGGCTCCTGATGACAGGGACCACTCTCATTTCACCCTCAGAGGCAGACAAGAGGCCTGCAAAGGACTCAGGTGTCGTCCCTGCTGACTGAAAAGGACTCCCATTTCCCTTCGGACCCAAAGTCACAGCAAAAGTAGCTTTTTCTTTGAAGAGCACACAACTTTTTCAAAATACACAGCTAAAACGGTCCCCGCTTTAAGTGCTGCTTGATCAGAGACTCTGAGGCCAAAAATGCGTCATACTTCTGGGCCAGCTTCTTGACCAGTTTTTTATTCTTGTTGAGTTTCTTCAGTGCCTTGATGTCCATGTGGGGGATATCCATGGCTTTGGCCCGATCACAGTGCTGCTGGTCCCCCAGGACACACACAGAGAACTTGGGGCAAGGAGTGGACTTAAACCTGACGGTGCCCGAGAAATGCTTGTCCTTCTGGGGGCCATAGTTGTTCAAACTGTTCTGCAGTTCCACTGTCTCCAGGAACTTGCGGCGCTCGCACTGGTTCCCGTGCAGGACTTCCCACACTGCCTCGTATGGGGTGTCGCAAGAGACTTTGCTGCTCATGGCTTCTCCTACCGCACTAACCGGAAAAGAGGGGAGCTTCCATTTTCAGTTAAGCATTCAAGGTCTGAAGTTGAGTGTTAAACATTAGATGTTAGTTCAAACAGGATTGGCTGCTGGATCTCTTGCTGATTTGCTGTAGGGCCTTTTGGCTTTTTTTTTTTAACCTAGGGTCTCGCTCTGTCGCCCAGGCTGGAGTGCAGTGGTGTGATCGCCACTCACTGCAACCTCCACCTCGTGGGTTCAAGCAATTCTCCTGCCTCAGCCTCCCGAGTAGCTGGGATTACAGGCATGCGCCACCATGCCCAGCTAATTTTGTATTTTTAGTAGAGATGGGGTTTCACTATGTTGGCTGGTCTTGAACTCCTGACCTCAAGTAATCTGCCTGCCTCAGCCTCCCAAAGTGCTGGGATTATAGGCATGAGCTACTGCACCTGGCTGCCTTTTGAATTTTTGGACAGAACTCTTTTAATTGTAAGTCAGAAAACCAACTCAAACAGGCATAATCAAAACAACAACAGGAATTTGTCTCACATAACTGACATCTAGGGCGGGCACTGGCTTTAAGTATCTAATCAGTGTTACTAGATCTTTGATTCTCTTGGCTGTGTCCTTTGTTGCCTTCATTATTTGCTGGCTTGCTCTATGTATGAGGAAAAGATGGCCATCGGCAGTCCCATGATTATGTGACTCTCACAGTTCCAGATCAAAACAGACAGCCTTTCCTGATACCTCTGAGAACAATTCCAGGGTGGTCCAGGGCTGGCTCACAGGCTATTCCTAGAGCCAGGGAGTAAGGTTAGCCTCAGCCAAGTCTGAGGATCACTGAAGAATGGGAAAAGAAAGGCTCCTCGAAGGAAGAAAGGCTGGGAATACAAAACGTAAATTCACTATGCCAGGCAAAGCTGTAAGATTCAAACATCATTTCAGGTCAATAAATATTTGCTGAATCAATGGAGGAATACATAAAACAGAGTGCTGCAGAGGACTTTTAAAGCATCATGCTCCAAACTCTGATTTCATATTTTAGAGAAGCAATAAAACACAATGGAAGTCAGATAGCAAGGTCATTAGTGAGATGCCATTTTAGCAGAGAGCTACTTCAATCAAGTATAGCTTGCTCTAAGTTGCAGATTCCATCTGTATTACACAACAGAGATGCACTGCTCAGGATGTTCCCTGATTTAGCTATCAAAAAAGCTAACACTTGTCCCGCATGGAGGAAGACAGTTCAGAATGAAGGGTCCTGCTTCCAGAGCAAACATTTCCTTCTCACTTGAACTGGTGATAATCCGGTGGGTTTCTGATCCAGGTTCCAAATGCCTGCTTCCGGAGTGTGCTCCAGGCTTCCTGGTAAGAGGATGCAGCCTCCTTGTACTCCTGGTAGGTATCCAGCTTCTGCACCCTAATGCACACACACCACCAGATACACAGGTTGTCACTGAACAGCTCACCCTGTAGCCACCAGACACCTGAGCAACCAATTGGACAGACTTGTAATGAGAGACTTAGGAACAGAAGGAGTTCAGTATGCTTTTGTGAAAGTTGATCATACAAACTATGTTATTCTTGTCATACCCAACTAAAACAGAGCTGAGAAGCCAGGGGCAGTAAAAAGCACTCAGTGCGTATAACATTGCTCCAAGAATGCATTCTCTGCAAGGCTGGCTGCTGAAACCGCTGGCCAGTTTTATCTAAAAGCTACTCAGCCAACCTGCTGAAGACTTTAAGAATAGTTTGACCCAAAGCTGTCACTTGGCAGCTCCTCAATACTTTACTCATGACAATCAACTTTCTTGAATAATATGTTACATTTCTTTTTTGAAAAATAAAACCTCTAACCTTCTCTTTGTTCTTCAGACATAGTGAAGACCACCAAGTCTGTGTATGCTCTAAATTGCAGTTCTTATATTCCAAATAAAACATTAAATTTAGGGATTTGTCTTAACATCTTTATTTTGACTTTGACACTTTTCTAGAGCAACTCTGTCTCCTCTGTAGGGAATTCATGAGAAAGCAACATGAAATAAAACAGTTGAGAATGAACAGAATTCTAGGTTTGAATGGTTCTGGTGGAATCAGATAAAACAAAAATAATTGTCTACTTTTTCAGTTTAAGTTTTCTAGGCCAGGCACAGTGGCTCACTCCTGTAATCCCAGCACCTTGGGAATCTGAGGTGGGTGGATCACCTTAGGTTAGGATTCAAGACCAGCCTGGCCAGCATTTTGAAACCCTGCGTCTACTAAAAATACAAAATAGCCAGGCACGGTGGCAGGCACCTGTAGTCCCAGCTACTTAGGAGGCTGATGCAGGAGAATCACTTGAAGGGGAGGTTCCTGTGAGCTAAGACTGTGCCACTGCACTTCAGCCTGGCAACAGAGGGAGACTCCATCTCAAAACAAGAAAAAAAAAAGGTAACTACCAGTTATCAAAACCCTACTACAAACCAGGCTCTTGTTCACATGCAATGAATTCCCTTAATCGCTTTAGCTACTCCATCTCAAAAAAAAAAAAAAAAAAAAGCCAGGAGCAGTGGCTTATGCCTGTAACCCCAGCACTTTGGGAGGCTGAGGCAGATGGGTCACCTGTGGTCTAGAGTTCAAGACCAGCCTGGCCGACATGGTGAAACCTCGTCTCTACTAAAAATACAAAAAATTAGCCAGCTGTGGTGGTGTGTGCCTGTGATCCCAGCTACTCCAGAGGCTAAGGCAAGAGAATCACTTGAACCCAGGAGGCGGAGGTTGCAGTGAGCTGAGGTGAAGCCATTGCACTCCAGCCTGGGCAACAAGAGTGAATTTTTGTCTCAAAAACTAACAAAGAACAACAAAAACAAAACAATAAGGTCTCTCCTTACCTAAATCCAGACTTGTCTGACACACTGACTATATAGAAACCCACTCAGTTCCAGCTTGGTTCATTTTTCCAGAAAAGAAAGAAGTCAACTGACCACAGATGCATCACTTCAGTATGAGGGATGGTGATGACAAGTGGCCAGCCTCTTCATATAGAAGTTTCCAGCTACACCTTAGCTTCCCCACTGTCATATAATGAAGGATTGGGGTGGTCTTTGTCACCACTTCCCGGGAGCCTCTAAACTTTGGAGTTTCTGGAAGTGTATTTGTCATTCACGGTGGATCTCTGACCTTTTGTGAGTTTATGTTTAACCATGTGACTCATGATGGTCCCCTGAGATAGTTTCAGGATGATACTCGCCATGGAGGAAAGATCAACCACGTAAATAATTGGAGCACTGAGACACTTGATATCAGTTTGACCTCTTATAAGAGGAAGGAGTTGGAGATTAAGTTCAATCACATCATGTGGCCAATAATTCAATAAATCAAAATAGCTAATGAAACTCTAAGAAAAACTTTGGATACTGATATATGAGTGACATTCCTGGTTGGTGATGGACAGCAATGTGCTGGGAAGGTGATGTGTCCTGAGGACATGGAAGCTTTGCCTTTGGGACCATCACATATCTCACTATATCTCTCTCTCCTTTGGGCCAGTACTGATCTGTCTCTTTCATAATAAAACTTTGATTGCAACTATAGTGCTTTTCTGAGTTCTAAGAGACATTCTAGTGAATAACTGAACATGAAGGGGAGTGGAGACACTTAAATTTGTAGCCAGTTGGTCAGAAGTATGGGTGGTTTGGGGCCCTCCTTAACTTGTGGCAGGTGTCTGAAATGAAGGCGGTTATGCCGGAACTGTGTTCTTCACCTGTGTAACTGGACCTAAGGTAGTCACTGTCAGAAGGACACTGCACCCACCTACTTTAGAGTTCTCTACAGTCCTGTTTGAAGAGCAATTTAAATCATAGAGCTGCAAATTCAACAGGAAAAGAGGAGAGTAACACTTGTAACAGAATATATAGCTCTTAGATCACTCACATTTCCACAGTGATCTCCATTTAGAGGTGGAATCAAAGGAGGGCCGGGAATGGCCAAGCCCCAATTCTATCCTTAGTTTTTTATAACTCTCTACCACCCAACTACCCATCCTCTGCATCTCAAATCATGCATGTATCTGCAAACAGGGCCACGGGGAAAGAAGAACATGTGGTCAACAATAAGTGACCACTGGCTTGCTGAACCACCACTCCTGCCAAAGCTTTGATTCCTAAGCCAGAATCGAAACAAAAGTCTTCCTAAATATGAAAAAGCATAGATCAATAGCATCACCTGAGGGAGTCTGGCCACTTGTCCCTCGCAATTCTGTTTAGCAGCTTCCGGAATGATCTAAAGAGTTCCACTTTGCTGATTTGGGATCTGTTTGGAAAAAGAAGGCAAAGGTGATTTATTAAGCATTTAGTTTGTTCCAAGCACCTATTGAAGATGCCAGGCTTCACATGGTGTTTAGGTTTCAAGGTTCCAGAGCCCCTCATTTTCACTGGTACTTGGTAGAGAGAAAATCTAGACCTGGCTGTCTGATTGGGTTGAGGTACAAAAATGAGTCTAACCTTAACAAATGTCATCAGCAGTGGAAGCATTAAAGTGACAAGCCCAAACAGGTACCCTGAAGTGCAATTACTAAATTTTGCCCTAGGATATCTATAAGACACTTCTGGCTACCTCCTTTCAAGGGAGCTGGTCCCTATGGGTTTACAAGAAATGGAAAGCTTTGTTTCAGAGACCTGAGTGCTGCTCCCTGTGTGAACTGCTATTATAAAATCCACTTGGATGAGCCACCTGAGGCAGAATCCCCGGACTCCTGCCATGGGCATCCTAGGCCTTTGAGGCCAAGCGTTTGCTCCTAAACAACAAAGGTGGAGGGCATGGTTTGGAATACTTAAGGAAGTGAGTGTTGAATCTTTATGAGCCTGCCCAGGCCTTCGTGGTTTCTGCTCATCCATGCCAGACGTGGCCTTGGTTGTATGTGTTGCCTTCTTTTCCCTCATGTACACAAGTCATGAGCTGCATCTAGAAATTGGGAAATGCTGTGTATACCAACAACGTGCAGTCTCACTTTTACATACCACACTCTGCATTATCCTAGCAGATTGTACCCTCAGCTTGGACACAGTGACCATGACTGGTATATGTGAAATAGGGAATTGTATAGTTCACACAAAATCTCCCTTACCTCGCTGGAACCTAGCCTACTTTAGGAATTACTGCTTAAAGAGGAATGCTGAGCCCTCAAACACTGTTCTCCCAAGGTCTTAGCTGGAGTGGCTGCTGGCACTCAAGAAGATGAGGCTACTTTAGCACGGAAACAAAGCAAAAATTAATGGAACTCTTATGAACAAATTAAAGAAAAAGAATATAATTATGGATGGCCAGACACGGTGGCTCATGCTTGTAATCCCAGCACTTTGGGAGGCTGAGGTGAGCAGATCACCTAAGGTAAGGAGTTTGAGATTAGCCTGTCTAATATGGTGAAACCCTGTCTCTACCAAAAATACAAAAATTAGCCAGGAATGGTGGTGCATGCCTGTAATGACAGCTACTCAGGAGACTGAAGCACGACAATCACTTGAACCCGGGAGGCAGAGGTTGCAGTGAGCCGAAACTGTGCCAGTGCCCATCAGCCTGGGTGACAGAGTGAGACTCTGTCTCAAAAAAAAAAAAAAAAAAAAATACATGCACACACACACACACACACACACACACAATTATGGGGAAAATATATGCAAAGAAAACATTTGGTAAAATTCAACATCCTCTGAGTTATTAAAAATCTTTTGGCAAACTAAGACTCAGAAAGAGTACTTAAATTTATAAAGGGCAACTATAAAAACCTATAGCAAATATATGTCCTTAAAATCAGGAATAGGACAAGGGTACTTGCTATCACTGCTTTTATTCAACATTATGCAGAAGGTTCTGGCAAAAAGGACAGAAAGAAATGAAAAACAAAAATCAAGTCATCCTTTGCAGATGATTTTGATATTGTCAGTTCTAGTCAATACGGTAATACAAGAGAAATAAATAAAAGGAATGAAAGGGCCGGGTGCGGTGGCTCAAGCCTGTAATCCCAGCACTTTGGGAGGCCGAGGCGGGTGGATCACGAGGTCGAGAGATCGAGACCATCCTGGTCAACGTGGTGAAACCCCGTCTCTACTAAAAATACAAAAAACTAGCTGGGCATGGTGGCGTGTGCCTGTAATCCCAGCTACTCAGGAGGCTGAGGCAGGAGAATTGCCTGAACCCAGGAGGCGGAGGTTGCGGTGAGCCAAGATCGTGCCATTGCACTCCAGCCTGGGTAACAAGAGCGAAACCCTCTCTCAAAAAAAAAAAAAAAAAAAAAAAAAAAAGGAATGAAAGATTGGAAAGAAACACTGCAGAAACCCTACAGGTTTGAACTGTGTGGGGCCACTTACACATAGATTTTCTTCTGCCTCTGCAAGTCCTGAAATAGCAAGACCAAACCCTCTTCTTTCTCTTCCTTAGCTTACTCAACATGAAGATGATGAGGATAATTAATAAATATAGTTATATATTTTCTGTTCCTTATGATTTTCTTTCTTTCCTCTTTTTTTTTTTTTTTTTTTTTTTTGAGACAGACTCTCACTCTGTGGCCCAGGCTGGAGTGCAATGGCGTGATCTTGGCTCACTGCAACCTCTATCTCCCAGATTCAAGCAGTTCTCTTGCCTTGGCCTCCCAAGTAGCCAGGATTACAGGCATGCACCACCATGCCTGGCTAATTTTTATGTTTTTAGTATAGACAGGTTTTGCCATGTTCATCAGGCTGGTCCTGAACTCCTGATCTCAGGTAATCTGCCCAGCTGAGCCTCGCGAAGTGCTGGGATTACAGAGGAGACCCACCATGCCTGGCCTATTCCTTATGATTTTCTTTTTTTTTTTTTTTGAGACGGAGTTTCGCTCTTGTTACCCAGGCTGGAGTGCAATGGTGCGATCTTGGCTCACCACAACCTCCGCCTCCTGGGTTCAGGCAATTCTCCTGCCTCAGCCTCCTGAGTAGCTGGGATTACAGGCACGCGCCACCATGCCCAGCTAATTTGTTGTATTTTAGTAGAGACGGCGTTTCACCATGTTGACCAGGATAGTCTCGATCTCTTGACCTTGTGATTCACCCGCCTCGGCCTCCCAAGGTGCTGGGATTACAGGCTTGAGCCACCGTGCCCAGCCTCCTTATGATTTTCTTAATAACATTTTCTTTAGTTTACTTTATTGTAAGAACACATCAACAGTCAATTAACACATTATATATGTTATATATATTATTCAACCTATATAATGTGTGTTATATGTGTTAATTGACTGTTGATGTCAAGGCTTCTGGTCAATAATAGGCTATTAGTAGTTATGTTTTTAGAGAGCCAAAAGTTATATGCAGATTTTTGACTGCAAGGGGGGTTGGCACCACTAACAGCCACATTGTTCAAAGCTGTATTTGTGTATGATGATCTATATTTAAAAACTCCCCAAAGAATTCCCAGATAAATTGGTAGAATTATTATTCTCTTAGGTTTTTCTTGTTGTGGTTGTTGCTGTTGTTTGTTTTTTAGAGACGGGATCTCATTTGGTTGCCCAGCCTGGTCTGGAACTCCTGGCTTCAAGCAATCCTCCACCTCAGCCTCCCAAAGTGCTGGGATTACAGGAGTAGAATTATTATTGTAATGATAATGGTAAGATTACTGTTTTTATCTAGCAACCAACAATAACTGCCACAAAGAGGAACAAAAGCTTAATTGCAACAACTTAATTCATGGCCCTGTGCAATCCCCTCCCATACTGAAGGGCCGATCTGAATAACCATTAAGATATTACAGACAGACTGTGGCTTCTAAGGCTAGGTCATAAAAGGCACTGTGGCTTCTGCTTTGTTCACTTGGATTGCCTGTTCTGGGAAAAGCCAGCCACCATGTCGTGAAGCTGAATACTCTGGTAGCTTTGGGGAGAGGCCCTTACTATAAGGAACTGAAACCTCCTGCCAACAGCTGACACTGACCTGTCAGCCATGCAAGGGAACCATTTTGGAACTAGATCCTTCAACCCCAGTTAAGTCTTCAGATGACTGCAGTTCTGGCTGCCATAATGGACTGCAACCTCATAAACTGCTGGGCCAGAATTACCTAGCTAAGCTCCTCCTAAATTCCAGACCCACATAAACTGTGTGAAATAAAAAATGTTTGCTGTTGTTTTAAGCTGTTATTTTGGTGGTAATTTGTTATATAGAAACAGACAACTAATATACATTGAAGGAATAAATCTAATTTAAGATGTGAAAGATTTATATAAAGAAAGCTATAAAACTTATTGAAATATATGTAAGAAGACCTCAATAAGTGAACACTCAAAACTACTAGTTATAAGTCGGGGGCATAATTGCCAATTTGGCACCACTATTATAGAGAGATATACCATATTCCTGGTTTGGAAGAGAATATTGAAAGATGCCAATTGTACTAGTGTGTTCTCACACTGCTATAAAGAAATATTTAATACTTGAGACTAGTTTTTTTAAAAAAGGAGTTTAATGGGCTCACAGTTCTATAGTTTGTACAGGAGGCATACTGGCTTCTGGGGAGGCCTCAGGAAACTTACAATCATGGTGGAAGGTGAAAGAGAAGCAAGCATGTCTTATGTAGCCAGAGCAGGAGGAAGAGGGTGAGTGGGGAGATGATACAAACTTTTAAACAACCAGATCTTGTATGAACTCACTCACTATACAGTACAAGAGGGGATGGTGCTAAATCATTCTTGAGAACTCCAACCCCATGATCCAGTCACCTCTCAAGACACCCCTCCTCCAACACTGGGGATTACAATTGGAAATGAGATTTGGGTGGCGCACAGTTCCAAATCATTGTCACCAATTATCTTCAAACTGATCTTTAAAGGTCCAAGAACAGCCAAGACACTCTTGAAAGATATGGCAGGGGGATGTGACCTAACAGAGTCATGGTTCCTTTTGGCAGAGAGAATTACATTCTTAGATATTAGGTTCTTCCTGGTGAAACATTGGGACAAGCTCAACAAAACCACGACAGAAATTCGGAGAGGTGATAATTTTGAGCCAGAAAGCAGTGGTCGTTGAGCTGGGCTTTTCAGGCAAAAGTAGGTATACACTCAGCAAAGAGCATCTCATTTCTCAGCAAAGCAGCAGATGGAAACCACAGTCAGTGGGTGGGGCCCCTGTGAGGAGCTGCAAGGCTGTAACTGACAACAGAGACAGAGCTCAGCAGGAAACATGTGGTCTCTGTCCCTCAGCTGCTCTATTCACACATCCTCATCTATGGCTTAGAGTTGGTCTCTTGAGAAATGTAAAAGGTGGCCTCAAATCAGGAAGCCCCTTGGCGAAAAAACTGATTCAAAAGTCTCTACTCCCAACAGTTTTATAAATATTATTCAATGCAAGCATCTAGGTTGCCAAGAGACTGGCAGCGTCTTCTGTCTAGGCCATTTGAACCCTGGTAGGCAGTGGCTGTGAAGAAGAAAACCTTTTTAAAAAAAGCCTAAAAAGGATGTATGTAAGTTGGGTCTTGTCATGATTATTTGTTTTGAGGCAGGCAAATAAGCATGTCAAAAAAAACAAAAAAACAAAAAAACCAAAAAACCAAAAACCCACAAACCAAACCAAGTGATATGGTTTGGCTCTGTGTCCCCACCCAAATCTCAGGTCGAATTATAATTCCCATTGTTGGGGGAGGTACCTAGTGGAAGGTGATGGGATCATGGGGGCGGATTTCTCCCTTGCTGTTCTCATATGATAGTGAATGAGTTTTCATGAGATCTGGTTGTTTCAACATGTGTAGCACTTCCCCTTATGCTTTCTCTCTCTCCTGCTGCCATGTGAAGATGTGCCTGCTTCCCATTTGCCTTTCCACCATGATTATGCTTCCTGAGGCCTCCCCAGCCATAACTCCTGTACAGCCTGTGTGTCAATTAAACCTCTTTTCTTTATAAATTACAGTCTCAGGTAGTTCTTTGTAGCAGTGTGAAAAGGGACTAATACACCAAGTGAATCTGCGAAAATAATTACAGATACAACTTTTGTAAGGGCATGATAAAGAAATGGAAAAGCAACTTAAGAGTAAAAAAGAAAAAAATCTATACATTGTGGGAATTCTACATTCTACACCAGTCACACTGGTGGAAGCTGAACCCAGAGGAAATGCCTTTGTGGAGAGGCCACTCCCCCGAGGCCCTTCCTATCTTAGGCTATTCCAAACCACCTCTAGCTCATTGCAGGGGATAGAGAGAAGACAGGGAGGACAAGATTGGCCAAGCATATAGAAAGAGACACAGGCCAGGCACAGTGGCTCACAGCAGTAATCCCAGCACTTTGGGAGGTTGAGGCAGGAGAATTGTTTGAGCTCAGGAGTTTGAGATCAGCCTGGGCAATATAGTGAGAACCTGTCTCCAAAAAATAAAAAATAAAAAAATAAAAACAACAACAAAAAGAGACACATCCATAGAGTGCATGATCCTCCAGGGATAAAATCTGAGTCTCATGTCCAGCAGCCCACAAAGCCTGCACTTTGGCAAAAGCTAATCTAAGGAGGCAAAGTCCTGTTTTCAGGGACCCTTTTTGCCAGTCTAGTCACTGTGGAGCTTCACAAATGATTCTTGGGTTCCAACCCTGACGTACTAATCCAGAATTGCTAGGGATGAAGCCCAAGAAAGTGTTATGCATTATTTATAAACAATTTCTGCAGGGGTAACAATAGTCTTTCCAAAATATGGTGCTGGGACAACTGAATATCCACATGCAAAAGAATGAAGGTGGAGTCCTTCCTCATACCACAAAGAAAATTTAACTCAAAAATGGATCAAAGTCCTAAACATAAGAGCTAAAACTAAAAAACTATTAGAAGAAAATATGGAGTAACTCTATGTGACCTTGTATTAGTCAATGGTTTCTTAGGTATGCCACCAAAAGCACAATGAACCAAATAAAATACATTAATTTGACTTTATCAAAATTGAAAACTTTTGTGCTTTAAAGGACATTATCAAAAAGTGAAAAGATAACCAAGAGAACCAGAAAAAATATCTGCAAATCATATACATGATAAAAGAAGAATATCCAGAATACATAAAGGAATCTTGCAACTCCTCAATAAAAAGGCAAATAAACCAAATAACAAAACGGGCAAGGAATCCCAACAGTTATTTCCCCAAAGTAGAGAGACAGATGGATAGTTAAGTACATAAAAAGATGCTCAACATCGTTTGTAATTAGGGAAATGCAAATCAAGACTATAATGAGGCAGGGTGAGGTGACTCATGCCTGTAATCTCAGCATTTTGAAAGGCTGAGGCAGGTGGATCACTTGAGGCCAGGAGTTTGAGATAAGCCTGGCCAACACCCGGTCTCTACCAAAAATACAAGAATTAGCCGGGTGTGATGCTGCATGCCTGTAATCCCAGCTACTAGGGAGGCCGAGGCAAGAGAATCCCTTGAACCTAGCAGACAAACGTTGCAGTGAGCTGAAACAGTACCACTGCACTCCAGCCTGGGTGATAGAGTAAGACTCCATCTCAAAAAAAAAAGACTGGCCAGGTGCAGTGGCTCATGCCTATAATCCCAGCACTTTGGGGGGCTGAGGCAGGTGGATCACAAGGTCAAGAGATCAAGACCATCCTGGTCAACATGGTGAAACCCCGTCTCTACTAAAAATACAAAAATTAGCTGGGCATGGTGGCGCGTGCCTGGAGTCCCAGCTACTCAGGAGGCTGAGGTGGGAGAAATGCTTCTTGAACCCAGAAGGTAGAGGTTGTGGTGAGCCGAGATTGCGCCATTGCACTCCAGCCTGGGTAACAAGAGCAAAACTCAGTCTCAAAAAAAAAAAAAAAAAAAAGAGATACCAATTCATACCCCCTAAAATGACTACAATAAAAAAGACAGTAACAAGTGTTGTAAAGGATGCAGGGTAATTGGAACTCTCATACATTGCTGGTAAAATGCAAAATGGTACAGCTGCTACGGAAAACAATTATCATATGGAACCAGTAATATCACTCTTAGATATATCCAAGAATATACATATGGCCACGCAAAAAATAGTACATGAAATATTCATAGTTCTGCATAGCAGCACTATTCATGATAGCCAAAGACTGCAACAACCCAAATGTCCATCCATGAATGAATGGACAAACAAAATGTGGCATATCCACACAATGGAATATTATTCAAGTCATAAACAGAAATGAAACACTGATACAGGCTACCTCATGGATGCACCTCCAAAACACTATGCTAAGTCAAAGAAGCCAGATACAAAAGGTCATATACTGTATGATTCCAACGATACAAAATGTCCAGAATAGCGAATCCATGGAGACAAGAAGTAAATTAAGTAAATCAGAGGTTTCCAGGGGTTGAGTAGAGGGAGGGATAGGTAGTGACTGCTAATGGGTATGGCTGTTCTTTTTAGGGTAATCAAAATGTTCTAGAATTAGACAGCGGTAAAGTATGAGTTCACAGCTACCATCTCCTCCTGCCCCAATACGCTGTACCTTGCCTGAAGGCTTCCGACTGTTTTCTTTGTTGTTCCCTGTGGAAAGCCACCGGCAGTAACATCCAATGGCTGCTCAGGAACTGCACTCCAGCTGATGGCTATGAAAAGATAAGATTCTAGGGTTAAAACTGTTCAATTTCCTGTAAATGTCAGAAGTATTTTAATAAAAATATTTCTCTGACTCTACAGACCCATGAGAACTCAATATGATATCAGAGACAATGACTACTACTTTGGTGCTTGGCCGCCAGGATGCTATAGTCTAAGTGGTCCATAATTCATTATTAGTATGATAGCTAACAATCACTGAGCACTGATTATTTGCTGGAGACAAGTAAATGGATTAAAAATAATTTCTCATTGAATCTTCCTAATAACCCTGATAAATAATATTCTTCTAATCTGAAGACTAAGAAACTGAAGCCAAGGGAGGGTAAGTAACTTGCCAGGGGTCACAAGAGCATAAACCTGATCCAGTATAGGTGTCTCCAAAGCCCATACTACTGACCTCTAGAGCAGTGAACTGCCTTCCTACGCTGGGAGGATGCAGACCCTCTGAGGCCACTCTAGGTTAGGGGAGCAGTTACTCCAGGACAGGTCTAACCTGGGTCTCTTACCTGCCCCACAAGGAACAAGTCGACCTGGGCTGTCAGCCCATTTTGCCTGTACTGCACAGCGGCTCTGTTCAAATAGTAAATCTGACTGCAGTATTTTTAGTTCTTGAACTCCAAAACCTTTTGGTAAAGCCGATAAATTCTGACACCTAAATGTAAGGGAAAATTCATTCAGTTTAGGTGCATGCCTAGAGAAAACAGTATCTAGGATTGTGGCTCACATCATCACCCCTGAGCCTTACCAGGTGTGGAGATTTGTTTATTTATTGGGGCAGGGGACAAGTCAGTGTTCCCAAATATAATCAAGACTGTAAGAACCTCATGGCTGGAAGAAGATCCTTCTCTCTCACTCTGAAGGGATAACTGAGAATCAAGTCAACACCCTTCAGGAATGTAACACCAAACTCCATTCCTGATACAGGCTTTGAGAAACTTGAAAAGTTTAAGCATAAACATTAAAGTGTTAGCACCTGCTTCCTGGGGAATCCTTGAAACACACCAAAACCCAAAATTATCCGATAATATAAAAGCTTCATATTTTCTCTTGTGTCTTTGAACAAACTAGATGCTAATATGATGCTAGTCTAGAGTGAAGCAGATAGCAACTGCAAGTACCAGAACAGGAAAAACAGAAAACATCCTGGGTACAGTGCCTAGTGTTGACTTTTTCTTTTTTAAAAAACCATCTTTAGGCCAGGCGCGGTGGCTCAAGCCTGTAATCCCAGCACTTTGGGAGGCCGAGGTGGGTGGGTCACGAGGTCCAGAAATCGAGACCATTCTGGTCAACATGGTGAAACCCCGTCTCTACTAAAAATACAAAAAATTAGCTGGGCATGGTGGCACGTGCCTGTAATCCCAGCTACTCAGGAGGCTGAGGCAGGAGAATTGCCTGAACCCAGGAGGCGGAGGTTGCGGTGAGCCGAGATCACGCCATTGCACTCTAGCCTGGGTAACAAGAGTGAAACTCCATCTCAAAAAAAAAAACAAACCATCTTTACAGGGATATAGTTCACATACCATAAACTTTATCCATTTAAAGTGGATAATTCAATTGTTTTTAATATATTCATAGAACTGCACAACTATCATGGTAATGTAATTTCAGGAATTTTCATCACTCCAAAAAGAAATCTTGTACCTACTGGCATTCACTCTCTATTCCCTGGTTATCACTGAATTTTTTTTTTTCTTTTTGAAACAGGGTCACTGTTGCTCAGGCTGGAGTACAGCTGCATGATCTCGGCTCACAGCAACCTCTTCCCCCAGGTCTCAAGTGATCCTCCCACCTCCGCCTCCCAAGTAGCTGAGACTATAGGCATGCCTAATTTTTTAATTCTTTTTTTTTTTTGAGACAGACTCTAGTTGTCGCCAGGTTGGAGTACAATGGCATGATCTCAGCTCACTGCAACCTCTGCCTCTTGGGTTCAAGTGATTCAACTGCCTTAGCCTCCCAAGTAACTAGGATTATAGGCGCACGCCACCACGCCTGGCTAATTTTTGCATTTTTTTTTTTTTTTTTTTGAGACGGAGTTTTCGCTCTCGTTACCCAGGCTGGAGTGCAATGGTGCGATCTCGGCTCACCGCAAGCCCTGCCTCCTGGGTTCAGGCAATTCTCCTGCCTCAGCCTCCTGAGTAGCTGGGATTACAGGCACGCGCCACCATGCCCAGCTAGTTTTTGAATTTTTAGTAGAGACGGGGTTTCACCATGTTGACCAGGATGGTTTCGATCTCTTGACCTTGTGATCCACCCGCCTCGGCCTCCCAAAGTGCTGGGATTACAGGCATGAGCCACCGTGCCCGGCCAATTTTTGTATTTTTAGTAGAGATGGGGTTTCACTGTGTTGGCCAGTCGGGTCTTGAACTCCTGACCTTGAGATCCATCCACCTCAGCCCAGTGCTGGGATTACAAACAAGAGCCACTGCACCTGGCCTAATTTTTAATTTTTTTGCAGAGATGGGGTTGCCATATTGCTCAGGCTTGTCTTGAACTCCTGGGCTGAAGCAATCCTTCCACTCCAGCATCCCATAGTGCTGGCACTACAGGTGTGAAGCACAGCATTTAGCCCCTGGTAACCACTAAACTATTATCTGCCTTTATGGATTTGCCTGTTCTAGATGTTTCACATAAATATAACTGCAATATGCAATTTCTCTCACTAGGCATGATATTTTCAAGTTCATCCACGTTGTAGCATTTATCAGTACTTAGTTCTTTTTATGGCTGAATTATACTCCATTGTATGGATATATCACATTTGATTTATCCATTCATCCCCTGATGCATATTTGTCTCACTTTTTGACTACACAAAATAATGCTGCTGTGAACATTTATGTACAGGTTTTTGTTATATATATAATTTTTTTTTTGAGACAGGGCCTGACTCTACTGCCTAGAATGGAGTAAAGTGGTGCAATCACGATTCACTGCAGCCTCAGCCTTCTTTGGCTCTGGTGATCCTCCCACATCAGCTCCCCATGCAGCTGGGACTACAAGTGTGTGCCACCACACGTGGCTAAGTTTTGTATTTTTTGTAGACACAGCGTTTCCTCATGTTGCTTAGGCTGGTCTTGAATTCCTGGACTCAAGCAATCTGCCTGACTTGGCCTCCCAAGATGCTAGGATTATAGGTGTGAGCTACTGTACCTGGCCTACTTGTGTGAATGTATGCTTTCATTTCTCTTGGGTTTACCTAGGAGTGGAATTGCTGGGTCACATCTTGACCTACACATCCGATATGGACCCACAATGCTTGCCCTGGCCATGGTTTCGCCCTGCCCTCATTTACTATAACATTAACTGAGTTTGGCTGCCTCCTTTAGGGAGACCATACTTCAGTGATCACCCTTTGTCTTTTAACTTTAGACAAATTAAAACTAATGTTTAGGGCTGGGTGAGGTGGCTTACACCTATAATCCCAACATTTTGGCAGGCCAAGGTAGGAGAACTGCTGAAGTCCAGGAGTTCAAGACCAGCCTGGGTAACCCAACAACACCTGTCTCTACAAAAACAAAAACATAAAAATCAGCCAAGTGTGGTGACTTGTGCCTATAATACTAGCTATTTGAGAGGTTGAGGCAGCAGGATCACTTGAGCCCAGGAACTGGAGGCTGTAGTGAACTATGATTGTACCACTGTACTTCAGCCTAGGTGAGACCCAGTGAAACCTTGTCTCTACAAAAAAATTCTGAAAACCCCAAACTAATGTTTAGGGTTAAAAAACATATATATATAATGGCAATGTATGTACACTGTAGAAAATTAAATATATAGTAAAAACAAAGAAGAAAAAACCACCCATAATACTACAACTCAGATTATTAATAATATCTTGGTGCTCATCCTCTTACAATCTTTCCCATGTGTATATGTACTTTAAGACCAAAATTGGCTTTTTGTCTTCTAAACTGTTCTTTAAACACTATGAACATATTTCCACATTAAATATTCATCAATATTATTATTTTATTTGAGACAGGGTCTGTCACCCAGGCTGGAGTGCAGTGGAGCGATCTTGGCTTACTGCAGCTTCAATCTTCCCAGGCTCAGGTGACCCTCCCATCTCAGCCTCCCTATTAGCTAGGACTATAAGTTCGTGCCACCACACCTGGCTAGTTTTTCTATTTTTTGTAGAGATGGGGTTTCCCAATTTTACCTAGGCTGGTCTAGAACTTCTGGGCTCAAGCAATCTGCCCGCCTCGAACTCCCAAAGTGCTGGGATTACAGATGTGAGCCGCCGTACCCAGCCATTCATCAATATTATTTTTAACAACACAAAAAAATCACTTAATTTCCTATTACTGGGCATTTCAGTTGTTTATTTTTTATTTTTTTAAAAATTATTATATACAAAGCTAAATGTTCGAATACTTCAGTTATTTCCTTAAGATAAATTCCTGGAAGAGGAACTGCTGGATCAAAAGGTAAGGAAGTTCTTAATGCTCTTAGGCCCTACTGGCAGACTGCCCCTTGGAATGACTGTTCCAATCGAGCCCTCCCTACCCTCTCACCTTCCAATCAGTGCTCTCTGCATGGCTTCCTGGCTGTATGGGCACTTCCCAATGACCACTGCTGATAGGTAGATGGGCTCTTCCAGGAAGTGCATCAAAAGTGCCCCCTGGCATCCGAGAACATTCCATCGGGCCATCTTGTCACTGCAGGACATGGAGCGAGTTCTGTCTCCACGGCCAGGCTTCACTCGGAGCAGCCCCACCTGGTGAAATGCAGCACCAGGCTTCCCAGAGTCTCCAGCTTCTCCAGGGACACATTTGGCTCCAGTTCTATAAACGTCTATTACTTTGGCACTATCAGGGGCTATTCTGGTGACAGCAGCCAGTTCTTCTACAGTGAGATTACAGCTGTTGATGCCTGGTGAGACTGGGTCACCTTCCTGCTTACCAAGACTGTGACGGTGAGCTGCTCCGTTTGTGACCTCCTTGGCAGCAGTACCAGGCTCAAGCCTCACCTTTTTGGTTACAGGACTGCCAAGGTCTTCACATTTTCTCTCATATCCAGGAGACTCCAAGTTACTACTGGCTTCTACTGATGAGTTATTGGCCCAATCTCTGATGACAGGACAGCAAGGCTGATCTTCAAACTCAAGCATCGGAATGATGGAGGCATCCCCACCTGCAGAGAATAAACCACCACCTTAAACAAATGGTTCTCAAAGTGAGGTCCCTGGACCAACCACAGTGGGATCTCTTGAAAATTCATCAGAAATGCAAACTCTTGGGACCCACAGCAGACCTGCTCAATCAGAAACTCTGGAGGCAGGGCCCAGCAGTGTTTTTTGTTTGTTTGTTTGTTTGTTTTTGAGATGGAGTCTCACCCTGCCCCCCTGGCTGAAGTGCAGTGGTGTGATCTCGGCTCACTACAACCTCTGCCTCCCAGGTACAAGCGATTCCCCTGTCTCAGCCTCCCAAGTGTCTGAGACTACAGGCACATGCCACCACACCCAGCTAATTTTTGTATTTTTAATAAAAACAGCATTTCACCATGTTGGCCAGGATGGAATTTTGTTGTTGTTGCTAATGGATGAGACGTTTTGGTGTTTCCCAGGCTGGCCTCGAACGTGTAGCCTGGCCTCTTCGAGTGCCAGAACAACAGGACTGAGCCACTGCGGCCCCAGTAGTGTGTTTTTAATAAGCTCTCCAGGTGATTCTGATGCGAGGTCAAGTTTCAGAACAACTGCCTTAATGTATTCTCCTAGCTGACCTGAGATGAGTTAAGAGCACATGCACAAATTTCCCTAATAAGAATTCTATGCGGCTCTTGTTGAGGCCTATCCTAGACTCAGTGAGCTGGAATTTCTGAAGAAGAGTATGAAAAGTGGAGTATTTTAACAAAGATCTGAGGTAGTTTTTATCACTAGGAAGTTTTGGAAACACTGGTTTAGACCAGGGTTGTTTCTCAACCACTGTACTAATGACTTTTTTTTTTTTTTTTTTGAGACTGAGTTTTACTCTGTTGCTCAGGCTGGAGGGCAGTGCCATGACCTCGGTTCACTGCAACCTCTGCACCTGGGTTCAAGTGACTCTTCTGCCTCAGCCTCCCCAGTAGCTGGGATTACAGGTGCCTGCCACCATGCCTGGCTAATTTTTGTAGTTTTAGTAGAGATGGGGTTTCACCATCTTGGCCAGTCTTAAACTCCTGATCTCATGATCCACCTGCCTTGGCCTCCCAAAGTGCTAGGATTACAAGCATGAGGCAAAAAGCCCGGCCCACATTTTTTTTTTAGATGGAGTCTGGCTCTGTCACCCAGGCTGGAGTGCTGTGGTACGATCTTGGCTCTCTACAACCTCTGCCTCCTGGGTCCAAGAGATTCTCCTGCCTTAGCCTCCCGAGTAGCTGAGATTACAGGTGCATATCACCACACTTGGCTAATTTTTGTATTTTTAGTAGAGATGAGGTTTCACAATGTTGGCCAGGCTGGTCTTGTACTCCTGAGCTCCAGTGATTGGCTTGCCTTAGCAACCCAAAGTGCTGGGATTACAGGTGTGAGCCACCATGCCTGGCCACTAATGACACTCTGAACTGTATCACTCTTTGCTGTGGGGACTGTCCTGTAAATTATAGAATATTTAGCAGTGGCCGGGCATGGTGGCTCAAGCCTGTAATCCCAGCACTTTGGGAGGCCGAGGCGGGTGGATCATGAGGTCAACAGATCGAGACCATCCTGGTCAACGTGATGAAACCCTGTCTCTACTAAAAATACAAAAAATTAGCTGGGTATGGTGGTGCATGCCTGTAATCCCAGCTACTCAGGAGGCTGAGGCAGGAGAATTGCCTGAACCCAGGAGGCAGAGGTTGTGATGAGCCGAGATCGCGCCATTGCACTCCAGCCTGGGTAACAAGAGCGAAACTCCATCTCAAAAAAAAAAAAAAAAAAAAAGAATATTTAGCAGTATACCTGGGCTCTACCCACTAGATGCCAATAGCACTACCAATCCCAGTATGAAAAAGAAGAATGTGGCCAGGCGCGGTGGCTCACACCTGTAATCCCAGCACTTTATGAGGCTGAGGTGGGTGGATCACCTGAGGTCAGAAGTTCATGACAAGCCTGGCTACATGATGAAACCCAATTTCTACTAAAAATGCAAAAAATTAGCCGGGCATGATGGTGCACACCTGTAATCCCAACTACTTGGGAGGCTGAGGCAGGAGAATCACTTGAACCTGGGAGGTGGAGGTTGCAGTGAGCCGAGATTGCGCCATTGCCTTCCAGCTTGGCAACAAGAGCAAAACTCTATCTCAAATAATAATAATAAAAAAGAAGAATGTGTCCAGATGTATCCAAAAGTCTCTTGGGGAGTGAAACTTCCCAAGTTGAGAACCACTGGCTTAGAATGAACAAGGTTTCACAAGTGCATTTTGTGGAATGCTATTCCATAAGATGCTTTGGAAAACAAAAGTGGGTGGTTTATTTCATAGCTGAAATTTGGCAAACACTGCTCAAAATTTCCCCTTCTTGGAGATTTTATGATGCATGGCCCCACAGTAAAGACTCTAAAGTAAATTACACACCTAGTTAAAACCATTGTTTCCAAAATTTCCAGTGTTTTGCTGGTTTAGAGATTTCTGAACTCCTCTGTCCTTATAGGAAACCAAAGAAAACCAGAGGTCAGTAAGAAGCACAGCTCTCCCTTGAGAAAGGAAAGATTTCTTCAAACACTAACCTAATGAGTGTTGCTTTTCTAAAGTGTATAAATAATACATTTGAAATCTTTATAACCCAAGAGTAGGAAACACAAGAGATACAGAAGTGGAAATATATCTGGAGAGGTTGGCTAGCTGACTTCCAGAGGCCTCACAAAGGCACAGTGACTTTGGAGAACTCACCAGGGTCCATATCCCACTTTGCAGGCTTGGAGATTTGATCATGACGGAATGCCTGAACACGAGAGCCTGACTCATGCTAATAAAACTCCTAAGTAAGATCCTGAAGTAGCTAACCCAGCCAGCACATTATTAATTAGCCATAGGAAGTAAATGCCAAGGGAGCCAGAAAGTCACATTCTCTAGGTAATGTTCTTTCTCTCTGCAGACAAACCACGGGAGACATCACGTCTTAAAAGATTACCAGCGGCTGGGCGCGGTGGCTCATGCCTGTAATCCCAGCACTTTGGGAGGCTGAGGCGGGTGGATCACGAGGTCAAGAGATTGAGACCATCCCGGTCAACATTGTGAAACTTCGTCTCTACTAAAAATACAAAAATTAGCTGGGCATGGTGGTGCATGCCTGTAGTCCCAGCTACTCCGGAGGCTGAGGCAGGAGAATTGCTTGAACCAGGAGGCGGAGGTTGCAGTGAGCCGAGATGGCACCATTGCACTCCAGCCTGGATAACAAGAGTGAAACTCCGTCTCAAAAAAAAAAAGATTACCAGCAAAATTTCCAGAAGATTTTAAGATGAACAGAGGGTTGCCAACTTCTTATTTCATTAAGTAAGATCTTTAAAAATCTCAGTTACCGGCTGGGCACAGTGGCTCATACTGTAATCCCAGCACTTTGGGAGGCTGAGGCAGGTGAATCAGTTGAGGTCAGGCGTTTGAGACCAGCCTGGCCAATATGGTGAAACTCCGTCTCTACTAAAATTTTTAAAAAATTAGCTGGGCGTGGTGATGTGCGCCTGTAATCCCAGGTACTTGGGAGGCCAAGGCAGGAGAATAGCCAGAACCTGGGAGGTGGAGGTTGCAGTGAGTTGAGATCGAGAAGAAAAAAAAAAATTTCAATCACCATCACTTAAAAAAAGAAAACTCCCATATCCTTTAAAGTGAAAGAAATTAGTTATGCAAAATTCACTACACAATCTTGAACTTTCTTGGTTTATTCATGGACTGTTCTCACAGATCAGCACCTGTTTGTAGACCACTCACTTATGGCGTTAAATTAGACTAATTTTGTATTTTTAGTAGAGACAAGTTTTCTCCATGTTGGTCAGGCTGGTCTTCAACTCCCGATCTCAGGTGATCCACCTGCCTTGGCCTTCCAAAATGCTAGTATTACAGGCGTGAGCCACCGTGCCTGGCCAGTAGAAGTTCTTTTCAACTTTTAAAAAAGAAAAACAAAAGATATAAATGACTCCACATCCCCCCCACCACGTCTTCCTATCTTATGCAACCACAGTACCTGAACATACCCTTATAACCCTGCAAAATTTACCCTAACTGTGACTGTCTTCATTCCCTAAAAGACTCTACGAAGGTAAGCAATGTGTTAGTCTTACTCACTTCTGTATACTCAGCATGTCAAATTGTACCTCACAAATAGTAGAAAGTATCTGTTCAATGACTGAATAAATTAAATGAGTTTCAGGATAAATTACCATAGGACTTCTAAGCCCCATGTTGGCTTCACATTTGTGGGGTTTCAGCCTTATGCTCCTAATCCTGATTCTGAGAATTGATTATGAGTGGGACTCTACACCCCTTGCCTCTGCCTTCTCTTTAGATGAAACCTTTAGAAGTGATTGGGTACACTGGCCTGTCATAAAAAGGCACTGTCACTACTTGTGGCTACTTCAGTAGTTAGTGATTTTTAGGAAAAACCTATCTATGGATAACACAAACATAAGGAAGTAGTCCATGTAACATTAACCAAAGGCTTGAATATACTTACAGGGTGTATGGCTGGAAAAAAACACAAAAATGAGGTCTGGTCTGAGTTTCCACAGTCCTTTTTGAGTTCCTGGGACAAAGATACTATCCTCTTTCAGGGTGGCTGCCAACTGGAGTTGATGGAGAAGATACCTGTGAGTTGCAAGATGTAATTAGGATGAACAAGCAACCTCCGTGGTAAAGAGAAAGCCTCTGGTTGGGTGATTACTAAGACAGCATTACTGGTTACTGTAGACTAATGGGACTGGCAGGGATTGGGAATTAGGAGAATGCTCTAGACCAGTGATTCTCAAAGTGTGGTCCCTGCACCAGCAGCATCAGCATCACCTGGGAATTTGTTAGCCCTCCAGTTTGAACTGGCCTCAGTGGCTCCTATCTGTAACCCTAGCTATTTGGGAGACTGAGGCAGGAGGACTGCTTGAACCCAGGAGTTTGAGACTGTAGTGAGCTATGATTGTGCCACTGCACTTCAGCTTGGGTGACAGCATGAGACCCTATTTTTTTGTTAGAAAAAAAAAAAACACAAAAGAAGAAACCCAATTTCTCAGGTTCAACCCTAGATGTGCTGAATCAGAATCTCTGTGGTGGGCTCAGCAATCCAGGTTTTAACAAGCCCTCCAGGTTCTCCTGATGCATATCAAATTTGAGAACCACTAGTCCAGTCCAGGCACATGACTCATGCCTGTAATTGAGGAGGTGGAGGCAGGAGGATCCCTTGAGCCCAGGAATTCAAGACCAGTGTGGGTAGCATAGTGAGACCCTGTGTCTAAAATAAAAAACAGAAAAAGTTAGCTGGGGGTGGTGGTGTGTACCTGTAACCCCAGCTACTCAGGAGGCTGAGATGGGAGGCTTGCTTGAGCCCCAGGAAGCCAAGGCTGCAATAAGCTGAGATCACATAACTGCACTCTAGCCTAGGTGACAGAGCAAGACCCTGTCTCAAGGAAAAAAAAGAGAGAACGACTAGCCTAGACCACATTGCTACTCAAAGTGTAGTTTACAGACTGATTTAATCTCTATTTGGGAGCTAATTAGAAATATAAATTCTGGGACTCCCATCCCAGCCCTGAACCATACTCTCTGGGGATGTGGCTTTACCTTTGGAAACTCCTTCTGGCTATGACCTCAGCATGGCTATCATTGAGGATGTCTCCTGTGACAAAGATAGGACACCAAGTGAAGACATACGGAAGCTGGAGAGGCTCTGGTTCCTAGAAGCAGAACACAATAGTCCTACCAGCACCCAGGATGGTCATGTAGCACCTGGAAAGTTTTGCCAGAAGGTACCACAATCATGAATAACAATACCTTTATTGCAGGGTTTCTCAAACCAGCACTGTAGACATTTTGGGCCAGAAAATTCTTTGCTGTGGGGGGGTCTAACCCATACTTTGTAGACTGTTTACTAGAAGTATTCCTGACCTAGAAGTATTCCTGACCTCTACCCATGAGATGCCACTAGCACCTCTCCCCGATTTGTGACAACTAAAAATGTCTCCAGACATTGCCAAATGTCCTCTGGGGTACAAATCACCCCCAGTCAAGAATCACTAATTTATAGAAAAATCTTATTTGGAGAACAGGGTTCCAGATCTTTTATACAGAGGTATCATACTTGTGCTCATGGTGATACAATTCCATCTATTCTAATCCACAGTGGTCCTGGAAAAGCTTCCTCATATACAGGAGGTTAAGGCAAGGAGAATGGTGGAAGCCAACTCAAAGAAAAACCTGCTAGCTAGAAGAAGAGGTAAAGATCCTGGATCTTGGCCAGGCACTCAGTGGTTCATGCCTGTAATCCCAGCACTTTGGGAGGCCAAGGCAGGAGGATCGCTTGAGATCAGGAGTTTGAGACCAGCCTGAGCAACATAGTGAGACTGTCTCTACAAAATAAAAATGAAAAAAATGATCTGGGCATAGTGGTGCATACCTGTAGTCTAGCTACTCAGGAGGCTGAAGCGAGAGGATCACTTGAGCCCAGGAGTTCAAGGCTACAGGGAGCTATGACGGTGCCACTGTATTCCAGTGAGACCCTGTCTCTTAAAAAAAAACAACCAACAAACAAAAAACTCCAGATCTCTAAGGAATTTTCATATTCTTGGTGAGGCCCAAAGCTTCCTGTAATTCAAGATTGCTGGCCGGGTCCCGTGGCTCACGCCTATAATCCCAGCACTTAGGGAGGCTTAGGCGAGGGGATTAACTGAGGTCAGGAGTTCAAGACCAGCCTGGCCAACATGGTGAAACCCCATCTCTACAAAAATACAAAAATTAGCCAGGCATGATGGTGGATGCCTGTAATCTCAGTTACTTGGGAGTCTGAGGCAGGAGAATGGCTTAAACCTGGTAAGGGAAGGTTGGAGTGAGCTGAGATTGAGCCATCTGCACTCCAGCCTGGGGGACAGAACAAGACGGTCTCAAAAAAAAAAGACTGCTTTCTAGGGCTTCAGCAGCCACTCAAGCTGCATCCTCTACCTGCTATAGAATCTCAAAGCCTTCCACACCTAATGTGGAACAGCTAAGCCTAAGAAATCTGTGGTTTGAGCATGAAAATACTGGCTAGCTTTCAGTTATTCAGAAAGCATGCTCCTAGAGGCCTCTGCTTTGATGGTGGATTTCCATTCTTGAAGTGAGCACTGTCTTTCCAACTGGACTGGCAGTCAGTGGGAAACAGTGCCATGCACCTCAACTGATACGGCCCCGCTTCCCTGACAAGGAGAGTAAAACACGGGCACTGGTTTCCAAAGCTAAATCTTACTCCCACCCGTGCTTACCGCTCTTCCTCATTTTGGACTGGCCTATGCATTTTGTTCCTGTACCCATTGAGACAACTTCCTTTGTCACTGTGGGGAAAAAACAAATCGTGTGAGTTCTGAGAAACGAAATGTTCCCCAGTGCTCAGGTGTAATCAGCCTGCACACTCCTCCAGGGGATTCCCAGAGGCCCACTCAACCAAGGGCTGCCGCTCTCGCACGGCGTCTCCGCCATTAGAGATACTGCGCCACCTAGTGGATGACAAGCACACACCCAACGCTGCAGTTCACACCCTACTCAAAGCTGTTGCTGCACAGTACAGCAATGTATAATTTTACCATCTCCGGCAGTGAGGAGCGTTCCAAGGAGAAAACGTCTCACCTTGCACCGGCTCATCATGGGTGTCGCAGCCCTGGTCAGGTGGAAATTGTATCTTCACCACAGCTGCCAATAATGTCCATTCGTGGTTTGGCTCAGGCTTCCCCTTCTTGGGCAGCCTGCTCCCATAGTGCTCATAGCACAGCTGAGCAATCTCATCTGCGGTCCACATGGTCTGAGCTGGTGCTAAGACCCTGATCAAAAACCACAATCATTAGAAGTGCAGAAAGGAGATCAGTGCATGATGCTACAGCCTCACAGCCATGCTTCAAGTCTTTCAAATATAGCCCAACTGCAGTCAGACCGTTGCTTCTCTATCTGGAACTCTATGGATCATTTTCTCCTATTGTGTCCCTGCCCCTTTTCATCTTTAATGAAAGATCATAGAACCCCAAATTCTACCAATTCCCCGAACTATTCTATTTCTTCAAGTTTTTCTTTTTTAATGTTAGATATCTGACTCTTGTTACCCAGGCTGGAGTGCAATGGCACGATCTCGGCTCACCGCAACCTCCGCGTCCTGGGTTCAGGCAATTCTCCTGCCTCAGCCTCCTGAGTAGCTGGGATTACAGGCACGCACCACCATGCCCAGCTAGTTTTTTGTATTTTTAGTAGAGACGGGGTTTCACCATGTTGACCAGGATGGTCTCGATCTCTCGACCTCGTGATCCACCCGCCTCAGCCTCCCAAAGTGCTGGGATTACAGGCGTGAGCCACCGTGCCCGGCTTTTTTTTTTTTTTTTTTGAGACAGAGTTTCGCTCTTGTTACCCAGGCTGGAGTGCAATGGTGCGATCTCGGCTCACCGCAACCTCCGCCTTCTGGGTTCAGGCAATTCTCCTGCCTCAGCCTTCTGAGTAGCTGGGATTACAGGCACGCGCCACCATGCCCAGCTAATTTTTTGCACCTTTAGTAGAGATGGGGTTTCACCATGTTGACCAGGATGGTCTCGATCTCTTGACCTCATGATCCACCCGCCTCGGCCTCCCAAAGTGCTGGGATTACAGGCTTAAGCCACCGTGCCCGGCCAGATATCTGACACATTTCTAAAGAGTATGAATCCTCTACTCAACTTTAAAGGACGTAAGAGGGAACTGTCCTCACTACTCCAATTTTTTTTTTTTAATTAATTAACTAATTCTCTACTCTCCAGCTGCTCAAGCATTTCTAACTACTACAATTTTCATTGGAAACAGCACATGAAGGGTTGCAGACTCACTTGCTTTGGGCAGACTCTCACTGTGTAAAGTTTACCTTTCTGGATACATGTTCTTATCTGTTCCCTTTTTCGAGGCATTTTATTTTTCTCTTCTTTCCCTTACAGCAGAGTGGTTCTCTACCGCCCTCTAGTAACTCCCTACTGAGACGTTTCTCAGCAGTTAAGCGTTCTCACAGAGCTGTACTTAAGGGTGTGTGTGGGCTTTGGATTCACCCTTTCTGGGTTCTAATTTTGACTTTGCCACAAATGATGCTGAATAGACTACTTAACCTTGTTGTGTCTGTTTCCGCATCTGTCAAAATAGGAATAACAGTATCTAACTTATTTAGACTATTAAGATTAAATAATACTTAGGGATATTGTGAGGATTAAATAATACTTTTAAAAAGCAATTGCTATAATGTTGAGGATAGTTAAGGTCAACTGTGATTACTATTGTAAGAAATAACATTTGATGATTTTCCTGGTTAATTTGCCTTGAGCTATTTTGTGGTGGGGGTGGAAGGGGGAGGGCTGTAATGGGCATAAGAAGACATGAAGAAAAAAAAATCATCAAGCAGATTCCTAGAATACTTTGCTGGGAGATGTCTCACTCTTGGCTCTATCAGTGCTCACTAGGTACATCCTGACCCCACTTGGACTCAATTATACAAAAAGCTTCTTAGTAGATGAGCTTGTATGGTGATAGACATAGCTAAGCATTGTAAAACAAAACTGAAGGCTGGGTGCGGTGGCTCAAGTTGGTACTTTGAGAGGGAGGCTGAGGCAGGTGGATTACCTGAGGTCAGGAGTTTGAAACCAGCCTGCCCAACATGGTGAAACCGTTTCTACTGAAAATGCAAAAATTAGTAGGGCATGGCAGTGCATGCCTGTAGTCCCAGCTACTCAGGAGGCCGAGGCAGGAGATCACTTGAACCTGGGAGGTGGAGGTTGCAGTGAGCCAAGATTGTGCCACTGCACTCCAGCCTGGGTGACAGAGTAAGACTGTCTCTCTCTCTCACACACACACAGGAAAAAACAAAAAACTGGAAAACAAAAAAAGCTTTCCTGAGCCGCAGTGCATGTTGCTTTTGAAAGATGTATTGCTGGTCATGAGCCATGGCTCATGCCTGTAATCCCAGCACTTTGGGAGGCCGAAGCGGGTGGGATCACCTGAGGTTGGGAGTTCAAGACCAGCCTGGCCAACATGTCGAAACACCATCTCTACTAAAAAAATTCAAAAATTGAGCCTGGCATGGTGGCGTGCCTATAATCCCAGCTGCTTGGGAGGCTGAAGCAAGAGAATCGCTTGAATCCTCGAGTTGGAGGTTGCAGTGAGCCAAGATTGTGCCACTGCACTCCAGCCTGGGTGACAAAGTGGGACTCCGTCTCAAAAAAAAAAAAAAAAAAAGTATTGCTATGAGTCCCTCTGCATCACAATGTGCAGGCTTGCTACTGTGAATGATAATGGTAAATCAGCCCACAGCGATTTAAAGCAACCATCTGCAAGAAAAAAACATTGTGCTTTAGAGTCAGAGGGCCAGAATAAGTCTTGTTAAAAAAAGAAAGCATAGGAGATCCTAGAATCCTCATTTGGAAGGGGCTCATTTCTCATTTCTAGAGAAGCATCACAAGGCAGGATATTTTATAAAGACCACCTTGCCATCGACCTGAAATTAAACCAGAGACGCAATTCACAAACCTCAATAGCTAAGGCAGGTAGAACTTGCCAGAAGAAACAATGACTCCCTAAGATGAAGCAGCCCAGAACGACATCATCTCATTCAGGTAGTTGAGTCTGGGTGAGCATGCACAATTGTTGAAATGAATAAATGTTGTGCTACACGGGATCCATTATAATTCGAGTCTACACCCCCTCCTACATCCTGAAAAACCTGAAGAACTTCTTAGCTGAAAATAACAGCTCAAACAGGCATTTATTTGCCCACAAACCGAATCTCTCAACAGTTGCAACAAGCTAAAAAACTGACTTCCTTTCCAAAGAAAAGGAAATCGGCTGCCAGGGTAGAAAAGCCTTTAGCGATGCTCGGAGGAAGGGACTCCTGCCTAGCACTGGCTCCCTTCCTAAATACTCCCGGAAGCAGAGCCCCTTCCCGGCAATGCAGAAGGCGGGGTGGGACCTCGAGCCGGCCAGTTACAGGACGGGAGGCGCCAGGCAAGGCACTGAGGCCGCGCAGTGGGAACAGCGTGGGCGCCTGTCCCACTGGGTCCTGCGGGCTACTGGGCCAGAGGCCCCGCGCCCGTCCGCAGCAAGAGCTCTCCAAGTGCCAGGTGCTGACAGGTCCTGGCATGGAGCGCCTTCTCACCTAACACGCATCCCGGAAGACACGGTCCTCACAATCGCTTCCCTCAAAAAACAGACTCGGTAAAGTTAGCCCAGATGCACCTGCCCCGCGGCCCCAAGGCCTCGCGGACGCTTCCCTCCCACCTCCAGGACACGCGCCTCAGAGAAAGCGATCCGAATCCGGCTGCGACACGGCCGTGACGTCACAAAGGGCCGACTCCTTCCGGCTTCCGCCCCAGAGGCGCGGAGTGCACGCCGGGCCTTGTGGTTTTTCCGGGGGGTCGGTGCCAAGGCCGCTGTTCCAGCGCTTCAAGTACCACAGCCCGGGCAGTGTCTTGGGGATTCGTGAAATCGGATGATGGGAGCCGCCTGCTGGCTTAGATAGGCCTTCAACTAGAATGATGTATCTTGCAGCACTAGGCTGAATTCCATCTATAACATCACTGTCCAATAGATACATAATTCAAACCAAATATGTAATTAAAAAATTTCCAATAGCCTCATTTAAAAAGTCGAAATAGAAAAAAACATATTTTATTTAACCCACACATCCAAAATATTATTTCAACATAAATTTTTTTTTTTTTTTTTTTTTTTTTGAGATGGACTCTCGCTTTGTCACCCAGGCTGATCGCGGCTCACTGTAACCTCCACCTCCCAGGCTCAAGCAATTCTCCTGCCTCAGCCTCCTGAGTAGCTGGTATTACAGGTGCTCACCCTCACACTCTACTAATTTTTGTTATTTTTAGTAGAGACGGGGCTTTCGCCATGTTGGCCAGACTGGTCTTGAACTGACCTCAAGAGACCCACCTGCCTCAAGCTCCCAAAGTGCTGGGATTACAAGCATGAGCCACAGTGCCCGGTCTCAATATTTTTAAAAATACTTAAGTTCTGTTGTTTTTCATGCTAAGTTGAAGAAATCTGTTATGTCACACTTAGAATACAGCCCAATTTGGACCAGCCACATTTCAGATGCTGGATAGCCACATGTGGCTAATTGGCTACTGTAGTACAGCACTATTACAATGTAGTGGACAGAGCAGTTCTAAAAACCTTTGGATTGCCAGGAATATGTAATATAGTTGTCTGGATAGTTCAGGGGCCTTTGCCACCCACTAACTGAATGTTTCAATTGCTAAAAATTAAAGAATTCATTTTTGTTATCCCTCAGAAGTATATGCAACTTGCTGAACCCCATCCTTCTTTCTAGTTCAAAGGAAATGGGTCATGGCCCTCCTCCTAGGCCAGACTGCTCCGCATTCCTCTCCAATATCTTTGATCTGCAACTGACTGCCCCTTCTGTCGGGGTACGGGGCATCAAGGACCTTCTTCTAGGGTTCTTTATCTCAGAGACAGGTATTACCATCAATCTAGCTGCATAAACGAAAAAGTGAGTCATCTTCCTTATTTCCCTTCCTTTAATCCCCTTAGTGCAATTCATTACCAAGTCCTGTTGATCTTTCTTCCTGTGTCTTAAATCCATTTCTCTCCACTTCCATGCCAATACCCCAGTAAAAGGCACTATCAATCTCTGAACTTTCCAGCTTTTCTTGCTTAACTGCAATTCGTTTTCCACAGAGCAGCAAGACTTACTTTTGAAACCACAAATCTGATGTCACCCTACTGAATCTGATGTCACCCTACTGCTTAAATAATACTCGAGTGAGTGACTTCTCAGGAATTTTTTTTTTTTTTTTTTTTTTTTTTTTTTTTTTAGATAGAGTCTCACTCTGTTGCCCAGGCTGGAATGCAGTGGGGAAATCTCAGCTCACTTTAACCTCCACCTCCCAGGTTCAAGCAATTCCCCTACCTCAGCCTTCAGAGTAGTTGGGCTTACAGGTGCATGCCACAACACCCAGCTAATTTTTGTGTTTTTGGTAGAGATGGGGTTTCACCATGTTGGCCAGTCTGGTCTCGAACTCCAGACCTCAAGTGACCTCATGGCCAGCCCCTTCCTGCCTCACCTGGTGCCGTATTTCTTTGGGCTTCTATACTCTGTCTTCTCCATGCCCATTCCTACCACGGGGCCTTTGCACTTGTTGCCATACCATGCAAAGCCCTCTTCCCTTCAGATTTAGTGTCCTCAGGGAAATGTCTAACTAGGTCCATTAGAGTTTCTCCATACCCCATGGACCTCTCCTTCAAACCATTTACCTGAGGTGCCATTTTATACAATTTTGGAGAATGATTTATTACATATCTGTTCTCCTTACAAGTCTAGATAATTGATGAAGTTTGGGACCATGCCTGTTTCTGCTCACCCCAGCGTTAATAGTTAGCATAATTGTGAGCCTGCAGCTGTTTGAAGAAATGAGAGGACTTTACAACCCTTCTGTCCATTTTCATACTATCTGTCATTTTTCCTGCCAACCCCCACATACAAGTTGTCTACTGCTGCCTCAGTTCCTTTCTATCCCCAGCCTCCTTAAGGTCAGACTGCCTTCCATTAAACCGTTCTGTAAAGTCACTCATGACATCATCAGTCCTTGCAGCCTTTTTCGGTGGTCTGCACTGATAGTACTGCCTGAAACCTATAGCCCCTTACCTGGCCTTGACTTTCTACCACCTCCCTTGGTGAGATGATTATCTCCCATTTTAGTTACCACTCACTTTCTGAGGATGTGCCATTTGAAAGTGTTTCTTCTGAAATGCTGCCTGGTCATCTACTGCTAAAATGCCAAGAAAGGGTAGGGATGTTCTGCACTCCCTGAGGTAGTTCTGTTAGGTAATTCTGAATGCTTGGTTTGTCTTACCAGCTACAGAAACAGAAACCTACTCTGTAAAAGGAAACTGGTAGCTCCCAAACTGGGATGTTTGCAGAGGTTTTGCTGAGGTGCAGAAGGTAAGCCCTCTGTCAACTGAGTCACCTGAAAAAAGGTCTTCCCAGCTGTCTCTTTGTGTCAGGAAACAGGGGCTCCACTTTCACGGCACACCCTCAGCCACACTCTTGTCACATTCTTAGCCCTACTGAATGGAGCTGAAAATAATAAGAAAACTTCAGATCGATTATTCAACATTCTGCTCACTATTTTCATCTGGCTAGCAGGCATGTCAAATTTAACATGTCCAAAACCAAACTTCCAACCTTCCCTCTGAAATCTGCACTTCCTGTTCTTCCCATCTCAGCAGATGGCAACTTTTTTCCAGTTTTTCAGGCCCAAAACCTTGAAATCATTTTTGGCTTTTCTCACACCCCGCATTCCATCACCAAATTCTCTGCCCTCGGAAACACAGGCAAAGTCCAATCACTGGTAACCATTTCCCCTGCTACCATCCACTGTTTCCTCAGCCCATGGGGACTGCTCAGCTGGTCTCCCTTCTTTCCTCCTGTCCGCCAGAGACTAGAATAATCCCAGAAAAACACTCCCCTGCTCAAAACCCTTCCATGGTATCTCGTCTTCCTCAGAAAACACATGCTCTTCTGCGTGGCTTCCAGGGGCCTGTGTGATCTGGCCCCTCACTGACCTTCACTCCTCCCTATCCCATCACACCAGACCACCTGCCGTTCCTCAAAAACGTGGTCCTTTACTCTGAATGGCCTTTTCCCACAGATCTCTCCAGCTCAGTCTGCAGACCTACTGAAGTGCCTAGCGGCGGGCTTCCTGACCACTATATTTAAAGTAGCACTGTCCCCTCCTCCTCTAAAATAGCACCTCTGTCCCCTTACCCTGCTCCATTTTTCTTCTTAATATGTCACCACTAAAAAGAACATGTATTTACTTTTTGTTTGTCTACTTCTCCTCCCTATGCCAAAGACAGAATACAAGTTCCATGAAAGCAGGAACTTGGCTTTTGTTCACTGCTGTATTCCCAATCCCTCAGAACAATGCCTGGCACAGGGCAGACATTCATAGAAATTTGTTAAATGAATAAGATGATAGAATCCTAAACATTCATTAGGCCAGCAGTCTGGGAAAAAAGGTGACATTCTAAAGGTAAACAGAGGAGAGGACAAATAGTTTATTTGGTAACAAGGATTAAAAGGGCATTTAAATTCCTTGTCTCTCTTCTGATGGCTGAACTCAACTGCAGCAGTCAAATGGAAAGCCACACACAAAAATACCCTTGCGGACCTTGGCCTTTTATAGAAATGCAAAGACGCCTGAGTTATACAACTTGCAATTATTTTCTAGACAGAAGTGCCAACTGCTGTACTTTCCAGCGTCTCAGTGGCTGCTACATTCTCCTTCTTGTCTTCGGGTTTCATGGCAGGAAACAGAAGTACTTCCTGTGAAAGACAGAAATGTACCTTGAAGCTAAGAAGCACCCTGAACATTTTTTCACAGTTATCTACCTATTCCTTTGGCTTCTGTTATTGTTACCACCAAAATCCAGAGATGAGTATATTCCAGCTGAAAAGACACATGTGTTCTTTTATTTCAACTCAGACCCTCTCAGTTAGATGACAAAGAACAAATGCATAGCACTACCTAGGGCACTGCATCAAAAGGATGAATAAACATATTTTTATTAAAGTTTGATTTCCTCATCTATAAAAATGGGAAACAGTTTCTACACCTCATAGGCTGACTTAATTAGCTGAAATAATGCATGGAGACTTCCCTGGATCCTCCATAAATGATAACAGTTAGCATTCCTTCTGCCTCTGGTAGGAAAAATCCCAAATCCTTTAATGTCAGAGGCTCTGGCCCTCCTGTGAGTGGCATAGAACTTCTCTGCCTGCTCCTCTTCCCTGCCCAAAGCCCTTCCTTAATTTTATCCTCCAGGCCCACCATGTCCTGCCTCTAACACGAGCTTCTTTAGGGCAGTGCGCACTGAGGGCTGCTACATACCTTTATGTTGTTGGAGTCTGTGAGAAACATGGCGACTCGGTCAATGCCCATGCCCCAGCCAGCCGTGGGGGGCAGCCCATATTCCAGGGCGGTACAGAAGTTTTCATCTATGAACATGGCCTCATCATCACCTGCAGCCTTGGCCTAGAAGAGGAGAGAACCAAAAGATGACCTTCTTCTAGGATATCTCAGTGTGTGAGTGAACATGTTAACAGGCTCCGAGGGAGGGGTACCATCATTCCAGGGATGCTCCCGACACTCAGGACTTGTTGGGAATTCATTTCCTAGTAACTCCAAGATGCAGCTGTTTCTTTCAAAGACCTGGAGGTTAGGACTGATGAAACTGACCTCAGAACACATACAAATTTCTCTGAAATAAAACACTTCCACTGCCTGGGGCTCTGGGACTCCAAACAGGTTAATTCTCGGAGCCTTTGTGACAATTCCAAAAGTCTTTCTCGCATTTTCTGAAGGCAGCCCTCACTGGCAGCAACAGCTGCAGGCAGCCTGTGTGGGCTTTGTCTTCTCCATTAATTTTTTCCTGTCTCCCAGCCCTAAGCCAACTCAACACATGTACAATCTAAGAAAAACAATGTTCTTGTTTGGCAAGTGTATTTTCAAGGCAAGTGTCATGCTTCTCATGGGGATAATCATAACGAAGTTCCTCTTTATGAACTAGAGAGTGAAGTCTCCATCTTGAAATGTGACTTCCTCCAGCAAAGCTATGGCTTTATCCTTTACTTCTGAAGTCGCCAAGAATGTATACATCAACAAAGATCAGGATTAAGGCTGGTATTACCTGGTGAGCAGGCACAGACTCTGATCATAGCCCCCTTCCTCACCTTGGCCTGTTCTTCAAAAAGCTGCCGCTGCCGCATGGGATCATTCAGCTCAGTGTAGGCATTACATATCTCTTTCTTCATGACAAATAGCTCAAAGCGCTCTGTCAGACCCTCTTTAGAGCGGTGCCTATGGATAGAAGTCCAACGAGGAGGTTGAATATACAGGCCCCTAATGATCTAAAACAATTTTTTTTTCTTTTTTTGAGACGGAGTCTTGCTCTGTCGCCCAGGCTGGAGTGCAGTGGTATGATCTCAGTTCACTGCAAACTCCATCTCCTGGGTTCAAAGTGCTTCTCCTGCCTCACCCTTGAGTAGCTGGGATCACAGGCGCATGCCACTACGCCTGGCTAATTTTTGTATTTTTAGTGCACAGGGTTTCACTATGTTGGTCAGGTTGGTCTAATGATCTAACATCTAATACAATAATTAAATTCTAGTGGACTCAAAGTGTTACTGATTGCAGTCTGAAGTCTGCAAGTACTCTCAGCAACAAATCATGTGGTACAAAAGTGAGCAGAGTGAGAAAGACCAGGAAGGTTTAATGATCTTCCTAACAAGCCAGTGTGGCAGACTGTTACAATGGACCACACCTCTCATATTCGTGCCCACATGTAGTCTCTCTCACATGCACTCTGGGCTGGCAACATGTCTTGGTTTGGCCAATGGGATATCAGCAGACGCTTGATGTGTATTTGTACAATGTGGTTTATTCTTTTGGAAGCTTCCCCTTAGGGCCCAGCTGCCATGCTGAAAGGAAGACCAGGCTGTGCTGTCAGAAAGGCCACATGAAGAGGCCCTGAAGGACAAAATCCTATGTGGAGTGACATGGAGGAGAACCAAAAGTGCCCTGGCAGAATCCCCATTTAAAAAATAGCCACTTGGGTTATCCTAGTCAACACCACTCAGCAGAAGGACCATCAGTCAACCCACAAAATCTTGACAATGAATTGCTGTTTAATACCACTAAGTTTTGGGGCTGTTATGCATCAACAGGTAACTGGAATCTTACCATTTAGCCAAAGGGCTCATTATCTGTGGGTGATCACAGATGAACGTAGGATTGATGCAAGTTACTTCCAGGAACTCCCCTACAAGCTTAATGAGAAAGCAAAGCAGAGTTAATCACCATTTCTGAATAGTATTTGATCAACCCAGCTTAGACTGAAGACCTCAGCTCCCACCCAGTTGGGCTTATCCTATAGCCTTTTAATTAATTAATTAATTAATTATTATTTTTGATACAAAGTTTCACTCTGTTGCCCAGGCAAGAGAGCAGGGGCACGATCTCGGCTCGATGCAACGTCCACTTCCCGGTTCCAGCAATTCTTGTGCCTTAGCCTCCCAAATAGCTGGGATTACAGGTGCCTGCCACCATACCTGGGTAATTTTCCTATTTTTAGTAGAGATGGGGTTTCACCATGTTGGCCAGGCTGGTCTTGAACTCCTGACTCAGGTGCTTTGCCCACCTCAGCTTCTCGAAGTGCTGGGATTACAGGTGTGAGCCACCATGCCTGGCCTACACTATAGGTTTTTTTGTTTTTTTTTTTGAGACAGAGTCCTGCTCTGTTGCCAGGCTGGAGTGCAGTGGTGCAATCTCGGCTCACTGCAACCTCTACCTCCCAGGTTCAAGTGATTCTTCCGCCTCAGCCTCCCGAGGAGCTGGGACTACAGGCACATGCCACCATGCCCACCTAATTTTTAAGATTTTAATAGAGATAGGGTTTCACCATGTTGGCCAGGATGGTCTTGATCTCTTGACCTCATGATCCGCCCACCTTGGCCTCCCAAAGTGCTGGGATTACAGGCATGAGCCACTGAACCTAGACTACCCTATAGCTTTTTAAAGGCTGGAAAAGATTAATTGAGATCACACACATAAGTTATTTGGCACAGAGTTTAGTATGACAGTTTGTTAATTCTCTCGTTCTCTCTTTAGAGTTTTCTTGTGAAGCTGCAGAAATGAACTCTCCTTAGTGGGGTTCACTTTCCCAGGGAATAGGGAACTGTTCAGCACCAGATGGG
Source organism: Saimiri boliviensis (assembly GCF_048565385.1). NCBI lineage: Eukaryota > Metazoa > Chordata > Mammalia > Primates > Cebidae > Saimiri > Saimiri boliviensis. Next base: position 140,116,350 of record NC_133449.1, on the reverse strand, counting down.
GACATGGACAAGAAAGGTGGGGCCTCTCACCTTGTCAAGGAGCCTGGCTGTGGTCCGAGGTGGAGGACATTCAACAGCTTTTGCCACACAGATATCATCAAGAATTTTGCGAGTTTCTGGGATACAAATGCTCAAGTTAGGGCAGGAGACATCACACTAGCCAAGTAAAAATGTACATAAAAAGAACAGTGTGGGAATTCTAGCTCTGATCCAATCAAATTCATAGCTGAACTGGAATGAGGGCCTTACAATGCAAGAGTGAGTGCTGTCACTTTACCTTCAGTTTCAAAGAGGTTAGTTTCTGGCAGCTTCATCTCCAGGGCTTTCTCAAGCTCTTCTATCATGCTGATTCTCCGGAAGGGTGGGGTGAAGTCAATTTCATAGGCCTGGCCCTCTGGGCCATCTGGGTGGTAGGTGACCTTATAACCGCCTGTAATATGCTTCACCATCCCTGGGAGAGAAACCTGTTATTTAGTGGGGATGAAACCCAGGCAGCCCTCCTCTGAAAGCGGCATACCAACCCGCCATGACTGTGAGAGAGAGCAGGAGTCACCTGAAATCATTTTCTCCGTGATTTCCATGAGATCGTGATAGTCTGCATAGGCCATGTAGAACTCACAGGTGGTGAACTCAGGATTGTGTGTCAGATCAATCCCCTCATTCCGGAACTGGCGTCCAATTTCATAAACCCGGTCGATACCACCAACCACAAGCATCTAATAACAACACATGGCCATGGTCATGACAGCTAATCTTGTATTAACAACTCTGGGAAGTTTCAGTCTCCAGAAACCGTAACGTGTTTTCACAGGTTAGGCATGCTCTCAGGTCTCTAGTCAAATGCCAAGCACCCTGCTCTCTTTAGACACTTGTAGTATGCACAGTTACCCCACTATTTTGGCTGCCCAGGATTTCTGGATACTCTTCTTGTCTTGGGCATCCCACATCATTGAGTCTGAACCTCCCCCAAGGAAGCAACATCTCTTGGGGTTAGGTTGTAGTCAGATACACTAGTATGACTTCAACATGGAAGCTACTAACAGAAGAAGTGGTATTGCACAGAACTCATGTTGGTGAAGGGGGCAAGTGATTGGCCCAGAATAATTCCCAGTTATGTGGTTTCCAAGCCCGATTCTCTGATTGTTCTAGAGATTGTGAGCTTCCTATAAAGCTGAGTAAATTTTTATTTTGTTTAAACTAGTTATAACAGGTTCTGCTGTCTGCAACTACGAATTATGAATGACAATCTTCAATATTTACCTGGGAATCTGAAAAGACATCTTTATAGCTATTTGAAAATCCTGTTTTCTGAGATGGAGTTTCCCTCTGTTGCCCAGGCTGGAGTGCGGTGGCAGGATCTCGGCTCACTGCAACCTCTGCCTCCCGGGGTTCAAGTGATCCTCCTGCCTCAGTCTCCTGAGTAGGTGGGATTACACTCACCTCCCACCACACCCAGCTAATTTTTTAATTTTTAGTAGAGATGGGGGTGGGGTTTCACCATGTAGGCCAGGCTAGTCTCAAACACCTGACCTCAAGAGATCCACCTGCCTTGGGCTCCCAAAGTGCTGGGATTACAGGTGTGAGCCACTGCGTCGAGCCTGAAGACACTTATTTCCAACTTTCCAAGAGATCAGACTCTTTCTTCTATGAAAAACTTAAATTAGGTCTAATCCAAGTAAAACTATAAAACAAGTTTTAGGAGAACCAAGGTAGGTAAGGAGTGCCTGTATACATGAGAAGACAATCCCTTTGCCCTTTGCCCTGCAATGCTCTATCGATCTTGTAGAGAAATTCTGAAGTGTTACTCACGTCCATACACCTGACCCATTAGAAGACTTTCTTGGCTGTTTTCCTCTCTCTGTTCTTTGTATTTCTGACTCTACCTGTCTAGCCAATGGTTCTCCAGCTTTCTGCTTCTTTAAGGGAATGAGGTGTATTATTATTGACTACCTTATGGTAGAGTTCTGGAGCAATTCTCATATATAAATTCATGTCCAGCTCATTGTGATAAGTGATGAAAGGCTTGGCCACAGCTCCCCCTGGGATGATGTTCATCATGGGAGTTTCAATCTAAAAAAGACAAGGAGAAACATTCAGTCCTCAGATAACCAGAGGACTTGGGGAGACAGATCACCCTTTGCATGTAATATAGTCTAAGCCTGTTATATCCCAAACTAAATGTTAACGCAATTGCTTAACAAAAAAGAACAGATTGTATGATTTTCTACAATAGTGTCTCAATTTCTATTAATACCTAATACTGTTGGAATTCACTTGGAGTAGTTGGCAGAATATTACAGAAGATATGTTGGGAAAAGTCATATATGTCTCAAACCTTTTGGAAGGCCGAAAGGTTTTATTGCAGCAGGCAGAAGATGGCCAGCCAGTTCACTAAGTTAGGGAGAAGATAGGGAGGGAGGAGGCTTTCCCAGTTAAGTCTGTTTACCCCACATCCCTTTGTCTCTACTCTGTTTACTCATGTAAACTTTGTGCTGGATGGCCCTCTCTGGGGAAGATCAAAGAGGAATTACCTGTTAATAGCATTTACTCTGGGCCCTGGAACCTAAGCTTTTGTTAGTTGTAAAACCACTCTCTTAACCATGTTAATTATTCACAAGTATGTTAACTTAGAACCTCTGTCAGGAATAACTGTGTGGAAAAACAGGAAGTCTGGGTCAACTGGTTGCATTTCACCCTCTGAAAGCAGCCAACGGCCATCGCTACCCCACTTGAAACACTGTAATGGTGTGAGAGTGCATTCATTCATCCCTGGTTGAGTCAGGGTCTGCACGTCAAATTCCGCAGTTGGTGACCGGTGTCTCATAATACCATTAATATAGGCCCATGAACTTTCATGAGCTGAGAATCTAAATGGATACAGCCTTTCTTGAGTTCAAATTGCAGTATTTACTAAAAATTTAGGGTGGTCCGAAGGTAGTAAGTTATCTCAACTGATCATTTAAAAATTTAACTGCTTATATCCTAACTTATTCTACATCTAGAAATCCATGCTATAGGAATACCTGAACATGTGTATAAAGATGCTTGTTGAAACAAATAATGCAGCATTAAGGAAGAATATCTATCTGATACAAAGAGCTCCAGAATATCTTGTTAAGTGAAATAAAAGCAGGTCCATCACAATACATATAGTGTGACTTCATGTATATTTAAACCAAAAATAAAACCCCTCCAAAACATTCACATCTGTGCACTCCATCTGCAGCACACACATGTACCCATGTATACATGCCCAGTCAATGGCATGGAAGGATACATAGCAAACTCAAGTTTGGGGAGGGAAGTTAGTTGGGAGGAAAGGGCACCTTCAGTTTTGCTTCTATTTAATTTATTGTTTAAATTTGTTTTATGATAAGTGTGTTTGTCTTTCTCATATGGTTAAAAATATTTCTTTTTTTTTTTTTTTTTTTTAGATGGAGTTTCGCTCTTGTTACCCAGGCTGGAGTGCAATGGCGCGATCTCGGCTCACTGCAACCTCCGCCTCCTGGGTTCAAGCAATTCTCCTGCCTCAACCTCCTGAGTAGCTGGGATTACAGGCACGTGCCACCATGCCCAGCTAATGTTTTGTATTTTTAGTAGAGACGGGGTTTCACCATGTTGACCAGGATGGTCTCGATCTCTCGACCTCGTGATCCACCCGCCTCGGCCTCCCAAAGTGCTGGGATTACAGGCTTGAGCCACCGCGCCCGGCCTAAAAATATTTCTTAATGCTACAAAAAAGCAAAATGATTTGAATACATTTTGAATGTGGCATCATTAGCATGTGGATGGCCTTATACGTTGTCCATTATCTTGGAGATCAGGTCCTGCCTTCCTCATCAGGACAAGGTAGAACAGTGGCAATGGTGAGAAAGGGGACAGTCTCATTAAGCAAGAACGATCCTGACACAGGATACACTTTGGAAAAGGAAGGCAAGGGAAAGTAGGAGGCAAGCATTGTAAGGCAGCTCATCATGTCAGGCAAGGAACTCTCCCTACCTCCAGGAATCCCAGCTCGTCCATGAAACTTCTTATATATGTGATGATCTTAGAGCGGGTGATAAATTTCTGCCTCACAAAGTCATTCAGGATCAAGTCCAAGTATCTCTGGCGATACCTTGTTTCCTAAACCAAAAGCAGCAATTAGAAATCACTGGTACATATGATTCAATGGTAGGATAAACAAATGGAAGGCACCTCCTTGCCACAGCTAGGAGGCCATGAATGCTTACCTTGTCTTTTAGGCCAAAGTGAAGATGAGGTAACATATGCAAACAGGGAGACAGCAGTGTGATCTCATATGGAATGATGCTCAGCTCACCCTTCTTGGTCTTCCCAGGATTCCCCTGAACTCCAATTATGTCTCCCCGACGCAGTTTGTTATTAATATGAATAAATTCTTCTTCTGATTTATAATTTCTGAGTGAAAAGGAAATGTGATTCAGTAACAATTCAAATGAACACTACTGACCACTGGTTTCCTCTGGAACCCTCAATCAACCATTAATACCTAGGTAATGTGAGCCCAAGAATGATCTCAGATTCAGGGGCAACTATTAAAAAAGGACTATCCTTTACTTTACTGTCATATAACTTGAAAGCAGTCATCACTTTATAGGTGACTAGATGGTCACATTACCTTCTTTTCAGCCTTGCCCAACCATATCCCACTCCTTCTTACTCTAATTTCAACAACCAATAAGAACACATCAGCCTATTGCCATGTTCTCCAGGCCAACCAAGAAAGGTCTATAACTGGATATTTCAAGATACCTGGAATTGGCCATAACTTGCAACTTCACTCCCTCTCCTCGAAGATCATAGAAGATGAGCTTTCCCCCAGAAGCTCTTTTGGCATGAATCCTTCCTAGAAAAAAGAGGAGCAAAAATATTGACTGACAGAACCAGAAGTCATTTTATAGTATCAATGTCAAAAAAGCTTCTTCTGGATTTCTTTTTGAGACAGAGACTTGCTCTGTTACCCAGGCTGGAGTGCAGTGGCGTGATCTTGGTTCACTGCCACCTTTGCTTCCTGGGTTCAAGTGATTCTCTTGCCTCGGCCTTGTGAGTAGCTGGGATTACAGGTGCGCACAACCACGTCCAGCTAATTTTTTTTTTAAGTAGAGAGGGTGTTTTGCCATGTTGGCCTGGCTGGTCTCAAACTCCCAGGCTGAACCTATCCACCTGCGTGCTGGGATTACAGGCATGAGCCACCACACCCGGCCTCCATTTTTTTTTTTTGTCAGGGCAGAACACAAAGCATTACAATCGGATTATAGCTTGAGGTCTAATACCCACCTCTGCCCTCAAGCCAATGATCTCCATTCAAAGCAGTTAAAGACATGCAGGGAGATCTGGCCTTCAAGATAGTCACCAGATGCCTGAAGATGGTGGTGGCGGCTTGTGCCTGTAATCCTAGTACTTTGGGAGGCAGATCACCTGAGATCAGGAGTTCAAGACCAGCCTGACTAACACAGTGAAACCCTGTCTCTACTAAAAATACAAAAATTAGCCAGGTGTGGTGGCGTGTGCCTGTAGTCTCAGCTATTTGGGAGGCTGGGACAGGAAAATCATTTGAACCCGGGGAGTGGAGGTTCCAGTGGGCTTAGATGACACTATGCACTCCAGCCTGGGTGACAGAGCAAGACTGTGTCTCAGGAAAAAAAAAAAAAAAAAAGACTTTAGTAAAATTACTGCCCTTTAAACAAATCTTTTGGGCAGACAGGAAGAAAGAAATGTTTTAGGTGCTGGCAGGAATTCTCTCTGGGTGGGAGGATTATTGGTAAATCAAAACTTTCTCTATTTGCTTCTTTCACTATTCTAAGTTTTCTACAACTAACAGTGTTACTATTTGGTTGGGGAGGGCAAGGAAAAGATGTGATTTTTTTTTTTTTTTTTTTATGATACCGCAATTCCAAAAGAGCAATGTTCTAGAAATACTGTCTCAGTGCAAAGAATTCTAGGCCAAAGACTAAAATTCTTAGAAGCCTGAGACTTCTACTGCTGACTCTTGCTGATGAAGGGAATCCTTACAGAGAAAGCCCCTCTCTTTGTAGCACTACCTGATCTGGAATAGGAGTCCCTGTCTCGAGGCAGCTCTACTTCTTTCTGTGAGTAGATATAACGGCACTGTCCTTAGTGAAGTAGCTTCAGACACAGGCTCCTTGAGAACAAGACCAACCCAGACCTTCCCTTGTGCTACTGAAGCAGCTTCCTGTTGTGGGAGTTCAGTGATTTGCCAGGGAGAGTTCCTACCTGCCACCCTTAAGGTGATGTCAGTCAGGTGATCCCCAGGCTGCAGGTGACTATATTCTTGGATGAAGTTGGTGAGTGAGATGTCTACATGGAACTTGTGTGGGTATGGGTCTTCCCCACTGACCTTCAGTTGATGAATTGCTTGACTGCGGATTTTGTAGTATTGCTGTTAAAAAAAAAAAAAAAAAAAGCCCTTGAGAAGCTGAACCTGGTCAGACCAGTGGCCCATCTAGCAGAGGGTAGTACTCTGCCTCAGAGTGACCCTAATACATTGTTTACTTTAATCAAGCCCTCTGCATTGTAGGATTAGTAACATGGAGTGAGATCTGTACTTAACATATGCAGGGTGGTCAGATCCACACCTGGAAATGAAGGCCAAAATCCAAGAGTCAACAAAAAGAAAAATCAGAGCTCTGCCTAAAATCACAAACGTTTAATTGGTACAGGCGGCTTTGTTGTCTCTTTTGTAGACGGCATTTGCATGGTGAGTTGAGTCATTTATCTTCTGAACTACTTTCCTACCTTCTGAACTACTCTCCTACCTCTGGCCACACATCAGACTTTTCCCCAGGGTATGGGGCCTGGAGAATGTAAATAAGGAATACTCTAGAGCAGCCCATTAGCAAAGCTTTTCTTTCTTTTTTTTTTTTTTTTGAGACGGAGTTTCCCTCTTGTTACCCAGGCTGGAGGGCAATGGCGCTCACCGCAACCTCTGCCTCCTGGGTTCAGGCAATTCTCCTGCTTCAGCCTCCTGAGTAGCTGGGATTACAGGCATGGTGATGCCCAGCTAATGTTTTGTATTTTTAGTAGAGGCGGGGTTTCACCATGTTGACCAGGATGATCTTGATCTCTTGACCTCGTGATCCACCCGCCTCGGCCTCCCAAAGTGCTGGGATTATAGGCTTGAGCCACCACGCCCGGCAGCAAAGCTTTTCTGATGCAACTTTTCAACTCTGCTGCTTCAGGGGAAAAGCAGCCTTAGTAATTTGCCAACAAATGAGTATGGTTGGGTTCCAATATAATTTTACTTGTAAAACCAAGGAGGGGGGCTGGGCACGATGGCTCACACCTGTAATCTGAGCACTTTGGGAGCCCTAGGTGGGCAAATCACTTCAGGCCAGGAGTTCAAGACCAGCCTGGCCAACATGGAGAAACCCCGTCTCTACTAAAAATACAAAAATTAGCTAGGTGTTGTGGCGCGCGCCTCTAATCCCAGGCCAAGGCAGGAGAATAGCTTGAACCGGGGAGGCGGAGGTTGCAGGGAGCTAGATCATGCCACTGCACTCTGGCCTGGGCGACAGAGTGAGACATTGTCTCTAAAAAAAAAAACAAAACCAAAAACCAAGATAAGAAGGATAAAGCAGGGGTATGGAGAAGTGGATTTGGCCTGTGGAATGTAGTCTGCCAGCCCCTGGTCTAAACTAAACCTTAGGCAATCTTTAGAGACACTTTCCCTGGGGCCTCAAGGCCAAGCTAATTCCAAGAAAGGTTAATTCACTTGGGAATGCTGAACTCCCCCAATGCCTTTTGGCAGCTGACGTAAAACACACTCAGGTCTGTGCCTTTAACCAGATGGAGTGGCAGACCCTCCCTTATCCCTGGCAGTGACCCTGGGCATACTTGTCCCTTCTACTGTCCAGTCCCAAGGAATCAGACGCTTTCCTGTGCCCAGCCATGCTGGTGGCCCAGGGAACTCACATTTGGGTCCAGGCTCTCTTCCTCAGGACCCACACCATTGTCAGTAGTGTGGTTGGTGGCAGCAGCGGTGGCTTGGCTTAGCTGTTTCTCACTGAGCTCTTTCTGCTTGGCCTCCTTCTCTGCTACTTTCTTTTCAGCTTTCAGGCGTCTCTTCAGCTCACTGTTGGAAAGATGAAAGCATTCAATGTGTTAGCTGCCTGAGGAGTCCTCTATGTTCTGCCCCTGGCCACTTAACAGAAATACGAATTGCCTGGGGGAAATGCTGTTGCTCAGTTCTAGTCCCCTCAATTCCACACTCACAGCTCAGTTCAGGTCTCTTGTCACTCAACTCTATGTAAAAGACAAAATGGAAAAAATAGAACAAAGATGTAAAAGATCACTCTCAGTTCTGCTTGCCAGTCTCAGGTCCCTGGCATTAGGTCCCAACTAAACCCAAGATGACCAGGACAAAGAAAATCCAATGCATTAGTTTTGAACAGGAGAAAAGATTTTCTAGAAAATTAGCAGAATAGGCTTTTCTTAAGCTAACTAGGTTGGGGAGCTCCTTGGGGACAGTGACCGAATCTTAGTTGTTTAGTTTCCCTTCTAGAAGGTGAAGTTCGTACAGTGCCAGATCTTTTTTTTTTTTTTTTTTTAAATGAGACAGAGTTTTGCTCTGTCACTCAGGTTGGAGTGCAATTGCACAATCTTGGCCCACTGCAACCTCTGCCACCTTGATTTCAAGGGATTCTCATGCTTCAGCCTCCTGAGTAGCTGGGATTACAGGTGTGCACCACCATGCCCAGACAATTTTTGTATTTTCAGTAGAGATGGGGTTTCACCATGTTGGCTAGGCTGGTCTCAAACTCTTTGCCTCGTGATCTGCCCGCCTCGGCCTTCCACAGTGCTAGGATTACAGGTGTGAGCCACTGCACCTGACCCGTACAGTGCCAGATCTAACACATGACAAGGCAACATCTCTAGCTGTCTGCCACCTCCTCTCTATTCCTCCCTGGAGTGAGTTAGCTGGCTTTTTAGCACTGAAGGAGAGCTCCCCCACCAACAGACTCTCCAAGAATGGCTGTCAGCATTAGTCTCACTTTGCCCACTGGAGCCTGACTGAGACAACAGAGTAGAGCAGTGTGCAAAGCAGCATAGTACAGGGGATAATATACCATCTTTGTAGTCAGGCTGAATGGGACGAAATTCCAACACACTTGTCAATTATGTGACTTGAACAAGTGAATTAACTTCTCCCCTGCAAAATGAAAATAATAATGGACAACCCCCACCAGTTGTTGTGGTGTGTACTGAGATAATGTTTGTATAAAAGGATGTCCCTGACCCTGGCATTTAGTTAATCAAATGTGAGCTATTCTAGGTATCTCTCACTATCTTAACCCTTTACTCTCTGTGCCTCATATAGAAACCATACCAGTTGATTACATTTCTGGCTAAATCACTTGCTATCCAAACTCTTGATACTTACCACTTGAACCTCAAAAAACAAAGTGATGTGGACAACTTTGAGCTATTCTTTATGATATGTTCATATCTCTTATGGTCTCAATTTGCTATGTGAACCCAGAACCAATTGGTGTAGGGAAGGACACCTTTACCATTCCAAGAGAACTTATGAGTCATTCTTTCAAACTACTGAACATAATCAATTATTCTCCAACAGTGAACCACAGCAAAAGATCTCAAGTCATGCTTGCATACTTTCTGGCTTCAGAGCACATTCTTCATTTTCAATATGAATTTAGAATAACTTAAAAAAAAAAAGAATTGAGGTTTTGAATCTTTCATCTTTTTTTTTTTGAGACGGAGTTTCGCTCTTGTTACCCAGGCTAGAGTGCAATGGCGCGATCTCAGCTCACCGCAACCTCCGCCTCCTGGGTTCAAGCAATTCTCCTGCCTCAGCCTCCCGAGTAGCTGGGACTACAGGCGTGCGCCACCATGCCCAGCTAATTTTTGTATTTTTAGTAGAGATGGGGTTTCACGATGTTGACCAGAATGGTCCCAATCTCTTGACCTCGTGATCCACCCGCCTCGGCCTCCCAAAGTGCTGGGATTACAGGTGTGAGCCACCGCACCCGGTGCATCTTTCATCTTTTAAACATGAAAAACAGATGCTGACTGTTTCAAAGTTGACAACTTTTCTACATACGTCTTACAACATTTGTAAAGACAACCTTTCCAAAACATTGTTCTGGTACTATCACGCTATAATTCAGTCAGTAGACTATCTAGTTCTTCTAGAATTAAGATAAATCTGTTTTCTACTCAACCAGGTGCTCCTCTTAAATCAAGTCAATCTTGAGGATAATCCAAAAAGGTCCTAGAGATAGCACTAAGATTAGAAACCAAATTAATCTCAAGAGCAAACAGAACCCAAGAAAGACAGAAAAGGGAAATAACTGGCATTAGAAATTATTTATTCAAACAAGGGTTTTGTTCTAGAATAAGATCCACATGTCATCTCAAGACTCTTAGGAGGGACGATTCTAATTCATTAAAGAGAAAATGAGAAAGGACTATTGGTTTTGATAGTAGGGCTCCTTGTTTCCTTAGCAACAAGCCCAAAGACTTAGCCAGGGGCTTCACAGATAATCAACCAAGTAAGGAAAGAATTTTTGCTTCCAGAGCAATAAAGAAGGTAATGGGCACCAACCTTCTTTGATCAGAAAATGGCTTGTCCTTGTGAGGCGCTGTCAAAGGAGCAAGTTGACCCAGTCGCAGTTCCCTGTGACCCCACTCTGCCCAGGAGGTTTTGCGCAGGGACCCCCTAACAAGCCTTACAGCAGCTTGTGTCAACATGGCAGAACACCCTGGAACTAATGATTACCACCACCTAGCGGGAAACACAGAGATGAGGTGTCAGATGGGACAGACGGGATATATATATCCAACCAACTCTCTTACGGGTTGGGGAGGGGGCCCATGCTTCTACCAACTTTTAGCCCCATTTAACTTAAGACTCTCTTAACTGATAGCAATTCTGTAACACTCGCTGTGCTACGACTGTAACTGAAAATGTTCCAGACTATGGAAAAAACATGCATACCTAGGGTCAAAGGTCAACAACAAGCAAATGGATAGCTTATAGGTAAAAATGATCACAACGCCCTAGAATATGGGAACAGGATATGAGGCACTTTCTGAAGCCCCTGAAGTGTGATTTCTCACTTGGAGAGGAAATACCTGGCCACAAGATGGCAATAGGAAGCACATAAAATAAGAGGAAATTGTCACTGTTAATTGCAAACTCTAGACAAAAATAAATGCAAGCCACACAAAAGCACAAGTCAAAGAGAAGACTTGTCTGGAACTCTAGGAACAAGGGAAAAGGAGTTTTCAGGAAGGTTATTTGACTACATGTTTATACATTATTAACACTGAAAGGCAACAGAATTACAGAGATCATCTTCTTTACTGTGTTCAAATAAATTTGAGGAGGGTATTTCATTTTGGCAGGAAGCACAACTTTTTAAACTTGGAGTCAATATCTGCTTTTTTTTAGTTGAGGGGAAGATGGAGCTTTGCTCTGTTGCCAGACTGGAGAGCACTGGCAGGATCTCAGCTCACTGCAACCTCTGCCTTCTGGGTTCAACCGATTCTCCTGCCTCAGCCTCCCGAGTGGATGGGACTACAGGCATGCAGCACTACATACAGCTAACTTTTGTATTTTCAGTAGAGATGGAATTTCACCATGTTGGCCAGGATGGTCTCGATCGCTTGGCCTTGTGATCCGCCTGCCTGGGCCTCCCAAAGTGCTGGGATTACAAGCGTGAGCCACCACGCCCAGCTCAAGCTGGTGCTTTTCAAAGATTTCAGACCAAGGAATTTCCAAGAACAATTAGAAGGAAATGGTAATCATAAAAAATTATTTCAGCCCAAGGTTACTAGAGGAATATACATCCATAACAAGACAACATGAGTAGTGCTGTGCAGTCAGTATACAGAGCATGGGCTGTGAAGTCACAGGCTTGATTTAAGATCTCTGCTCCAGTGCTCTGGATCAGTGCTACGCTATATTTTAGGAATCCATGCTTTAGTAGTGGATTCAATTACCAGGGCCTCAGTTTATTAGTTTGAAAAATGAACAGTAACTCTTCTCTTGCAAGGTTATTATTGAGATTAGACAGAAAGCTTGTAGAGATCTACCATTGTGCCTGGCACAGAAAAGCTGGTCAAAAAACCAGTAGTTGTATTTAATCTTACAAAAGTCAGTGAAGCAGGGAGTGTTGGCTCACGCTTATAATCCTAGCACTTTGGGAGGCTGAGGTGGGCAGATCACCTGAGCTTGGTAGTTCGACACCAGCCTGGGCAACATGATGAAACCCCGTATCTACTAAATTACAAAAATTTAGCTGGGTGTTGTAGTCCCAGGTACTTGATAGGCTGAGGCACCAAAATTGCTTGTACCTGCGACGCGGAGGTTGCCATGAGTCGAAATCACACCACTGCAATCCAGTGAGAGCAACAGACTCTGCCTCCAAAAAAAAAAAAACCATTAGTAAAGAGGAATTAACCACTTTTCTCAGTTAAAACCTAAAAATCACACTCTGAACTGGAAACCTTGCTTTCACCTGTGATGTACAGTCCTAAAATTCAATTTAATGTAACCGCTTATCACAGGTGGTTTGAAAGAATGAACTAAATTTTAGGACTGTAGAATATCACAGACACACCACATTCAACTAAATTTGACTTAACAGATTAAAGTCCAGTCTATTTGGTCGGGGACCGTGGCTCACGCCTGTAATCCCAGCACTTTGGGAGGCTGAGGTGGGTAGATCACCTGAGTTCAAGACTTCGAGACCAGCCTGACCAACATGGAGAAACCTAATCTCTACTAAAAAGACAAAATTAGCCAGGAATGGTGGTGCATGCCTGCAATCCCAGGTACTCGGGAGGCTGAGGCAGGAGAATAATTTTAACCCAGGAGTTGGAGGTTGCAGTAAGCCGAGATCACACCATTGCACTCCAGCCTGGGCAACAAGAGCGAAACTCCGTCTCAAAAAAAAAAAAACTCCAGTTAATTTTCTTTAAGGTAGCAGTCCAAAGACCAGGTTCCAAACATTTATGGAAATCCATCAGATTTCTTTAATAAAGGACAATGTATTAGGGTGCTATCAAACTATAAACTTAGACCATTTCTCTTATACTTTTTCTAAGATATCTGAAGCACAAAACTAGCGACACAAAAGGAAACATTCCTTTTTTCTTTTCTTTCTTTCTTTTTTTTTTTTTAAATTCAGGATCTGGCTCTGTCACCCACGCCGGAGTGCAGTGGCACGATTTCAGCTCACTGCAACCTCCACCTCCTGGGTTCAAGCGACCTTCCTGCCTCAGCCTCCCGAGTAGCTGGGTTTACAGGTGCGTGCCACGGGGATTAAGCCCTCTGGAATGGTACTATGTACCATCCTTCCTAGCAACGAGAAAACACTCAATGCCTGTGTGTTGTGGTTTAAATGAGGAACACTAATGAGAATGTAAGGCAGCCAGTTCTTACCTATGTTAACGTACACACTCCAAGGATTTGGGAGTGGTTGACAAAGATATCAGGCTAACTTAAGAGGGTCTCTACTGTTAGACGTTGATCACTCAATACTCACAGATCCACTGAATATCTCGTATGGGTAGATGCACGAGTTTTAGAACTGATCCCTTTTAATACATAACGTTCAGAATGACTTTAGCGAGGGCCAGAAAATTTTGAAGGTCTTTCTGAAGAGCTAGGGTATTTAACTTATTCTCCAACTTCCTCGTTTACTGAGTGGCTCAACAAAGAATGGATTTCTCAGAAGGAAGGAGAATGAAGGTAATCATTAAGTTTCGCTTTTCTAAAAAAAAAAGAGAAAACGGATGTTTCGCTTTTCTTTCCTGATACCTCTTAGTTCTCGTCCTAGCTCCTCCTCCACAGTCTCTTAACTATAGGAGTACGATAGTGAGAATTCGCAGGTGCCGGCTGGGACCGGGGAGCATCCCGGGATATGTGGTCTGCAGCGCGCAGCCACCACGTCGCGGCATGTGCGTACCCACGACAGCCAGCAGGAAGGCCCCGGCACAGCCGCCTCGGTGGGAACCTCGTGGTGCTTTCCAGCCCGGACTCTCCTACCGCAAAGGCTTTAAAGACTCGCAGCGACACTTACTTCTTGCTCAGTTTCGGCTCGGTGCCATCCACTTTCACCTCAGCCCCCGGCACCGCTGCCATCTTCCCGGAGGCCCCGAACCCAAAGTAACGAGGATAGTACGTTAACTTCCGGGTCAGGGTGCGAAGCCCCACCTCTTCCGGGGGAGAGGGGGCGGGCGCTCACGACGCGCGGCGGCTGCTGCTGCGTCGGCTCAGTGCTGCGCTTCGCAGTCGCTGCGGTGACAGCTCGGTCAGTTGTGCTCAGAGTGCCAGGTGCTCGCGAGGGGGCAGCTCTTCTAGTGCTCGGCTTCAGACATGGCGGAGGCGATGGATCTGGGCAAAGACCCCAACGGCCCCACCCATTCCTCCACTCTGTTCGTGAGGGAGGACGGCAGCTCCATGTCCTTCTACGTGCGGCCCAGCCCGGCCAAGCGCCGGCTGTCGACGCTCATCCTGCACGGCGGCGGCACCTTATGCCGGGTGCAGGAGCCCGGGGCCGTGCTGCTGGCCCAGCCCGGGGAAGCGCTGGCCGAGGCCTCGGGTGATTTCATCTCCACGCAGTACATACTGGACTGTGTGGAGCAGAACGAGAGACTGGAGCTGGAGACCTATCGGCTGGGCCCCGCCTCGGCGGCAGACACGGGCCCAGAGGCGAAGGCGGGGGCTCCGGGCGAGAGCTCCGTGGAGCCGGAGCCGCAGCGGCTCACTGGGCGGATCGCCTTCACGGATGCAGACGACGTGGCCATCCTGACTTACGTGAAGGAAAATGCCCGCTCGCCCAGCTCCGTCACCGGCAACGCCTTGTGGAAAGCGATGGAGAAGAGCTCGCTCACGCAGCACTCGTGGCAGTCCCTGAAGGACCGCTACCTCAAGCACCTGCGGGGCCAGGAGCATAAGTACCTGCTGGGGGATGCACCCGTGAGCCCCTCCTCCCAGAAGCTCAAGCGGAAGGCGGAGGAGGACCCAGAGGCCGCGGATAGCGGGGGTGAGACTGCTGCGCCCGGGCCCTCGCGGACACCTGTGCGGGTGGGGCTGGGGTCTTTTCCTGGCTGCCTGGCGTCCATTTTGGCATCTTGGGTAGCGGCGCTTGGCCCCTCCCCCTGTTGACATCCGGGTAAATTTGCACCATTTTGTTGCGTCTTCACTCCCTTGTTGTTTATTACTATTTTTATTTTTATTTTTTGCGGTGGAGTCTTTGTTGCCCAAGCTAGTCTGAACTGAGCTTGAGCGATTCTCCTGCCTTGGCCTCTCAGTGCGTTGGGATTACATGAGTGAGCCACCACGACGGGCCTCTCGTCGTTTTTATATTTAAATTTTTTGAGTGGGGGTCTCACTCTGTCGCCCAGACCGTCATGCAGCCGCGCGATCTCGACCCGCTGCAGCCTGGACCTCTGGGGCTCAAGCGAATCTCCTGCCTTAGCCTCCGAAGTAGCTCGTACTACACTCGCGTGCCACCAGGTCCCGCTAAATTAAAAAAAAAAAAAAAGCAAAACAAAAACAAAAAAAAAATTGTAGACATGGAGGTTTCGCTGTGTTGCCCTGACAGGTCTGGAACTCTTGGGCTCAAGCGATCCTCCCTCCTCGACTTCCCAAAGTATTGGGATTACTGGCATGAGCCATCTCGCCCAGCTTCTCCGTCTAGTTTTAATTTACTTTACCATTGACTAGAATATTGATATCGAAAGTATATAGAAAATTCTCTCTTGGCTGGGTGCTGTGGCTCAAGCCTGTAATCCCAGCACTTTGGGAGGCCGAGGTGGGTGGATCACCTGAGATACGGAGAAGAGCCTGGCCAGCATGGCGAAACCCCGTCTCTACTAAAAATAAAACAATTAGCCGGCCGTGGCGGTGAGTGCCTGTAGTCTCATCTACGCAGGAGAATCGCTTGAACCCAGAGGGCAGAGGTTGCAGTGTGCCGAAACTGCGCCACAGCACTTCAGCCTGGGTGACACAGCGAGACTCTGTCTCAAAAAAAAAAAAAAAAAAAAAAAAAAATCTCTTGTTCTTCCTGCCCACCACCTGCCCAAGGGATAAATGGCTTCTTGTGTTTCTTTTAAGAGATACTTCACAAACTCCTTTTTAAAAAGGATTGCTGCTATGTTCACGTAGATTCAGTACAAAGGCGTACCAAACGTATTTTCATGCTCTGGCGTAATTGAGTACCTATGGACTTAAGAAGGTTCTCGACAGTTGGAAGGTCTTCTTCTGTTCTTGCTTAGGCGAAGTGAGTTTTTAATGCAGTTGAATTGAAAATTGAGTATCGGCCGAGCGCCGTGGCTCAAGCCTGTAATCCCAGCACTTTAGGAGGCCGAGGCGGGTGGATCACAAGGTCGAGAGATTGAGACCATCCTGGTCAACATGGTGAAACCCCGTCTCTACTAAAAATACAAAAAATTAGCTGGGCGTGGTGGTGCGTGCCTATAATCCCAGCTACTCGGGAGGCTGAGGCAGGAGAATTGCCTGAACCCAGGAGGCGGAGGTTGCGGTGAGCCGAGATCGCGCCATTGCACTCCAGCCTGGGTAACAAGAGCGAAACAACGTCTCAAAAAAAAAAAAAAAAAGAAAGAAAATTGAGTATCAAAAAAAAAAAAGGGAAATTAGGGTTCGGAATGGCTGAGATACAGTATGAGGCTATTAAGATGTGCTTTTGCTAAGCTGATCAGTTAATAAACAGTACCTGCTCTCAATTGAAAAAAAAAAAAAAGATGTGCTTTTGATGTATCTGGCATTGACAACTAAAACTGACAGACTCTTGTTTAAAGAGGCATGCTGCTGCTCCTCCCCCTCCGTAATCCTCCCACCTTTTCTTTGCCTGTATGGCTATTCCATTTAACACTTGAAGTCTGGGGAGTAAAATTTTTTTCTCCTGTTCAGTATGCTTAGTAGGAGTTTTATTTTTGGTAAAAGTGGCATTTCAGCTTCATTCATTCAGCATATATTCGAGTGCTGGACATTGTTGTCCTGCTAGAATGTAACAATAAATAAAAGTCCCTGTGGTTATGGAGCTTTTAACCTGCTAGCTGGGGAGTGGTAAGGGCTATAGACAAAAGTAAATCAGGGTGTAAGGGTTGCGGAGGAGGATTTTCCTATAAGATGATAAGAGAAGGTCACTCTCATAAGCTGATGTTTAAGCAGAGACTGAAGGAAGTGAAAGAACAACCCAGGTGGGTATCTGGGGAAGAGTGTTCCAGGCAGAGGAAGAAGCCAGGGCAAACACCCTGAGGTGAAAGTATGCCTGGTGTTTTTTTTGGAGCCATAAAGAGAATAGAGTGGCTGTAATGGAGTAGGAGGGAGAATTAATTATAGCAGATGAGGTTAGGACTGTGTGTATTGGTAAAGTATGTCATCGTGTAAGGCCTTGCTTTTTATTTTATTTATATATCTTGAGACAGAGTCTCGCTCTGTCACACAGGCTGGAGTGCAGTAGTGCGATCATGGCTCACTGCGGCCTTGACATCCTAGGCTCAATGGATCCTCCCACTTCAGCTTCCCAAGTAGCTGGGACTGCAGGCACTTATCACCACACCCAGCTAACTTTTGTTATTTTTTTGTAGAGACCGGATTTTGCCACGTTGCCCAGGCTAGTCTTGAACACCTGGGCTCAGGCGATCTGCCCAACTTGGCCTCCCAAAAGTGCTAGGATTGCAGGTGTGAGCCACCATGCTGTGTCCAGGTTTTGCTTTTAAATTCATGATGTTGGGACTGTTGGCAAGCCATTTGGAACTTAGGACAACATTAGTCTGGATTCATTCTACCCATCTCATCTTTTAATAAAATCAGATATTTAAATGTAAAAATTAAAAAATTATAAAATGAGTAAGAGAAGATATGAGTGAATGTGTCAGTACAGTGAAAGTTGCTCTGAACCATTTTTGGTTCAGGATGCTGCCTGATATGCCAGAAGAAGAAAGTAAAAATATTAGCATGGTGGTAAGTCATGAAGCCAAAAAGACTAAGAAAAAGTTTTATATATTTGATTACCTGAAAATTAAAAAGTTCTCATGATAAGTAAAGTCAGCAAGCATGCTGGAAAAATATTCCCAATACATTGCAGTAGACTTAGTTTCTTTAATGTCTAAAGAGCTCATTGTTATTAAGTAAGAAGTCATTAAGTAAAAAGAAAACTAATAGAGAAATGAGAAAAGGAAATGGAACAGAAAGTCCCCAGAAAAGGAAATAAATAAGCGGCCAATAAACAAATGAAGAAACACTCTGTTATTAAATAAAAGTAAATCAGACAGGGTGCGGTAGCTCATGCCTGTAATCCCAGCACTTGGGAGGCCAATGCGGGCAGATCACTTGAGAGGTCAAGAGTTCGAGACCAGCCTGGCCAACTTGGTGAAACCCCGTCTCTACTAAAAATATAAAAACCATCCAGGCATGGTGGTATGTGCCTGTAAAACCAGCTACTCGAGAGGCTGTGACATGAAAATTGCCTCAACCAGGGAAGTGGAGGTTGCAGTGAGCCAAGTTCAGGCCCCTGCACTCCAGTCTGGGTGACAGAGCGAGACTCTGTCTTTAAAAAAAAAAAAAAAAAAAAAAGAGAGAGAGAGAGAGAAAATAAATCAGACCCTGAGCAGAGGGTCAGTATAAGGTATACTTTGATCCATGAGACCTATGAGATAATAAATATGCATGTTGGAATTGTTTTGTGTTTATTTGATGAATTGAGGTAGCTTCCATTAATACAAAATAGAATGAAAGATCCCCAAGTTATTTATTTTTTTTAAAGCAAATCAGAGCACGGAGATAGATTTTGTCTATAAGACTGGCGACAGTCAATACGATGGGTAATATCCAAAGTTGACATATGGGAAAACAAGTATACTACTGCATTGTTAATAGAAATTGATAGGATTTTTTTGGGGAGCATTTTGACAATATCTGACAACATTTATCATGTATATTCCCCTAAACTTGGCAGTTTTGCTTCTAGGAATTTATCCTGTAGAAGAGTACAAATGGATACATACTGAAAAGGCAGTCTCCCTATTTACACACACCCTTTCCCTGGGTCCTTTCCTGGAGGCAGCCTCTATTATCATCCCTTGTCTGTTACATGTCCCCTTTGCTGATAGTAATACTAACACAGACATCAGCTTATTCTGTGGTTTACTTTTTTTAAACTTAATGATTTATCTTGAAGTGTTTGTGTGTCTGCACAAAGCTTTTCCTCATTCTTTTCTCACAGATTGCACTGTATTTCATTATCTGAATAAATAGTAATTTACTTTATATTATAGAGAATTCCAAGCATTTTCAAATATAGAATAGTATAATGAACTATACTGCATGTACCCATCACCCACCTTCACCTGATTGTAGTTCATGGCATTTTTTAACTCTACCTTTCATCCCAATTTCTTGGGCTATTTTGAAGCAAATGCCAGGCATCATATCATTTTATCTATTTTAGTATGTATATCTAAAAGATAAGGCTTTTTAAAGTTACTATTTAAACATTTTATTAAATATATACAGTAAAACTAACTTTTTATGGTGTACAATTATATATATTTTAAAAACTTGATTGTAGTAAAATGTATATACCTTAAGATTCACAATTCAAGTTTTTTTTAAGTGTTCTGTTCAGTGGTGTTATTCAGTGCATTCACATTGTTGGACAAGTACACTACTATCCATATCTAGAACTTACTCATTATCCCAAACTGAAACTACATGCCTTTTATTATTTTCTGCTTCTAGGGGTCAGAAACATGCCTATTAAACACAAACTTCTATTTCTCCCTCTCCCTAGCCCCTGGAAACCACCAACATGTTTTCTGTTTCTATGAATTCAATCTTTCTAGATACCTCATATAAGTAGAATCATGTAATACTTGTCCTTTTATGTCTGGCTTATTTTACTTTGCATAATGTCTTCTGAGTTCATCCATATTGTAGCATGTGTCAGAATTTCATTCCTTTTTAAGGGTGAATAATATTCCATTGTATGTATACTACATTTTGTTTATCCATTCATCTATCAGGGCATTTGGCTTGTTTCCATCTTTTGTCTATTTTGAATAATGCTGTGAACATGGGTATTACTGGCATTTGTTCGAGACCCTGCTTTCCATTATTTTAGGTGTATTTCTAGAAATGCAATTGCCGCATTATATGGTAATTTTTTGTTTAATTTTTTTTTTCCTGTGGATTGTCGTCATGAAATTATATTGAATTTTTTTGAGGGACTGCTGTACACTTTTCCAGTTATGTGTGTTTTAGCATATGTCAATTTTTGTAATCACCATTCAAATCAGGATTTAGAACAATTCCATCATGAAAAACTCCCTCTTGCTGCCCCTTTGTAGTATATTTTAGTAAGTAGAAAAGGAGCAGAGTTGAATCTTCAGAGAATAAAATGTAATTGGGAAGGAAGAGGATGTTTAAAGTTAGGAGGCCTTCCTTTTTGCATATCATATATGGTGGATTGTGGTATATGACCCAGATCTGCCTTTGGCTTTTGGGAGAGCTGACTTGCCCAAAGTCCTGTCTTCTTAGGGCCGCCACCATCCAGTGACTGATCTTTGCAGAGTTATAAAGTCTCTGCTTCTTGGTCAACTCTAAAGGGCATTCCTAGCTCCAAAGTTGCCCATGGTTTTGGCTGAGGCCTTGTTGTCACTCTTTCATAAATCAGCTTCTCTCTCTGCCCACTCCTGCTTTCCTTCTTTTCCACAGAGGTTTTCCCCAAATCACTCCCTAAGTTACTTAAATGTTAATCTCCATCTCAGAATTTGCTTCCTAAGGAACCTAGTTTATGACACGTTTTTATTAATTTGCAAAGTCTGTAAATACAAAGCAAAAAATGAATTAAACTTGAAGAGCATTTTTGTATGTGAGAGTCTAAGAAAAATCATTTGAATGGTACATCTTTTCAGAAGCAAGCATAGAAATGAGTGAATGAGCATGTTGTAGGCTTTTCTTACCCTTCTGAATCAAAAACAGATGTCTTCTGATAGAAAAAAAGTATACAGGCCCCTTTCTGGTGCAGAGCTCACCCAGCAGCCAATATATTTTGATTTATGTGAAACAGGCTACTGCTAATCTGTTCTGTTCTTCTCTTTAATAGAGCCACAGAATAAGAGAACTCCAGATTTGCCTGAAGAAGAATATGGGAAGGAAGAATTGCAGGATAACGAAGATGCAGTCAAAAAGATGCTTATAGAAGCCACCCAGGAGTTTGAGGAGGTTGTGGTACGTTAACTAGATTTACTCATTATTTTTGTCCCTATCTTTATTCTTCTTTGAAACTTGTTATCATATCCACATTTTTCGTCTGCCTGGGGCCCAGGAAAGGACAGGAAGTCAAGATGGAAAGGGAATATGGAGAATGAGACTGGTCTGGGCTTCAGACATGTTGCCTCGAAGCATTTGCTTCACAAGCTTTTAGTTTTTGGCAGGACAAGTTGAGGGGGAAAGGAAAAAAATTGGGTGGAATAGGGGCAGTTATAGAAACAGTATAAAGCATCCCACTTTGAGTACTTTGATCTCAATATAGTTTTCAAAAAATTTACAGTGATTTTTTCTTTCTTTTTTTTTTTTTTGAAACGGAGTCTTGCTCTGTTGCCCAGGCTGGAACCTCCTGGGTTCCAGTGATTCTCCTGCCTCAGCCTCCTGGGTAGCTGGGATTATAGGCACATGCCATCACGCTCTGTTAATTATAGTAATTTTTTTATCAAGCAAATTTAGCTTTTTGTGTAGTTTGAGCTTTTTTGAAATGTTTTAGCTCTTCCATATTCAGTGTAGCTTCTATTACTCTGTTGTAATCCTGTATTTAATAATAGCTATAGAGAAAGACAGGAGCCATAAAATAATGGTAAGTTTTTTAAATGTCCAAATTATATGTTTATATTTTTCCAGGATAAATAGTCTTGTGAATTAAGTTTTCTTATCAACACGAAGAAAAATGGTTAGGCTTCAGTCCAAACAAGGGAAATAATTTAAAGTTTCTGTAATTGATGAGTGAGGAATGCACAGAAATTGGCAGGACTTATGGATCGTTGCCTTTTGTAGTCTGTGTTTTGTTTTATTATTTGATAATTGGTTCATTTTCCATAAACTTCAAACACCCGGCTCTCAAACATGACCTACCTAGGCCTTTTCTCATATACCATGCTTTGTAATCTGTCTAAATGTAGCATAGCTTGGAAGCCCTAATGTATTCATACAGCAGTGCTTTTTCAGTACTTACTATGTATAGGCATTGGTAGGTATTGGAGATGTGGTGATGAGCAAAACCATGCAGTTCCTGCTCTTAAGAGCTTACAGTCTTGAGAGTAATGTTGAACATTTAACAAATCTAATGAACATGGGTGCACATATATTTTGTGTGTATGTGTGCACATACACACAAATGTGTTTATCTTTTTATATATACATGTATTTTTCATATTCAGTGTAGCTTCTTACATTCTGTTGGAATACTATAGTCAATTTCACACACATATACTCATATATTCCCCCTATTCCCCACACACACACATATATATACATATCTGACATGAATAAATGTAAGAAGGAACATAGCATATTAAGAGGAACTGAAAGAAGCCCAATGTGATTGGAATGCAGAGGGCAAGCGGGTGATAGTTGGAAGAGACCAGATATTGTAAGAATTGAAGACTTGGTAATTAGAAACTGGTTTTATTCATCGTTCTATCTAGGTGGATGAGAGCCCTCCTGATTTTGAAATACATATAACTATGTGTGATGATGATCCACCCACACCTGAGGAAGACTCAGAAACACAGCCCGATGAGGAAGAAGAAGAAGAAGAAGAAAAAGTTTCTCAACCAGAGGTGGGAACTGCCATTAAGATCATTCGGCAGTTGATGGAGAAGTTTAACTTGGATCTATCAACAGTTACACAGGCCTTCCTAAAAAATAGTGGTGAGCTGGAGGCTACTTCTGCCTTCTTAGCATCTGGTCAGAGAGCTGATGGATACCCCATTTGGTCCCGACAAGATGATATAGATTTGCAAAAAGATAATGAGGATACCAGAGAGGCATTGGTCAAAAAATTTGGTGCTCAGAATGTAGCTCGGAGGATTGAATTTCGAAAGAAATAACTGGCAAGATAATGAGAAAAGAAAAAAGTCATGGCAGATGAGGTGGTTAAAAAAATTGTGACCAACTTTAGAGAGTTCCTGCATTGGAACTGGCGCTTATTTTCTGACCAGTGCTGCTGTTGATCTGTGAGTTATAGATTTTGTAGCCAAGCACAGTTGTAAATGGGGATAAAAAGAAAAGAAATTGGATGTATTTGCAGTTTTCCTTAAACAATGGAACAAAGTATCAATGTGTTTATGAAAGGAAAAGCTAAACCAGAGAGGAGTTGGTCTACATAGTAGTAATCCTTTGCTGGAGTGGAACCCTTGCTTTATTAGTGTCAAAGTCAAAGGAAATTTAGGAGGCATTGGCCATTTCAGGCAGCATAAGTAATCTCCTGTCCTTTGGCAGAAGCTCCTTTAGATTGGGATAGATTCTAAATAAAGAATCTAGAAATATGGGAAGATTTAATTATGAGGCCTTGAACACGGATTATCCCCAAACCCTTGTCATTGACCCCAGTGAGCTCTGATTTCCCTACTGCTTTGAAAATGCTGTATTCATTTTGCTGACTTCGTATTTGGGGACCCTGCTCCTTGGCTGTTCTTTTCTTGGAGCCCTTCTCAGTCAAGTCTGTAGGATGTCTTTCTTGACCTACCGCTCAGTTTTCTTTAAAACACGCACACAACCCTAGAGAGTCTTAAGAATAATCTTACCTGGTTAATGTGTTTCTATTTATTGAGTATAGTTTGTGCTAAACATTGTGTTAAATAGTGGATTGACTCCACGTTGTTGTGTTGTTTTCATTGTTGAAAATAAATATAACTTTGTATTTGAGTCTTGTCAATAAGTGTTTTGATTGTGTACAGAAAACTTCTTAGGTATAAAACCCACAAAGGAACTAACAGTTATTTTATTGTTAATTATAATCAGTAAAGTGGTTCCATTTTAGAATGCATAGGCCATTGGAAAGATGTTAGTTGTTCTGGGTGGAACAAAGAGAAAATCTGCATCAAGGACTGTGAGAAGTGGCAAAATAAGCTGACCTACTGAGAGCCAAAGGAGAGAGAAACCAGTCGGGACCAGCAGGTATGTAGCAGAAGGTGTCAGGGCCTCATCCATATTCCCTGGGCACTCATCATTCTTTAGCATGTACCACTAACAGGAATCCTGCAGTAAGCACCTCCTTGAGGCTTTCTCTCTGCTTGAAGTGCTATGGAGTTAATGCCTCTGTATGGGAATTCGAGGGTGCATACCCAGCTTCCCTGCCGACCAGAGAGTTACACAACTGGATATTTGAAAGTTACCCTTCGAGTGGGATAATGGTTTCCATGCCATCTTTTAGCGGTCCCCAGTAGTATTAAACATAGTTGCCCACAGTGGGAATCTGCTTATGAATGCATCCTGCATAGGCTTCCTTCTCTTGTCTCACTTCCCACTTCCCTGCCAGTGCATCCTGGAATCATCATTTGTACTCAAATGCTTGCTCTCCTTATTTGCAGTGACAAAGACTTGGCATGTCCACTGAGGTGTCGGGTTCTTTTTTTTCCTTCAAGAAAATATGTATTGCATATTCTTATTGATTACGTTTTATAGCAAAATTAAATACATACACTTTTCATAAGTGCAAAATGGGAATAAAGGCATCGATCAAATTTAAATGTTGAACCAAGGCCTGGTTTTCAGAATGCAGCAGCCAGTAGTGGTTCTGCACTAGGGCCACTAGTCCATGATTTCCAATAGTTGAGGATCTTTTCAGTAATTGGAACAAAATCTTTATATGTGACAATCATTACTGCATAAAACCCTTTGGGAGTTCAGATAGTTCAGTGGGTCCTTCACTTGTTGAGATATCCTTTTGCTCTACTTCATCACCTGATGGCCTCACCATTTTTCAGCTGAACTAAAACATTGAGCTCACCAGAGTCCAAGTGCCAATCCCGTAGACCACCGACATTCATCTGTACCAGTCTGTGAACTGGTTTTGATACATGGGTACGCCTGTGAGGGCCTTGATTCTCCTCTCAGGGTTCTTAAACACCTGACTGGTGGTAGCCTGAGGCAGAGGTAAAATCAAAATCAAGAGTGTGTGAAAAAACAAAACAAAATCAAGAGTGTGGGTGAAGGTAAGGAACACTGAAAGCCTGGTGGGGATTGGGATATGGATTTAAAGTGCCCATCTGGGTCACACGTGAGTATACCTTGTTGCTCTGGAAGGCAAACAAAATTTAAATTTGGCTAGCAGAAAATATTTGTGTCACTTTTTAAGGGCTTAGAGTCCAGTTTCTGCTTAGTAACAGGCTGTGTTTCCTATTGGCCAAGGTGCCCACAGCTTGGGTTTGTCCATTCTTGGCCTGTTAACCTGGAGACAGGATTCTGTCTAGCGGTTCACAGTAGCCATTGGTTAACAGGACTATCAGTGCCTGATAGTCCATTGCATTATCAGGAGTCTGCTCTTGAGTTACCAGGCTGTCTGTGCTCAGTCCTGATCTTGGGCAATCAATGTTGCACCAGTGTGCTGCATCTTTGGTTTAGGTTCTGGCCCAGGGTCCGCAGGAATGGGGTTTGGAATTGGTGCAGAAGGCTGAGGCAGTCCTACGGTGTGGTCGTTCGCTGCTGTGTCATCTGGTCCTGCAGAGCTGTAGGAAGACCCAGCCCTCAGTTTTGGGAAATGGGGGCCACCCCAATTATGCTGAGACCATTGTAAGTGGGGTATTTGAAAAGATGCCCTACTTCATATTTACTGATTTCTTTTGCATTAAATGAGTAGTTTCTAATATGTTAAATAGCATTTTCTTTTTCTTTTTTAGAGACAGATTATCTCTGTCACCTAGGCTGGAATGCAGTGCCACAATCATAGCTCACTGCAGCCCGCAAATCCTGGGCTCAAGTGATGTCCCTGCCTTGGCCTCTCAAAGTGCTGGGATTATTGGCATGAACCATTATGTCTGGCCAACATTTTCATTAACTTTTGCTGTATATTTTGAGTGTTTAAAAATGGTTTCTCTAGGGTTTGCTAATTCTGATCAGAATTAGCTTCAGATTTATGTTAGCTTAAGTCCAGTGAAATACGGATAGATACTACTCCTATGTGACTTTCTTTCCTGTTTTTGTGGTGTATATATTACATCTATTAATATTACAAACCCAACAATACATTATGATTACTTTAGCTCTTATGTTTGCTTATATACACTATATACACTATATAGACTCTTATGTTCGCTTATATACACTATATACACAGCACAGTTAATAAAAATGAGACATAAGGGACAATGATCAATGTGCCTCATCATAAACACACTGTTGGAAAGCCCTTTACGCTCCTCCTTGTCCCTGAACCTGCACAGATACCATAATGTACTGCTGAGAGAATTGATCAATTTCCAAAAGATGATATATCAAAAAGACAGCTGCGAAATGTGTTTATTATTTACTACCTCTACTTTTAACATATTTTGTGCACTTCTAAACATCTAGAAAGACTAGATTTTCAAATTAGGACTTAAGTTTGTCCACTATATACACAATAGTGTTGAATAAACTACACACATGTAACAATGGTTATATCTGAAAGTGTCTTCTAAATAGGAACATTCTGGTTTAGAACTGTTCATTCCTTCCAACTCTTCACCACCACCAACCTTGTGGATACAGGCACATGTGTCACTTAGAGCTGATGTTACTTCACTTCTGAAAGTCTTTCTCAGAAGACAGCCTTTCTGTGAATTTTAACAAAGTGTACAGGATGTGTCAGTTTACTAACTCTACTTCTGTCATACACTGGCAACGTCTTTAATATCTAGAGACTAGATATTATAAAACTGGGACTCTTTTGTCCAGTATATACATAATATATGCAGTATAGCAAAGTTAAATGAAATGCACATAACACATAGGCAATGGATTAAGCTGAAATTTTCTAATAAACAATGGCAAAACACCTTTTGCAACTTCTTCCCTCCCACCTGCCAGGTGGTTCCACAATTCCACTTCCCAACAGCATTTCCCATCACTTTAAAAGCTATTTACAAAAAGTGTTATTCTACTACTACTTTTAAATACACCAAGTGCTTCCAAATATCTAGAAAGACTAGATATTTCATATAACTCGTCCACCATGTACACAGCACTGTTAACTAAAATTGCACACACTTAACAATGGTTATCATCTGAGATATCTTTTAAATGTGACCATTTTGGCCTTGAATCATTCCCTCCTCTCTTTCTTCTCTGCCTTCAATCCAGTGAACAAGAACAGGCATGTATAGTGCTTAGAGATGATTGAACAAATTCCATTGCAAAAGTCATTTACTGAAGACAAGTTTTCCTATGAATTTTATCACAAAGGGTACAAAATATGCTGATTTTACTAAATACTTTGTCATACACTGGCAACCTCTTCAACATGTAGAGACTAGATGTTGAAAAATTAGGACTCATTGTCCATTATATACACTATTTAGAGAGCAAAAGAAAATGCACAAAACCTACAGAAAAATAGTGTCTGAAATGTCCAAGTGTGAACACACTAGAATATTACTGTTTGCAATTTCTTCCCTCCCACCTCCTCTAAACCATTTAACAAGTATAGACAGTACTATACTGCTCACAAAGGTGGCTTCACAATTCAATTTCCGAAAGTATTTCCTATGAATTTTAGTAAAAAGATATTTACAAAGTGGTATTTTACTACCTCTACATTTGACATACATCAGGCACTTCTAAACACCTAGATAGACTAGATGTTTCAAGAAAGGAGTTAATTTATCCACTATTTACAGAGCAGTCTTGAATAAACCGCAAACATGTAACAACAGTTATAATTTGAAAGAACCTTCCAAATGTGAACATTCTGGCCTAGAACCCTTCCCATCTCCATCAACCCAGTGGGCAAGAATGCTCAAATTTTCAGAAGACAATCTTTTCTAGACTTGTAAAACAAAATGTACAAAACATTAGGTTACTAAGTCTACTTGTCATACACTGGCAATCTCTTTAACATCTAGAAAGACAGGACTCATTTGTCCTTTATGTACACTATATGCACAGGTAAGTAAAACAAAATGCAGAGATACAATAATTCATCTTGCCTTGCTGTAAGCAGGGTGGCATAGAACTCTCTGCACCTCCCCCTCCTCCCTCCTCCCCTGAACCACTGCACACACAGTGAGTATTACTCAACAGATGATTTGGCCATTCCCCCCAAAAAACATTTCCTACAAATTGTAACAAAAAGATATTTACAAAATGTGATTTTACTACCTCTAATTTTAACATCAGGCACTTCAGAACATCTAAAAACAGACGCTTCAAAAAAGTTTAGCATTGTCAACTATATATACAGTAGTGAAGAATAAAATGCACACAAAACAATGGCTAGAATATGAAAATGTCTTCTAAATATGACCAGTCTGGCATAGAACCTTCTTCTCCTGCTTCTCAGGTCTTCCAGCTCCACGTCCTCTAACCCACTGAACAAACGTGGACATATAGCTTCCAGACGCCATCTAACAACTCCATTTCCAAAAGTCACTTACAGAAGACATGTATTTTCTATGATTTCTTTTAAACAAATGAGAATTTACAAGACGTGTGGTTTCCTAACTCTACTTTATCACACGTCGGCAACCTCTTTACATCTAGAAGGGCTAGATGTGACAAATGTTTTCCATTAAAAGGTTGGGGTGGACTTGACAGCAGCTTTTTCATATTATATACACAGGCCTTCCATAAACGGCCAGTAAATCTTCCCAGAGCGTGGTGGGCCTTTCCAACGGTCCAAACGTGGCCTGTCGTTCGACCGTTTCTCTCTCCCGACAGCGAGCTCCGGTAGAAAGAAGACTAACCCCGTTCCACCGGTCGTCGCTGGGAACTGCGCTCACCTCCCAGGCCTGCTAAGGCCTTTGTCCGACGTCGTCAGGACTAGGTAGGTCTCACCCAATGGGGACAGAGTGGTCACCGGGGACCCGGATCCACACGGCTCCGTGGCCTCAAGATGCGGCCACTCCCGTCGCCACCCAAAGGCCTGGCATCCGGGCAGCTCGGCTGGGGCTTCGTCGAGGCCCAGCACACTTGGGCCGGGAGACCCAGCGGCCAGCACGGTCCAGGCTGGGGTACGGGCTGGGGGAAGCCACCGCCGCCATCAGTCACCGAAGTGGAGTGGGGTAGAGAGGTTCGCCACGGCGTGAAGGCCTGAGCCTGGCCAGGCCAGTGGGCAGCCACGGCGGAGGCCCCCCGTGTCTGAAGGGCAGAGGGCACGGCCTGTCCCGGCGACCCCAGCTCACCCGCCGGCCTGGGGCCGAGGGCCTGGAGGGCCCAGGGGGAGCTCGCGACGCTCTGTGTCGCTCCCCGCTCTCTGCCGGACCCGAATTCGAGTCAGGCTTTTTCAAGCCACCATCAACTATGTGGTCAGGAGCACAGGTGGCCACTGCTTCTCTGCCACAAGGGACCAACAGCTCATGGAGCCTTCCTGACAGTTTTGTTTGTTTGTTTGTTCTGAAGCAGGAGCTCAGTCACTCAGGCCGAGTGCAGTGGAATGATCACAGTTCACTGCAGCCTCCACCTCCCATGCTCAAGTGATGCCTCCATTTCAGCCTCCCAATTAAATGGAGTTATAGGCACATGCCATTGTGCCTGGCTTAAATTTGCGTGTGTGTGTGTGTGTGTGTGTGTGTGTGTGTCTGTGTAGAAAGCGGGTAGAGCTCACCACTATACCCAGCTAATTTTTTAAAAAGTGGTTTTTTATAGAGATGACGTTTCACTATGTCGCCTAGGCTCATGTAATGAACTCTTAGGCTCAAACAATCTCACCTCAGCTGGTCTGCCTTTTTTTCCTTTTAATGCAGAGGCTTCTGGAGATGGCTTTGCTTTGGTCTGCTGTGTGGGTGACTGTGGCCCCGACCTGTGACGATGGTTCTCTGACACTTAACAATACTTTGCCGGGCTGCATCCTTGGGTCCCTGTGGTAGGCCTTTGTAGACCCGTCAACCTAAAACTGCTGCACTTGGGCCCTGGATTGCTCTGAAGTCTCTTCCTGCCTATGTTGCCCTAGAGGCAGCAGGCATGAGTCAGCAGCTATTTGGGGAGGCACGTGCTGCAGCTGAGAGCACGAGGGCTTTCCGTTATCCTGAGGCAGTTGACTGCAGCTGTGACTGAGCGGAGGGCCACTGCTTCCCTAAAGCCGAAGGACCCAAGTCCATTGGCAGCTGTTACTGGAACATCATCCCCTGTAGACGATTCAGAGGCTGTTGGTGCTGCTGCGGGTGATACTGCGATTCATTCTGCAGCTGTTCTTGCAGCAGGGAGAGACAGAATCAGTAATGACAGTGCTCTATCTTCTGCTCTTCCTGAGGCCTCTTCACCCCATATGCACCTTGAGCATAATCCAAAAGGAAGGGACTTGCATTCTGGCTTTCCCTGATTTCAGTTCTTTCTCCATAAAAGCATGGCACAGAAGGTGGAGGAGGATGAACGCATACTTCAGAGTTGTAGCTTAGAAAGTGATAGGCAGTAGAATGCCCACTTCCTGCATCACCTCCATACTCCAAAGCACAGTCTGGTTGCTTTTCAGTGCCTGTGGCCAGATAGGAGCACTGGGAGGCCATCTGTTGACTGGCCATCCCTTGTTTCTCCAGGTAGGAGCATTGAGGGCCCACCTGTTGACTAGGAGTCTCTTGGTTCTCCAAAGAGAAACAATTGTAGCTCATCCATTGATGGGCAATCCCCTGTTGCCCCAAACGGGAGCAACCAGCTCTACCCATCAAAGCCCTCTGGGCATCAGAGAAGCTCTGTTCGGTGGCATAGTTGGGAGCTGCAGCCTGGGTCTCCTGGCAGCTTAAAAATGGATGGGCTTTTACTAGGAAATCACCGTTTTTCTGAAGAACAAAGATTCTTTGTCTTTCTTCAGGTGGAAGTCTGGCTCTTTTATTCTGAAACCAATTCTAGAGAGAAAAGATAATACTGTTTTATCAAATCTACATATCTGATTATATTCTTCTATGCATTCCTTAATGTAGGAGGATTTTTCTATGTAAGCCTCTCCCAAGCAGAGTCCCTGACTTGCCTGTTGATATTAAAGCATATAAATAATAAAGGCAATCTGTCCCAGGAGGCCCATGTGATAACAAAGGCTATGCATTGCACATTTCTAGAACCCTAACCTTCACTGGAGACAGTGATAGCATGGTTTACAGGTAAACCTTGGCTTCCCAGAGTATCTCCCCAACCTGTTTGTGACCTACTTGCAATGTTCTCCTGCTTGCTCACTGAGAGACCCACTCTGCTAAAGAGGCTCCCAGCTGTCCCACCTAGTCATGTACTGTTCCCACAACCCTGCTACTTTACTCATACTCTCCCACCAAGGAGAATTAGTAATGTATTTTCTGACACCCACATTTGTTTCTCTCTTTCTCACTCCCTCCCTTTCTCCCTCCTTCCCTCCTTCTCTTTTTTCCTTCCTTCCTTCCTTCTTCTCTCTCTCTGTCTCTTTCTTCCTTTCTCTCCCTCTTTCTCTCTTTCTTTTGACAGAGTTTCACTCTTGTCGCCCAGGCTGCAGTGCAATGGCGTGATCTCAGCTCACTGCAACCTCCGCCTCCTGGGTTCAAGTCATTCTCCTGTCTCAGCCTCCTGAGTAGCTGGGATTACAGGTGCACCACCATGCCTGGCTAATTTTTTTTTTTGTATTTTAGTAGGGATGGGGTTTCACCGTGTTGGCCAGGCTGGTCTCAAACTCCTGACCTCAAGTGATCTGCCTGCCTCGGCCTCCCAAAGTGCTGTGATTACAGGCGTGAGCCACCGCATCCCTCCCACGTTTCTGTTTCTCATATGCACGTAATCCTTACATGCATTGTTCACGGGTCACAATTAAAGGGTGCAATTGTTTGACCATATATTTGTTGTATGACTCTCTGAGGGAAAAAAAACCAAATCATTTTCCACTGCTCTCACACCACAACAATCAACAGAGAAAGACTTGTGTGAGGAAATGTGTTTCTCTACACACTAGGCAAACAGTTCTGCAGTGCACCTCAGCTGGGTGTCCTCCAAATCGCTTCTGACACTTTGTACCTGGAAATAATGTCAGATCCCACAGGGCTCAGTCCCGCAAGACTGCCCCTCTTTCAGATGCCAGTTGCAAGTCTGGGCTTCTCAAACTTTTGACTGACTGGCTTCAGGTCAGGGCTCCTGTTAGCCTCCTCTTTGGGTTTGATTAACTTACCAGAGTGGCTCACAGAACTAAGTGAGATACTTAGGTTTACCAGTTTATTAGGATATTACAAAGGTTGTAGATAAAGAGATGCATAGGGTGAGAGATGAGGGAAGGGGTGCAGAGCTTTCCTGCCCTCCCTGGACAAACCACCTCCAGGAACTTCCACATATTCAACTATCTGGACCTTCCCCATACCCAGGCTTTTTGTTTTCTTTCTCTGGAGGCTTTACTGTATAGTCATGATTGATTAAGCCATTGGCTATTGGTGATCACCTTAACCTTCAGCTCTACCTCCTTTCCAGAAGTTGGAGGGTGGGGTTCAAAGTCCCAATTTCCTAATCCTGCCTGGATCTTTCCAGCTCATCCTGGAGCTACCAGGGGCTACCACCCATCAGTCAGCAGACAATTGTCAGATTTATATCTCAATGAAGTGCTCTCCCCGCCCTTCCGACTCACACATTCCACTGTCCACTTAGTGTTTCCACTTGGATGTTTACCTGACATTTATAACTTCACGTGTTCTAAATGTAAATTTTGATTTCTGACACACCTGCCCCTCCCTAGGTTTCCTCCTTAGTAAAAGGCAGCTCTCATCTTCCATGGACTTAAGTCGAACATCCAAGTAACCTTTGAGTCCACTTTATCTTTCACGGCATATTCCACATATAGTAAACTCTGTCAGTTCCATCTAGGACATCTACAGTCTAATTAGTCCTATCCACCTGCACAGCTAGCAAGCTGGCCCAAACCACCGTCACCACCATCTAACCACAGCAGCATCAGCTCATCCACTGCTTCCAAATTTGCCTGACTGCAGTCTAGTTTTCACAATACATACCCACTGTATTTTCACAAGTATATGATACTATTTTCTTATGTGATGAAATGCTACATACTGCCTAATTCTTCATATTTTTTATATTGTGTGTGTGTACGATTTTCTCTCAAATTGGTTATGACTATCAGTGTCTCAGGATGTCCCAGGCCCTCATGTATATAAAACGGTGTAGTATTTGCATGTATACTATGCGTGTTCTCTTGTATGTTTTAAACCATCAAGAGATGACTTATAATACCTGATACCTGGCTGGGTGTGGTGGCTCATGCCTGTAATTCCAAAACTTTGGGAGGCCAAGGCAGGCGGATCAGGAGATCAAGAGATCAACACCATCCAGGCCAACAAGGTTTCTACTGAAAATACACAAATTATTTGGGTGTGGTGGCACTTGCCTGTAGTCCCAGCTACTCAGGAGGCTGAGGCAAGAGAATTGCTTGAACCCAGGAGGTGGAGGTTGTAGTGAGCAGAAATAGTGCTACCGCACTCCAGCCCGGCAAGAGAGGGAGATGTCCTCTCTAAAACAAAACAAAATCTGATACCTAATATAACACAAATTCTACATATATATTTCTTATTCTGTATTGTTTTAAAATTTGTATCATTTAAAAATTTTTGTATTGTTATTTGCGCCCCTCACCGCCACCCCCCCTGGCTTTTTTTGAGACAGGGTCTCACTGTCACACAGGCTGGAATGCAGTGATGTGATCAGTGCTGGATTTGTTAAGCACAGCTTCCATCCTATTTTCATTTTTTAACTTTCCAAATATTTTTCATTTGTGGTTAGTTAAATCTGTGCATGTGGACCCCATGGACATGGAGGATTGACTGTATATATGTATATATTTTGATTGCTCTCTCCCATTTCTTTGAATTCCGTACCTTCCTCTCCAGTCCCCTGCATTTTACCTCCATCTGTACTTACTGCCCTTTAATTTGCTAGGAAACAGCTGCACACAGTAACTCATGCCTGTAATCCCAGGAGTTTGGGATGCTGAGGCAGGTGGCTGTTTTGACCCGAAGAGTTCAAGACCAGCCTGGGCAGCACCATGAGACTGCGCCCCGCCCCCCACCTTTTTTTTTTTTTTTTTTTTTTTCAAAATATCCAAATCCCAGCAGGGTGGTGTGTGCCTGTAGTCCCAGCTACTCAGGGGACTGAGGTGGGGGAATCACCTGAGTACAGGAAGTAGAGGCTACAGTGAGCCATGATGTGATTGTGCCACTGTACATCAGCCTGGGTGATGAGAGTGAGACCCTGGCAAAAAAAAATTAAAAAAATATATATATATGAAATATACATATGAGGTCTTGAACTTACATTAATGACATTTAGTGGACAAGAAAATTTGTTGGCCAATGTTTTTCTCGTGCTGAAATCTGGATAAGGGTTTTCTCCAAATGTTTCCTTAAGTGCCTGCAAGAATTCTTCAGAAAATTTGTGTCGGCGTTTTGCTTTTCTCTTTTCCTTTCTTTGTCTTTCTTCATTATGATGATCCTCTTCAGCTGGGAAACCTGACAAACGTGTAAGCAGAGAGAAGAGCATTGGAGAATATTGGTGTGGGAAGTAGAAAAGTTCCTCTTTAAAGTTGTCTTTTTTGTTAAAGAATAAATTTGCTAATAACTCTTTAAGCCCTATCCTATGTAGCTGTTAGACATACCATGCTTACAGGCACGTAATACATTCTATGTCCATGTACTTTAACCAAGATATCTATGCTGGATGTGCTCACAGGCAGGTCCCAGCTCACAGCTGATGTTCCTTACCTGTTTAAAAAAGTTTTTTTGTTTTTTTTTTTTGCCCTCCTGGTGGCTTATGCCTGTAATCCCTGTACTTTGGGAGGCCGAGGCGGGTGGATCATGAGGTCAGGATATCGAGACCATCCTGGCATGGTGAAACCCCATCTCTACTAAAATATAAAAAATCAGCCTGGTGTGGTGGTGCAGGCCTGTAGTCCCAAGCTACTCAGGAGGCTGAGGCAGGGGAATTGCTTGAATCTGGGAGATGGAGGTTGCAATAAATCGAGATTGTGCCACTGCACTTCAGCCTGGCGAAAGAGCAAGACTCTGCAAAAAAAATTTTTTTTTTTTTTTTTTTTGTGCTGCAATTGAGTCTCACTCTGCTTCCAAGGTAGAGTGCAGTGTCCTGATCCCGGCTCACTGCAACCTCCACCTTCCAGGTTTAAGCAATTCTCCTGCCTCAGTCCCCTGAGTAGCTGGGATTACAGGCGTGTGCCACCACACCCAGCTAATTTTTGTATTTTTAGTAGAGACCATGTTGGCCAGGATGGTCTCGATATCTTGACTTCATGATCCACCTGCCTCAGCCTCCCAAAGTGCTAGTATTAAAGGCTGAGCCACTGCACCCTGCCTGTTTAAAAAAAATTTAAGTTGTTAGCCAATCGGATTTTAGTTTAGATTGTAAGGTCTGGCTCCAGCTGATGGAGATCAGATACAACAGTAAGGATGACCCCAAATGCCTAAGGGGTAAATTTGTCTGCTTTTCCTTTGTTCATTGTACTCTCGTGGCAAGATGTCTAGCGAGAGTACCCTTCCTGCAGTGCGGGAAGTAAAAATTGCTTGCTTAGAGATCCTTTGTTTCAGTGCTGATTTTTCTTTGCAGCACTGAGCATCTGTTTCCAACAATTGGTAATAGGCAGACCAAAGAAGACTTCCAAACAGTATTAGCACCATAGATTCCCTCCTTTTCCTAAGATGAAATTAAGGTCTGACATCATAGCTACTCATAATAATAAAATTACAAATGAAAGCAGGGATTGGTTAACTCTAGGCCTATGGGCCAGATCCAACAGTTGCCCATTTTTGTAATTAGAGAGTTTTACTGACACCAGTCACATTCATTCACTTACGGATTGTTTATGGCTCTTTTCAAGCCACAGTTG
The DNA here is from genome assembly GCF_048565385.1 of Saimiri boliviensis. NCBI lineage: Eukaryota > Metazoa > Chordata > Mammalia > Primates > Cebidae > Saimiri > Saimiri boliviensis. Next base: position 140,080,279 of record NC_133449.1, on the reverse strand, counting down.
CAGAATTAGTCATTGAGGCTCAAATTTGTCTAGGATCCACACAGTGTAATATATTTACTATCTGGATTAGAGAATTTATTGTTAAAATTAGAACTAACTGCAGGAGAATATTTTATAATTTCATCACTGCAATGTATACGACAGGAAAAACTAATCTATACTGATTGGAAGGCAGGCTATCGACTACTGAGGGAACAGTCAGAGACTGAAAGGAAGCCAGTGTAGGCCTCTGGGTGCTACTAAGTTCTCTTTATCTGAATGCTCTCTGAGTTCCATAAGTGTAGTTAGTTTGTGAACACTCACGACATTAAACATGTGTAAATATTTGCTATTTTTGGCCTGCACAGTATATTTCAATTAAATCTTTCTTTTTTTCTTTATTTTTGAGACAGAGTCTCCCTCTGCTGCCTAGGCTGGAGTGCAGTGGCCTGTTCTCAGCTGACTGCAACCTCTGCCTACAGGGTTCAAGCAATTCTTGGACCTCAGCCTTTGGAGTAGCTGGGACTATAGGTACATACCACCGTGCCTTCCTAATTTTTTTTTTTCTTTTTTATGGCATGGGTAATGTCCTGCTATGTTGCCCAGGCTGGCTTTGAACTCCCGGGTTCAATGGATCCTCCTGCTTTAACCCCCTTGTTTTGTTTATTATTACTCTGTTTTTACTTTAGGCATACAGCCAAAGTCACACTAAATTGGATACATAAACACTTAAATGTACGTATTAGAAAATTATAATCAATGACTTAAGTTTCCAAAGACAGAACTTACAAAAAATGTACAAAATTACCAAAAGGGGAAGCAGTAGGGAGCAGGAAAATTGACAAAAGAAGTAAAACTCATGAAACAATCTAAAAGGTTAAGTAAGATACAGGAGAAACTGGTACTTTGTAATGAAAAGTAATACATCTTAATAAAATTCAATAGGATGCATTAGGTAGTTCATACATTCTTTTCTATACTTAAAATGTCAACTTTAAAACTTTAGGGAGGCTGGGTGCCGTGGCTCACGCCTGTAATCCCAGCACTTTGGGAGGCCGAGGTGGGCAGATGACGAGGTCAAGAAATCGAGACCATTCTGGCCAACATGGTGACAACCCGTCTCTACTAAAAATACAAAAATTAGCCGGGCATTTGGAATGCGCCTATAGTCCCAGCTACTGCGGAAGGCTGAGGCGGAAGAATCGCTTGAACCCGGGAGGCGGGGGTTGCAGTGAGCCTAGACTGCGCCACTGTGCTCCAGCCTGGCGACAGAGCAAGACTGTCTCAAAAAAAAACAAAAAACAAAAAACGGAAAACAAAAAAACAAAACAACAACAACAAAAAGCAAAACTTTAGGTAGATGACCCTTGTATGGGACCCATGGCTGCCATCTTACGTTTGAAATTCAAGAGTTCAATTTCAAAGCACCCCATACGACATAACACAATTTATCAGTAAAAAACAGCTGCTGCTCCAGCAATCTGTACCACTAATTGTGTTTGTGCTGTAAACTTTGACACACTTTGAAAAAAAGCAAAGCATGTAGAATTATCAAAGAACGGAGAAAAAGCTGATGGGAATTTACCGCCTGAAGAGCCGTCCAAACTCATCTTGGGTAGAAGATGTAGACTCCACAGAGATCAGTGGGCAACTGAGCAGCTCCCAAAGACACAGGCTTTATATATACAGGGTCTGGGTGACCCGCCCCTTTCTTAAATACCTTTTAATTTAATCCCCTCATTGAATATTTAACAGCGTTAGAAAGAAACTTGAAGTAATCAGATTAAGTGGAAGTATAGATCCTACTAGGTGATTTTGTCTCTGTAATAATACCTTTGCAAATATGACTCGTTTAATTATTTTGGTTTGGCCACATTACTTTCTACATTATAGGAATGTCCTTACCTTACTTTGTATTTTTTGTTTTTCTCTGCTCTTCTGAAACCCATGTCTTTTCATCATTGCGATGTAGAGCATCAGCTTGGCTGATCTACACTCCTTATTTTTTTTTCAGCAAAACATGAATCTAGGCATTGCTGTGAAGGTATTTTTAGATGTGATTAGGTTATTTAATCAGTTGGCTTTCAGTGAATGACAATATTTTGGATTAACTGAGTGGGTTTAATTCAATCAGTGGGCTCAAGAGCAAAGCTGAGGTTTCTCTGGAGGGAAGTGGGAAAGCACATCCGGGGGGCGTGGTGTCTCATGCCTGTAATCCTCACACTTCGGGAGGCCGAGGCAGGAGGATCACTTGAGCCTATGAGTTCAAGACCAGCCTGCGTCTTGAACTAAGTTTAAGCAGCTGCTGTTTTTTTACTGATAAATTGTGTTAGGGTATACATGGGTGATTTGAAGTTGGACTCTCGAATTTCAAATGTAAGATGGCAGCTGTGAGTCCCATAAAAGGGTCATCTACCTAAAATTTTTCAGCTGACACTTTAAGTGTAGAAAAGAATGTGTGCACTACCTAATGCACACAGTGAGACCCTATCTTATTTATATAAAAATTTAAAAAATCCTATCGGTGCTCAGCTGCTGCTTCAGGCATTTCTGACTGCTTTTCCAAAGGGCCTGCCCTACAGACTTTATGCCTGCCTACCCACCCCCTAGAATTATAGAAGTGAGTTCAAAGGCTTTAGATAGATAGTTGCTGGCTGAAAAATTTTTAAAAAGTGCATCATTTTCTGAAAAGAAAAAATAGAATATAATATCCTTCACATTTATGCCCATCCTGATAAGGAATGTAGGATGACATTACTATATAAGATTCATTTACTATAAAGCAAAAGGGATGAAAGAGGTGATGTGATTAACTGAAGGTGAGAGTTGGATCTAGAACTAAGACTGGGGTTCCATGACAGCTTGTACAATTCTCTGGTAGAAGTTGTTGATTGAAAAAAATTACACATATGTACATTTAGAAAGGATATTTTATTTCTTATAAAGGTTTATAGCCTGCAAGATGTCTATTCTGATAGGCTAGGAAGTATAACTGCCTGTAGAGCCTGAAAGGCAGTTACTTCAAGGGAGGGAAGCGTGGAACAGGGATTTATGCTGAATGGGTTGGCTAAACACACATATTCCACAGGTTACAGGAGGAGCTATGAATATTCATGAATGGGGTCCTGATGCACATGTACTGAACAAACATGCAGCTTACATGCCTCCCACATTGACTTTGGGGTGGAAATTTAAAATTTAAGTATATTACAATTAGGCTTTATACATCAAAAGGTGAAGCAGAGGCCTGAAGGCATTCAAGTGCACAGCCTTTGTAAACCAGCAGAGGCAATCCGTGGTTGGTGGTCTCTCATCAGGGCAAAGTTGCTGATATTAGTCTCTTGTCCAGTCAAAGCTATGGCTATTGCTTGTAGAATGGGAGGGTCTGTTATTTAGTGCCTATTGGTGGGTGAACTGGGATTGTTTTAACACTACTCATCTCGAGGCCAGTGTTGTTTGGCCTCTAGAGAAAAAGAAAAACTTTGTGGCATTAGAACACAGTTGATTGAGTGTAGGAGTGCAGGGCTTGACCCTTGCCTGGCATGGCTTTAGGTCCTGTTTGTAATTTGGTATCTTATTGCCACCAAGAGTCTATTCTGTCAATTTTATGATCTCTCTCTCTCTCTCTTTTTTTTTTAATTCGGAGTTTGGTTCTGTTGCCCAGGCTGCAGTGCAATGGCACTGCAACCTCTGCCTTCCGGGTTCAAGCGACTCTCCTGCCTCAGCCTCCTGAGTAGCTGGTATTATAGGCATACACAACCATGCCTAGCTAATTTTTGTATTTTTAGTAGAGACGGGGTTTCTCCATGTTGGTCAGGCAGGTCTTGAACTCTCGATCTTGGGTGATCTGCCCACCTTGGCCTCCCAAAGTGCTGGAATTACAGGCATGAGCCACCACTCTCAGCATATGATCTCTTTCTTACCATCATTGCTGGTCAGGTGTTGTGTCTAAATCACAAAAGGGAAAGGAGTTTAATGAGGCATGTCTGACCTCCCATCCTATCATGCTCAGAAACTCAGATTTTAAGGTTTTCCTGGGGTGTCCTTGGCCAAGAGGGTGTCCGGTTCAGTCTTGGTTGGGGGGCAGTGGTTAGAATTTTATTTTTAGTTCTCAATGTGAACATGGGAAATACAGCCTCCTCTTCCTCAGCTGTTGCTATGTTGATCCACAGAATGAAGGAGACAGCTTTGAAGTGAAGGATTAAGATCTCCAATTCCCCAAGTCCACCCTGGGCCAGGGAGAGAGAGGGGTGGCCACCCGCTGGCACTCACTTTGGAGAGGGAAGAAGGCTGGCTCTAGTCCTGGCACTTGACCTGTCGTTTACCCTAGGTCTCTATTAACAGAACCCCTGATACTTCCCCAGAGGGACCAAGGAATGCTGGGGAAAGTAGCCAGCATTGTGAGCCATGTGGTATTCCCACAGAATACTGACTACCATTTTTAATTTCCATGAAATTTCTGCTTCCATTGTGAGCCTGAGGAGTACAATTCCAGTCACCTGCTCCCTTAGGATGCATAAGGTTTACTGGAAGGACTTTTGAGGGGTCCTGAAGTCTCCTTGAGGAGAGTCCAAAGCCCAGAAGGGACCCTGTTGCTCCATATGCTCCAATTGTAGGATTCTCCAATCCCAAAATGTCTCAACACTTCCACCCAAACTCTATGTACGATTTCCTTAGAATCTGCAAGTCCCAACTCCCGGACTCAACCACCCAATCCCAGCCCCAGAATAACAAATTTCCTTCCACCAACCTTTCCCAAATTGCATCAGGGCATGTCAAAAATAGACTACTGAGACCTCGCAAGTGAATGTGAATTCCTATCCTGACACAGTTGTATCAAATACAAAGACAGAATCCAGTGCGCTAAGTTAAACATTTTTTCAATTTATCTGTCCACATGCCCTGCAGTTGAAAATATTGGCAGTCCATCTCGTGGAGCCCTCATGGTTTTGTCTCTTCAGGATGAACCTAGGGTAAAAACAGAAAAGGGGAAGAAAATTTTGTTAGAAAATAATGGAGCCACAGTGAGCCTGATTGAAGGATGAGGGGGCCCTTGGGCTGGGGCACCCAGAATCTTCAGCCAAGGGAAGGGCCAGTGTCCAGGCAGGTAGGGAGCCCATTCCCCTGTGGGCCACTCCCTCCCCAGTAGCTCCTGATGTCTGACCTGACTGTCTCCTCCTTCAGAAACAGATATCTCCCTCTCTTTCCCACATTCTCCTCTGCCTGTTGCCACCCCCTCCCACATCAACCAACTCAGTCCCAGAATCTGTTTTATAGTCTGCCCTGCAGGGCTTGGGACTGGAAAGAGCTAAGCCTCCCTCACTGCCCGATGTCACCGTGGAGAGGGTGAGTAGGTAGGAAAGACTGAACAGTGACCCACATTCACCTGCCACAGCGCTTGTCCTATGGCATATTTCAGACTATTTCAAAGAGGATGTGAAACTGATAGGAAATATGCACTTCTAACATGAAATACATTTTGTATGAAACGTTCATGGCACTGAAAAAGTAGTTAATCCAGAACAAAATCACTTTGGTTTTACTCTGAAAATCAATGTTTAAGCAATGAATATGGAAGCAGAGTAAAATGACAACAAACACATCGCATCTAATATGGCAGTGTGTGTGTGTTTGAATGTTTGCAATCATATTCATTTGACACGCTTTGGATCAAGGTCTGACTATGTAAGTCATTCTCATCTGTGCACGGTGGCTGACTTTCCTCATTATAAAGTTTCTCAGGGGATCATAAACAATCTGCAAAACACTTGTGTGTCCATAGTTGTTTGAAATAGGAGGACTTTTTTCTCCTCTAGGAGGGTAAGTCTTCTTTCCACTTCTGTGTTTCTTCTCTAGTTCTTCAATTTTACTTAAGGAAAAAAATGACGAGAAACAACGTTATTTAGTAATAAATGTTTGTGGATGGTTCCTTCTAGCATAGAACTGATACATGGAATGGTTTTGTTATTAGTGTTGTTAAATCTAAATTATCAAAATTTAAAATATATCAAACTATTATATTAGAATTCAATGACAGCTCATTTGTAGACCACCAAGATAGAACAAAAGTATAAATGTGCTTCTTAGTTTCTTTATGACAAACACCATTGTCTCATGTGAAAATGTGTGCATTCCTATGTTCCAAGCACATAAAAACAGTAATCATGTGGCTAGGCACAGTGTCTCATGCCTGCTCTCCCAGCATTTTTGGAGGCTGAGGCAGGAAGATTGCTTGAGCCTGGGAGTTAGAGTCCAGCCTGGGAAACATAGCAGGACCTCATTTCTACTAAAAAGAATAATAAAGATAACTAACTGAATGTGGTCGTGACTGTCCCAGGAAACTGAGGTAGGAGGATTGCTGAAGACCAGGAGTTTGGGGCTACGGTGACCTATGATCACACCACTGCACTCCAGCTTGGGCAACAGAGTGAGACCGTGTCTCTAAAACAAAATAAAATGAAAAAAAGAAAAAAAGAGAAAATAATCATATGTATTTTAAACTCTAACTTGGGGACTGTTGCTGCTGTTGATGCTGTGCTCATTCATACAGCACAGAACAGTGACTCCTCTTTGGCATAACCACCAAGTGTATGTGAATTAAAGAGGGTAATTTTTTGATTGGGTTATTTGTAGCCATGACAGAGTACTCCAAAATTCGATAGTTGTAAGAGTTGCACAACTTTGTGAGTTTATTAAAAACCGTTGACCTGTACCTTTGAGAGGGGTAACATTTGGGATACGAGAATTTAATCTCAATAAAGCTGTTGTAAAACAAAAGGATACAATCAAACAGAATACATTATATGAAAGTTCACGAAATATTTCACTATCTGCTTAAGTGAATATGCAGAGGAAATTGTGAGAAATACAAGGAATCTTGCAAAATTCCATAAAATGAAAGTAAATTGAAATGCAGTACACTATTATAAAATTAAAAATCAATAGTATTAACAGTTGTCAACACGATATTGGGCATAGTGTGATGCCAAGGTGGGAGGACTGCCTGAGGTCAGGAGTTCAAGACCAGTCTGGGGAATACCCTGTAACAACATAACAAAAAAAAAAATTATACATTAAAAACAACAACAGCAACAAATCCTATAAGACACAGGTCACAAGTTTTCAATTAAAATAGATGAGTCAAGGGCGGGTGCAGTGGGTCACACCTGTAATCCCAGCACTTTAGGAGGCGGAGGGAGTGGATCACGAGGTCAGGAGTTCAAGATCAGCCTGGCCAACAGGGTGAAACCCCGTCTCTGCTAAAAATACAAGAATTAGCCAGGTGTGGTGGCACACACCTGTAGTCCCAGGAAGCAGAGGTTGCAGTGAGCCGAGATTGTGCCATTGCACTCCACCCTGGGCAACAGAATAAGACTTTGTCTCAAAGAAAAAAAAAAAAAAAAAAGATGAGTTGAGTCGATGATGGCATAAATACCCAAATAAAGTGTGCTTTGATGGGCAAAGAACGTATAACGTGGAATATATTTTGTGACTATCTTAAATTTTGCAAATAAGGTTACTAACAAATAGGAATTTATTCACAAGAGTGAATTAATAAAAAGATATTAAAATATAACTTGAAAAAATCCATTCATTCCTAAATGTTCACTTTCTTTTCTCCATTAATCAGAAAATTCCAACCCTTTAATGAGCATTAATTTATGTATTGGCCAAGGGACCTGATTCATGATTTCTATATATATATTACTAAGACCTTAGAAAAGATTAAATTAAATTACAATTAAAATTCAATATTTTATCAATCACTAATATAATATTCAATGTTTTTATTGAAACCTATTATGTTAATAAATATTTAAAGCAAAAAAATAAATATTTAAAGCTATTAATTATTACATTAATAAAATATACTTGTTTTATTGGTAATAGTTTCATTACGCTAGGTTAAAATACCAGCATATATAAATTTTAATAAAATTAGGAATTATTAATATGCTTTTCTTAGAATATTTAACTATAATTCAAAGAGAATATTTGTTTTTAATGTATCATTAACACTGTAACTATTATCACAGAATTTAAAGTTACCTTTCCATTTTAATAATAAATGTTGTCTGAGCATGGTGACTCATGCCTATAATCCCAGAATTTTGGGAGCCTGAGGCCGGCGGATCATGAGGTCAGGAGTTCAAGACCAGCCTGACCAACATGGTGAAACCTGGTCTCTACTAAAAATACAAAAATTAGCCAGGTGTGGTGGCACACGCCTGTAGTCCCAGCTACTCGGGAGGCTGAGACCGGAGAATCACCTAAACCCGAGAGGTGGAGGTTGTAGTGAGCCGAGATCATGCCACTGCACTCCAGCCTGAGTGACAGAGCGAGACTGTGTCTCAAAATAATAATAATGTAACAATAATAAATGTTGTGACATTGTGCAGATCTTCCAAGATTTTTTGGGTGGCTTTTGTATTAAATTCCGTATAAAGGGGACAGTATTTGTACCATGAAATCTGGCTGTTTAAACATCTGAGAGCTCTTAATGTCTGGGTGATATAGGAAGAAATATAAGTAGGTTTTCATTTCAGTCACATCTTATTGCTAAAAAACTCAAAGTATGAAAAGTCCCAGAATAGCCTCTTTATTACATACAATGTATACAGTTTCTTTTATTTCATCATCTTAAGACTTACTTTTGTCTTGGTGTTTACTTTCTATGCTTGCTCCAGTACAACAACAGATAAAAGATTTTTAGATGTAGGAAGATATTTTCACTGAGTTCAACTATTTACTTATATGTATATTTTACTCTTTTCACCAAGTACCCTACTTTCTTAAAAAATATCTTTACCCTTTTTTTTCTGTGTATTCACCTCTTTTTTTTTTTTTTTTTTCTTTTTTTCTTTTTTAGGCGGAGTTTCGCTCTTGTTGCCCAGGCTGGGGTGTAATGGTGCCATTTCTGCTAACGGCAACCTCTGCCTCCCGTGTTCAAGCAATTCTCCTGCCTCAGCCTCCCAAGTAACTGGGATTACAGGCATGTGCCACCATGCCCGGCTAATTTTTTTGTATTTTTAGTAGTGACGGGGTTTCTCCATGTTGGTCAGGCTGGTCTCAAACTCCTGACCTCAGGTGATCCGCCTGCCTCGGCCTCCCAAAATGGTGGAATTACAGGCGTAAGCCACCACACCTGGTCTTTCACCTCTTACTTAAGCTCCTTAGGGATGCAATTATAACCTTTACTTTCTCTCCACCAGGCACTGGCTGAGTGGCAAGTTTATTTGACTAAATGCTTGCTTAGAAATTTTAAAGACCCAATGTTGAAGCAAACCAGGCACCCTCTGGAACGTCTCAGGACCAGGAGAATGCCTACACATAATGGTCAAATTACAATCTAGTTCTGCCCAGACGGCACCAGCCAGACCACCCGCTAGCTAAGAAATGGAAGCAAGTCACATAGACCCTGCACCTCCTCGTACCCCTCTCTGCCTGCCATTCGTGACATGTCCCCTTTAAAGCCCTTGCTTTTTTCCCCAAAAGATGAAGCAGTTCCCTTAAGGGAGGAGCCTGCACTTTCTTTTACCACCCTCATGCTTGTTATCTAAATTTGCAAGTTAGGGAACCTGGCCGGGCGCGGTGGCTCAAGCCTGTAATCCCAGCACTTTGGGAGGCCGAGGCTGGTGGATCACAAGGTCGAGAGATCGAGACCATCCTGGTCAACATGGTGAAACGCCGTCTCTACTAAAAATACAAAAAATTAGCTGGGTATGGTGGCGCGTGCCTGTAATCCCAGCTACTCAGGAGGCTGAGGCAGGAGAATTGCCTGAACCCAGGAGGCGGAGGTTGCGGTGAGCCGAGATCGCGCCATTGCACTCCAGCCTGGGTAACAAGAGCGAAACTCCGTCTCAAAAAAAAAAACAAAACAAAACAAAACACACACACACACACACACACACACACAAACAAAGCAAGTTAGGGAACCTGCATTCGATTACAACGTTGGTGGCCCATGCAGGGAGTGTTGTGTGTTGCAGGGGCCTGAGCCTGCTGGTCTGGTTTCTGCCGGAGAGGACATATGGCTGCCTGTGGATACCAGCTGCTCGTGGTTAGCCGACCCCATGGCTGGAACATTTCCCTGAAGCTGCCAAGATGCTTTTCTTTTGGGGAAACTTTTTCACTTTCTGGCATGACGCCCGCGGCCTTCAATGCTTTGTTGGTAACAAAGAAAATGAACTCAGAAAAAGGCAACCTTTGAAACAGGGTGAGCAAGTTGGAGTATACCCGACCACCCTCTGCCTCTTTTGGGGTGTTGCTGGGGCTCTGTTCTGTTTAGATATGGCTGGTAGAGACAACATTTAAGCTTTTTCTGCATTGGTGTTTGTATCTGCAGAACCCTTAGGGCATTGCTTTGTATGGACTCAGTTAACTGGAAGAGCTATTTGGAACTGAGGCAGGAGATTTAGGACTAAACCCAGCCCCTTAACTGGGGATGTGTTTGGAAGCACTCCATTTGTTTGTATTAAGTGTATGACCTTTGTGTATAGGTGGTGATCGCTTCCTTTCCTTTTCACTTCTAACTTCATTTTCCTGATTATCTCAGAGAGCCATCTACAGCCTTAGTCTTCTCGGCCAAAAGCACCTTTAGCTCTGTCCAGCTGCAAACAGTTTACCTTGACCAGTGATTTACAGAGGCGGGAGGGATTCATCCCACGTCGTGCACGTGTGGGATACTGGGGCTCTTCTTGATGGGAGGTAAATGCAAGTGGTGAGGATACGGATCACACATCACGTAGTGGCTTTAAGATTCACCAGCCTCCTTTCCTTTCCTTTCCTTCCTTTAAAGCTTGGCTCCTTTGCTGAGGCCTGACAGAAACTTCATACTCTGATCTTCTTTGGGATTCCAGCTAGTTGCATATTATGACCTATTTTTAATGCATTTTATAAACTGATGGGCAAATTACAGCAAGAAAAATTTAGAGCTCAAATGGTTAGCCTGCAACTGTAGAATTAAACAGTCTTCTAAAGCTCTCTATCTTCCTTTCTTCTTTATTGCCTGCTTTGAATATGCTGTTACTAAGTTACTGGTGCTGAGATAAGACTCATTAGTTGTGCTGTAAATGGAATGTAAACATTGGAAATTTGTTTGAAACTGAAGGAAAAATAAGAGTAAAAGGGACTTTTTAAAAAACAAAACTGCCACAGAAAGTGCTTTACTCAAATTTTGTTTTATTGATTGATTGATTAATTGATTGATTGACTGAGACAGAGTCTCGCTTCATTTTCCAGGCTGGAGTGCAGTGGCATGATCACAGCTTACTCCAGGCTCCGTCTCCCAGGCTCAAGCAGTCCTTCTGCCTCAACCCCCCAAGTAGCTAAGATTACAGATGTGTGCCACCATGCTCAGCTAGTTTTTAAAAATTATTCATGGAGCTGGGATTTTTGCTATGTTGCCCAGGCTGATCTTGAACTCCTGTCTCAAGTAATCCTTTTGCCTTGGCCTTACCCAAATTTTGCTTCACAGTTTTCATTGGATTATATATTGTGGCAAACAAAGTTTAGCCATGTACAGATGTTTCAATTTCATTAAAGAATAATGTGGATGCAGCTATCTTTTATAAAATGATGAGTTTGTACTGTTAGCTAGATTTCCAAAGTAAAAGCTGTTGGACTTGTGTGTGTGTATATATGTGTTTAGATATATTTATGTGTATGTTAATATATTATGTTATATGTTGTGTCTAGCATGCTACTAAATTGGCTCGTAAGTAAATGAGTCCTCATAAATTAAGTCCAAATGCTTTTCAAGTTTATGTGAATGTAATAATCCTTGATAAATAAAACTTAGTTTTAAGAATGTTGGTGATAAAAATATATTTTCAGAATTGTCAACACATATTTTTGTCTGAGTTTATTGGCCAAATAGTTTTGTATTGTCATATATTAAGATGTCAGGGTTTGATACATGAATGTTCTAAGACTATAAACCCAGCCAAAACCAGAATAATCTTCATTTATGTGATTTTGTTGGATGAATAAGACTAATTTAGCATTATTTGTTCAATGAAAACAGTTAAATCTTCTAAGTTATTGACAAAATGCCCATATGTTTAACTTTAATGTTCTTAGATAAACATCTTACATTCACAGGCTTTAAAAATCGTTAACAGAGCAATAACTTTAAATAATGACTACTGATATAGTTTGGTTGTGTGTCCCCACCCAAATCTCATGTTGGAATGTAATCACCAGTATTGGAGGTAGAGCCTGGTAGGAGGTGATTTGATCATGGGGAAGGTTTCTCATGAATGGTTTACCGCCATCTGCTTGGTGCTGGCCTCATGACAGTTAGTTTTCGTGAGAGCTGGTCATTTAAAAGTGTGTAGCTCCTCCTCAATCTCTCTCTTGCTTCTGCTCTGGCCATATAATGTGCCTGCTCCCTGTTTGCCTTCTGCCATGATTATAAGTTTTGTGAGGCCTCCCTAGAAGCCAAACACATGCCAGCATCATGCTTCCTGTACAGTCTGCAGAACCATGAGCCAATTAAACCTATTTTCTTTTGAAATTACCCAGACTCAGGTATTTCTTTACAGCAATGAGAGAACAAACTAATACGACTACCTTTGCGTAATAGCTCAGTTTTCAGAAGTAATATAGATATACTATTAAAAATGAAAAAATTGACTACGTGTAAATGAGATAAATGCTTGTTAATGAACTTTTTGTATAGTTTAAAGTCTTAAAAGCCTATAGGATGCTTCTTGGATATCTGGGTCATTTCCACTTAAGAAAGGGTTATTATATGTGGACTAGTTCTCATCTATAAAATGTTCATATCCAATAGGCAGTTCAGGGTTTCTTGCTTCCTACATTTATGCAAAATATGTAAAAGAAGATGCATTCTTATTGAGAAAAAAATAATTTTGTCTAATTTAAAACTTATCAAAAAGTTGATTTGAATTATGGATTTGAAAAGGTTATTTATGAAATAAGGTAGAAAAGTACCAGTAGATAGGGGAGAGAGATGTGAAGAAAGATATGGATATATAAAGAAAGATATGGATATAAAGATATGGATATAAAGATGTGAAGAAAGATATGGTCTTTTTGGTAAGGAAGGTTATAAAGAAAAAAGAGTACTTTTATCTGAGAAACAATCTTGTATGGTAAATTCTTGTCCTAAAGTAAAACAACTGTTATTTAAGAAAGAGGTAGCATAGGGCAAGTCAGAAAGTCCAATCCAAGCATGTCATACATAGGCTGTTTAAGTTGTTATAAGGTTTATGAAGGGGAGTTTATAAAAGGAATTTTGTTTGTGATTGATTTAGCTCTAATTAATAGGGAATTATTTATAATAACCTTTCTAAAGAATGGTCCCCTATGTTAAAACATTTTCTTAAGATATTGATTTGCCCTTAATAAGATTACAAGAAATTTTGTTTCAATTTTATAACCTATTTTTTAAAAAAAATTTCTCAGATTAGTATCTTAAAAGTTCAACTCTTGTGTTTACTGCTTTCAGCTTTTTTTTTTTTTTTTTTTTTTTTTGCCTCTTAAAATGGTCTGAGGTGATAAATCTCTCCTTCAGCTTTTTCATCAGCTCCTGTTATTTTTCTCCTTTGGTTCCAACTATTGTTATGGCCTGATGGTGAAATATTTTTATTTTAGACATCCATAAAATCAATGTTTTCCTCTAGTATAACTTGATTCTATACATTGGGCTTTCCTTGATGTGTCTAAATTTTCAGTATAATCAGGAAACTTCTCATGTAATTATTAAGAGTCACATATTTCCCTGTTATATTCATAAACTCGAACATATTCTTTCTGTGTCCAATTAAATCCAAGTACTTTTTCCATCAGGTTTGATTTTCACATTATCTAAATAGGCTTCCTGTGAGGAGAAGCAGTCACACTAAAGGATTTTCTTTGCTTTTTTGGTAACTGGCTTAAGAAACAAGATTTTGGCCGGGCGCGGTGGCTCAAGCCTGTAATCCCAGCACTTTGGGAGGCCGAGGCGGGTGGATCACGAGGTCGAGAGATCGAGACCATCCTGGTCAACATGGTGAAACCCCGTCTCTACTAAAGGTGCAAAAAATTAGCTGGGCATGGTGGCGTGTGCCTGTAATCCCAGCTACTTAGGAGGCTGAGGCAGGAGAATTGCCTGAGCCCAGGAGGCGGAGGTTGCGGTGAGCCGAGATCGCGCCATTGCACTCCAGCCTGGGTAACAAGAGCGAAACTCCGTCTCAAAAAAAAAAAAAAAAAAAAAAAAAAGAAACAAGATTTTACATTTTATCAAGATAGTTCATATGTTGTCTTAATTATTAAGTTTTTAATTGCTTAAAAATTCCCTGAGATTTGAAGGAATTAAAGTTACCCATGTAACCTTCTGTATTGCCTTTAAAGTCTTTTAATTATCACCTTGGATAAATGAATAACTATTGTTTTACAAGAATTTGTGGTTCTCTTTTGATAACGTTTTAATGTTTTTAACATCTTTGACAGATGTCTTCAAAATTGAATCCTAAGTTAAGTCTCTGACTTACTGCTGGAGATTAGTACAGTTAAACTAATTTTTTTTTTTTTTCTTTTTTTTTTTTTTTTATTGCATTTTAGGTTTTGGGTTTTGTTTTTTTTTTTTTAAATGGAGTTTCTCTCTTGTTGCCCAGGCTGGAGTGTAATGGAATGATCTCAGCTCACGGCAACCTCCACCTCCCAGGTTCAAGCAATTCTCCTACCTCATCCTTCCCAAGTAGCTGGGATTAGAGGCATGCACAACCACACCCAGCTAATTTTGTATTTTTAGTAGAGAGTTTCTCCATGTTGGTCAGCTCGTCTCGAACTCCTGGCCTCAGGTGATCTGCCCACCTTGGCCTCCCAAAGTGCTGGGATTATAGGCATGAGCCACCGTGTCTGCCAGTTATACCAATGAATCACTGCAAAGTTATAAAATATTTTTATAGCTTCCAGTCAGGTCATTAACTCCAGTATCACCACCTCCAACCCTTGAAAAAGTCCTCATCAAGTGCTATCAGCTAATCTTTGTGCTGTTAAGTTAAAGGGCATTGACTCTTGGATACACATAACTTGTTTAAGTATCTGACGCCAAACTCAAGTTAACTGAAGCCTTGTCTTTAAACCTGGGCAAAGGTGACAAAGTAAACTGCTTTCATGAGACACAGGCAAAGGTCTATATCCAAAAACATTAAGATTTGCTTAATAATTTTGCCTGTATCTGAAATAATGTAATTTAAATATTCAGCTACCTGTGGGCTTCCTTTGCTGTCATTCTTGGAACTAGGCAAGATTTATGACCTTTTTGTTTAAAATGTTGGTAATTTTTTAAAGGTTTTATTTTGCCTCCAAAATGTGAAACTATTCAATCCTTCCAGGCCCAGGGAGTATTGTGGAAAAGGTGAATGTGTGAGACCGTAAGGGCTGGTCTTGAGGGAAAAAATTAATTCAGACCCTCCAAATCAAGAATGGGCGTGTAGATGCTTAAATAGCTAAACAAAAATACTTACGTTTTGTACAGCTAGTTGTTACAAGCCAAGATTAAAATAGTTCAATGCATAAAATTCACAGGTCAGTCAATTTCATAAGCTGCCGTTTTGCTTTTAGTTTTTGGCTCTTATATTGTTTCAAAGGAGTTTTAAGGTTAATGAGTGCCTTCCCATCTTCATTCCCATCTGGTATAGAACATTTAATTGATGATAAGTCTTTTGACTCTAAGTCTCTTGGCCACAGGGGTCCCACTGAGGGACATGATGTGCTAGCCAGGAAAGGTAGCACACCACTGCAGCATCAATATGAGAAAAAAAAAAAAGCTTGGCTATTGATACTGCCTCGGCTATTGATACTGCCTCTGGCATACCTTGACAAAAAGGGGAATATAAACTGAAAAAAAAATTTGGGCTGGGCTGGGTGTGGTGGCTCATGCCTATAATCTCAGCACTTTGGGAGCACTTGAGGCAGGAGGATCACTTGAGTCCAGGAGTTCAAGACAAGCCTGGGCAACATAGTGAGACTATGTCTCTGCCAGAAAAAAAAAAAAAAAAAAAAAAAATGCTGGCCAAGTGGTATGCCCTTGTGGTCTCAGCTATGTGGGAGGCTGAGATGGGATGATTGCTTGAGCTGAGGAGGTCAGAGCTGCAATGGTCCACAATCACAGCACTACACTCCAACCTGGGTGACAGAGTGATACCCTGTCTCAAAACAAAACAAAAATCTGAAACCCCCACTGACTGAATGAAAGAAAAACTTCAGCTGAGTTAAATTTAAAGGAGTTTAATTGATCAATGAACCATTTGTGAATCAGGCTGCCCCCACAATTGTAGGAGATTCAGAAAGACTCCAGGGATGCCTTGTAGTTAGAATAAATTTATAGACAAAAAAAAAAAAAAAAAGGAAGTGACACACAGAAATTGGAAGTGAGGTACAGAAACAGCTGGATTGGTTACAGGTTGGCATTTGCCCTATCTGAACACAGTTTGAACACTCAACAGCATGAGTGGTTGAAGTACGGCTGCTGGGATTGGCCAAGACTCAGTTATTTTTACAGGTGCATACTCCTAAGTTAGGTTTTCAATCTTGTCTGCCTATTGAGTTGGGTTACAGTTCGTCCACATGGACTCAAACTAGAAGTATCTGGAGTCCTTCTCAGGCCACTTTAGTTTGCTTTAACTCTCTCTTGGCCGAAGGGGATCCTTCCCACCTAAAAAACTTGAAAAACTAGTTTGGGAATAGGCCAAACTAACGTTGGGAGGAGCTTAGTGTTAGGCCAAACTAACGTTGGGAGGAGCTTAGTGTTTTTGTTTTGTTTTGTTTTGTTTTGTTTTTTTGAGACAGAGTTTCGCTCTTGTTACCCAGGCTGGAGTGCAATGGCGCGATCTTGGCTCACTGCAACCTCCGCCTCCTGGGTTCAAGCAATTCTCCTGCCTCAGCCTCCGGAGTAGCTGGGATTACAGGCACACGCCACCATACCCAGCTAATTTTTTGTATTTTTAGTAGAGACGGGGTTTCACCATGTTGACCGGGATGGTCTCGATCTCTTGACCTTGTGATCCACCCGCCTCAGCCTCCCAAAGTGCTGGGATTACAGGCTTGAGCCACCGCGCCCGGCCACAGGAGCTTAGTTTTAGTTTAAAAAAGATAATGCCTTTTTCCAAAACAAACCTCTGTATTGCCTGAAGGATAGACTGCCTTTGTAGGACTAACAAATTAGCCACAATATTAGAAACTATGGTTTAGGAATCATGCAGCTGGAGCCTACAAGATTCTGACCCTCTCCAAGTTGCTTTTGGGAATAACATCGCTACTGTAAAGCCAAGAACAGTGCTTGAAATATTTTGCTGATTCTGTACTTGATGGATCACCTGGTATTACCCGGGTCAATAAACAGGCTCATCTGATTTTGTGGCCCCCACCCAGGAACTGACTCAGTTCAAGACAGCTTCGACTCCTTATGATTCCATCTCTGAACTGACCATTCAGCACTCTTTGCTCACTGGCTATCCCTGATCCCAACAAATTATCCTTATCTGATCCCTAAAACTCAGGGAGAGACTGATTTGAGTAACAATAAAACTCCGGTCCCCCACACAGCTGGCTGTGAGGAAATTACTCTTTCCCTATTGGAATTCTTCTGTCTTGATAAATCGGCTCATCTAGGCAGCAAGCAGGATGAACCCATTGGGCAGTTATACTCTCTTCTCTTGAAATTCCCGCTCATCACTATCATAAATTAGAATGTTTCCCAGGTGTCACAAATCAGTGATATTAATGAGCCGCTCCAAAATTTATTAAGATTAGGAAAAAATATGTTTTTTTAAATTTCTTTTTTTTCTTTTTCTCTTGCAAGGTGTTATCAGAAAAAATATGTTTAAAAAAATCCTAAAGGGACAAATACAGACAGAAGTGACAAAGCCATCATGGAATCTAAAAAGGAGGAGGAAGAGGAAAAAAACGAAAGGAAGGGAGGAAAGAGGACCCAGAAGGAGAAAGAGGAAGGGAAAGAGTCACTGACAAACGGAGTTATTTCCCTTTTTAGCATCTGTTACAAAGAAAGGACACTCAATTGGCAGGGAGGTTGGGGGAAGGCAAGTAGATTTTATTCCTGGCCAAGACTGGAGAAGGAAATAGCTTCTGCTCTAGAGACAGCTTCTCCAGCTGGGTGCAGTGACTCACACCTGTAATCCCAGCACTTTGGGTGGCCAAGGCAAGTGGATCACCTGAGGTCAGGAGTTCGAGACCAGCCTGGCCAACATGGTGAAACCCCCGTCTTTACTAAAAATACAAAAAAACTAGCTGAGTGTTGTGGCACATGCCTGTAGTCCCAGCTATTTGGGAGGCTGAGGCAGGACAATTGCTTGAACCTGGGAGAGAGAGGTTGCAGCAAGCTGAGATTGTGCCATAGCACTCCAGCCTGGGTGACACAGTGGGACGCCATCTCAAAAAAATAAAATAAAACAAAATACAGATTCTCCATGAGAGATGGGAAGCTGGGGAATTTTGAGGAGTTAGATGTAGTGTGGGGCTTAAGTAATCATGTGAAGAGAGGAACTCTAGACGTGCAGGTGTAGCTCATAAATATGCCTCTTCATACCATGTACATTCAGAAAGTGGTGGTGATTTTCTCCCATGGGTGGGGAGTTTAGTATTATGATGACATGTTCATGATCTAAGGGTAACACGCAGTTGCTGGTTCTGGTTTGCACCAGTCTTGAGCTGACTTACTGTCCTCTGGTAATTGGGGAAGGGTCCTGAAGCTCCTGCAGCCCTCTGGGTCATCTGGAGTTCTTTTAAACAAACACACCTATAAATGAAGAGAATCGGAAAAAACCTGTTAAAGAAAAAATAATGAGCTTTCTCAGCTATCTTCTGTATAAGAAAATAATAGCTTTCTCAGCTATATCTCCAGGGCTGCCCTGGTAACAAAAGAAGGAGTTGAGAAAGAACAGAATTTTGTGTGGGGTGTCCTCTGGAGCTGTCTCAGGCAGGCAGAAATGAAATCTGATCATTTTAAGTGCCTAGTTATGAAAAAGTTATTGAAGAGGGCTTTTCTTGGGAAATAGAAATCAACCAACAGTCTCCAGAATAGTCTAGATCCCACATTCCTCGAGATCGACCAATCTTTTTGTTTGGGTCTTGTGCCCTGCAAGCAACACTTTGGTAATTAATATTTATTTTCTGGTGCCTAATCTTTGATAGATGTGCACCTGGCTATAACAGAGGAAGAATGACTGTTTCCAGCATTTGATTACGCTGGACAAGTGGAATGGTCAGTATTGAATTTCTAACACTGAGAAGCCAAACCCTGACTTCTAAGAAAACCATCACAATGCAGCCTTTTATGAAGTCCAATGTGAGGTTGCCTTCCTTCAGCTTTCTAAAGCCACTGCTGGGAAGCTAACAGAGAGGGTAGCGGGGGAACAGTGGTGAGGATGCTATTTACAGTTAGAAGACCTGAGTCTGATACCAGGAATGCTGCTACTGCCTAATTAGGGCCACAGGACTTAATTTAATCTCTCCCAGCCTGCTTTTCTATCTGTACAATAAAAATAATGATGTCAGTGTTTACATGAGTGTCATGAGATAAAACAGGTGCAAACACCTCTTACAGAGCCTGGTTCTTGCTAAATCATTAGTGTTTCTTGAATTAAAAAAAAAAACCTCAAGAATTCTTAAGGACATTTGATAGGTGTGTTTTTTCAAAGGGTATGACCATAGCAATTCTGAAATGTCTTTTATATGTCTTATAGAACTTGCATTATTAAATATATTGCAGTCATTGGAAAATAGGGTCCCATTATTGGAAAAAGAAGATACAGATATGGAATAGGGAAGACAGGACCAGTCCTAAGCTATTGACTGGAATTAGAGTTATTACTATGGATTCATAATGTGTATTATATGTGTGTGTGTGTGTGTGTGTGTGTGTGTGTGTGTGTGTATTTAATAGCTTTGTCTATGAAAAAGTTGACACCTCAGTAGTAATGAGCACAGCTGGGACTCAACATCTTGGTTTCTAAAGTTCATTTCCCATTAGAAGGGAGCAGATCTCCTTAGAAAAGAGGTTGTGAGACTGCAAAGCCATGTCCTCCAACCCTGGTGTGTGATGGTTAATTTTAGGTGTCAACTTGACTGGATGAAGGAATACCTAAAGTAAGGGTGTTTTCCAGAAGAGATTAGCATACATGTCTGAGTATATTAAGTGGGGGAAGATTTGCCCTCAATGTAGGCAGGCACCATCCAATAAGATGGGGACCTCAATAGACCAAAAACAGAGAAGAGTTGGTCTCTCTACTTACTTTACTTCTTTTCCTATCTCAGATATCTGAACTCCAGGGTCCGAACCTTTGAACTCCAGGACTTATGCCAGTGACGACCTGGGTTCTCAGGTCTTTGGCTTTGGACTGAGAGCTGTACCATTGGCTTCCCTGGTTCTGAGGCCTATGGGCTTGGACTGAGCTTCCTGGAGTATCCCAGGGTCTCCAGCTTTCAGACGACCTGTTGTGGGACTTCTCAGCCTCCGTAATCATATTACTCAGTTCCCCTAACAAATATCCTTGTGCACACACACTCTCTCTCTTTCTCGCTCTCTCTCTTTTATCTATCATCTATCTATCTACCTATCTATCTATCTATCTATCTATCCATCCATCCATCCTGCTGGTTCAGCCTCTCTGGAGAACCCTGACTAATACACCGAATTTCAACATCCAGATGTGTCTACATGGTTCATCTACACTCTTGTCCCCCTCTTAGGAGCTGCAGCCTATAGGATTTCAACACTGAGTACGGGCCATTGAGAAGGAAGATCCACTCCAAACTGCAACAGGGGCTGCAGCCCTCCTCAGCCCCAACCAGGTGGGAAACATGGCCCTGTGGAGCATGTCCATGGTGTGTGGGGTGTGGATCTCTAATGTGCTGCTTAAGAGGCACCACTGAGGGAGGTCCACAGGAGCACTGTGTATGTGTATGTGCAGGACACACTGGGGCAGTTGCAGATTCAGCACTGCTATGTGCAAGTTTGAGAAGACCTCTAGGCTGCAGCTTCATAGCCTTGATTTGGAGCCAGATGCTACAGGAATGGCTACTATAGTATGTAGTTTTCACTGAACAAGCTTGCTTTCTTGGTTTCCAATCCCACTGTCATCTAGGTGCTAATTTTACCTCAATACCGACGTGAATCTCAATGAATGAACAGAGCCATGCACTCCAAATCTTTCTAGTTGTGAGACTACTCATGTAAAATTCTCTCTAAAGTTTATGTTATAGGGCATTGTTAAAGGGACTCAACCATAATCCATTCCCTACTGAAATACTAGCCATGATACATAGCAGAAAAGGGAAGAAAATCTAAATCATTTTAGAAGAAAGACAAAATAAAATTCTGTTTCTGGACTATATTCATGGACTTGTGAGCAACCACAAAATGCTGTCACTTTACCACTCTCTATGAAAGTAATAATATGGGGCCGGGCGCGGTGGCTCAAGCCTGTAATCCCAGCACTTTGGGAGGCCGAGGCAAGTGGATCACAAGGTCAAGAGATCGAGACCATCCTGGTCAACATGGTGAAACCCCGTCTCTGTGCCTGTAATCCCAGCTACTCAGGAGGCTGAGGCAGGAGAATTGCTTGAACCCAGGAGGTGGAGGTTGCAGTGAGCCGAGATCGTGCCATTGCACTCCAGCTTGGGTAACAAGAGTGAAACTCCGTCTCAAAAAAAAAAAAAAAAAAAAAAAAAAAAAAAAAAAAAAAAGTAATAATGTGGAAGCACAAGTAAGTCACATCAAAATAATCTGCAGTTACAGAATATCATCTGAAAATTATAATTCTATCAAATTTCCACACCGAGCAGTGAGTAGTCTGTAAATTCCTGCAGGATTCCAGTGGCCAGATTTGAGGCAGAAACGTCACTGCATTCTGAACACAGAAAGAGGCTCAGAGTCAAATGACGCCATTATAGGATACTCACATGGTGGTAACATGAGTTACTGGATTTGAGCAGTCTCTAGGTTTCAGCTGTTATTACAGAGAAGCCCTAAATATTTCTTTACTTTCAATATTCCCTTAATCATACCCTCGCATTTAGTCTGACAGTGAGCTCCATGTTTGCCAATACCAGAAAGTGTGCCCTTGGGGTTCTAATTGGGGTGGCGTGAATTAGCGACTTTCCCTGCATTTCTTTATAGCTCACAGTGAGCCTGAAATGCCCCCTTTTACCCTTGATTTTCCAGAGCCCTGGGGGTTGTTTTTGCCATCTGGTGTTTAAGACTTCCTGCCTTTTATTCCCTTCCCTTGTGCCCACTGGGGCTTGAATCTGCCCCTTGAAAGGTGTGGTCCATAGTTCCAACCTGTGCACAAATGGTCAAAGCAGATGCATATTCACAATCACTAGAGACCTTTCTCTGAGTGAATGATATTTACAATTTCTCTCTATGAAAAGTGTTCATACTCTACATGTTTCCAAACAGTGTACAAGGTGAACACAGCTTAACGAACAGCAATTTTTCAGTGAATGGAAAGTGAAAAAGATTTGGGAGCAGAAATCCCAGATTCAATGCCAAGTTTATCATCACCTTGGAATATGATGATACAAACAGTAAACCACACAGAAGTTTAGCATGTACTGAGAGTTTAAAATGAATTAATTTCATTTAGCCTGTACCACTTTCACTTATTTTAGGGATGACAAAGTCAAGGAACCCAAATGTTAATTAAGTAACAGGTCCAAGGTACACAGCAGGGAAGGTGCAGAACGAGACTAGTCCCCAGGCGTCTGGCTCTGCATCTGAGCTGTCAACAACGTCTCCAAGTTGTGTGATTCGAAGCTTGTTTGAAAGCCAGCTTCCTCATGTTTGATTGTAATTCCTGCAGTAGAGATTAGCCATATGGGAAGTTAACTGGGATAACAAAACATTGCATAAATTTATATGGCACTCTGTGCTTCAGGCATTGGATGCCTCCCAAATATTTGCTAACACAGTCAGGCAAGAGCTGATAAATGCCTTTGCATGGCTGCCTTCTCGCTAGGAATTACCCAAGCCAGTCAAATGCCCTAGATCCCTGGAGTTCAGAGACCTTTTCTTAAACACAAAAACGCTTAAGCTTTTTGCTGCTCAACTGTGGTTCAGTAAGCAATTTGCTACCCAACCATTTCTCTTTTCTTAAGCATCTTCTTCCTGTTTGATCTGCAACTGGCCTTCCCATTCATCCCCATGACGCCCATTAATATAGAATCTTAAGACTCACTGGCAGGTGCTGGACACAAAGGAGCCAGTAAGAAACCCACACATAAGGGTGGTACAGACTCTAGGGACCCACACAGGACCCACACACCTGGGGGTACCTCCTTGGCACCTGCCTGGGAGCCAGGTGCTCCCAATTGCCTGAACATTCCCTGAGACACCCTGGCTTTTCCCTAGAGAAACTTGGGGTGGGGGCACATTCAAACCATAGCAATTACTTTTTTTTGAGATAGGGTCTCAGTCTCTCACCCAGACTGGAGAGAGTGCAGTGGTGCAATCACAGCTTACTGCAGCCTTGACCTCCTGGGCTCTGGTGATCCTCCCATCTCAGCTTCTCAAGTAGCTGGGACCACAGGTGCACACCACCATGCCTGGCTGATTTTTTTGTGGAGATTGGGTTTCACCATGTTTCCCAGGCTAATTGGGTTTCACCATGTTTCCCAGGCTAGTCTTGAATCACCGAGCTCAAGCAATCTGCCTGCCTTAACCTCCCAAAGTGCTGGGATTAGGGGTGTGTGCCATCAAGACTGGCCCCATAGCAATTACTTTCTTTCTTTTTTTTTTTGAGACGGAGTTTCACTCTTGTTACCCCGGCTGGAGTGCAATGGCGCGATCTCGGCTCACCGCAACCTCCGCCTCCTGGGTTCAGGCAATTCTCCTGCCTCAGCCTCCCGAGTAGCTGGGACTACAGGCGCGTGCCACCATGCCCAGCTAATTTTTATATTTTTAGTAGAGACGGGGTTTCACCATGTTGACCAGGATGGTCTCGATCTCTTGACTTCGTGATCTACCCGCCTCGACCTCCCAAAGTGCTGGGATTATAGGCCTGAGCCACCGCGCCCGGCCAGCAATTGCTTTCTGTACCCTTAGCTCCAAAATGTTCTGCCATCTTCCAGAAAGAATCCCCTTGTGGTTCCAATTGGGATTGCATTTGTTAATTACATTTCCTTTGCTTCTTAAGCCCTCACAGTGAGACAGAAGTGCCCATCTCCAACTTGGTTTATTTTCCCTCAGCCTTAGGAGCTTTTTTTTTTTTTTTCCTTTCTTTTTCTTTTTCTTTCTTTTTCTTTTTTTGAGACAGAATCTCACTCTGTTGTCCAGGCTGGAGTGCAGTGGCACAATCTCTGCTTACTGCAACCTCTGTCTCTACGATTCAAGCAATTTTTGTGTCTCAGCCTCCCAAGTAGTTGAGATTACAAACTTGCACCACCATGCCTGGCTTATTTATATCTATATCTGTATCTATATCTATATCTATATCTATATCTATATCCACATATATATATTTGATAGAGATGGGTTTTACCTATGTATACTTATTATAGTGACTCTGAAAAAATAAAAAATAAAATAAAAAGAGATAGGGTTTTACCATATTGGCCAGGCTGGTTGCAAACTCCTGGGCTCAAGTGATCCTCCTGCCTTGGCCTCCCAAAGTACTGGGATTACAGGCATGAACCACCGTGCCTGGCCTAGCAGCCGTTCTTCTGAACCCCACTGAAGGTGGGACTCCTCTCCCACTTGCACACCTGATGTTTAGATCTGCTCCTCTAAAAGTGCACTCATATCTTCCCAACTTGCACACACCTGGCCCAGGATGATGCCTATTCACAATCAATGGGGACTCTTGCCCTGAATGAATGACACATTTTCCTCTATGCCAGTTCTTCATACTCTAAACATTTTGATGCAGTTCACCAACCAGAGGCAACACAGTTTCTCAGAGAGTGGACAGTGAATGGGATTTGGGGCCAGATATCTCAGATTCCCAGCCAGCTATGTATATAATTTAGAATGTGATGATTAAAGCAGTAGTTTATATGGTGCTTTACCAAGTGCTAGGCATTTTACATCAATGCATCTCATTTAGCCCGTTCAACTGTTAAGAGTTGAGGACTTTGAAGGAACAGGTTTGAGTATCATGCTACCTGCTACAAGTAAAAAGGTACACGGCTAGGGAGGTGCAGAGCTCTGCCTGCTTCCCAGGCAGTGTGGCCTTAGAGTCTGAGTGGTCAGCCACCTTTCCATATTTCATAATCTGGTGCTTGTTTGAACTTCAGTTTCCTCATCTTCAAACACAATCCCTGCACTACAGAGTAGCCATCAGGGAGGTTAAGAAAGATAAGCTAGAAGACAGTGTGGAGTTCTATGGAATCCTGTGTTTTGTGAGTTGTGGGCCTCAGGAATATCAGTGATGACACCCAGGGAAGGGCTGATTGTTAAGCACTTGCAGGTCCCTTCTATTGTTAAGGACAATCTAAGTCAGTGAAATAATCTCAGCCTCTGAGGACCAGTTGCTTTTATTTTAACACAAAAGTAATCCCAGCACTTTGGGAGGCCGAGGCGGGTGGATCACGAGGTCAAGAGATCGAGACCATCCTGGTCAACACGGTGAAACCCCGTCTCTACTAAAAATACAAAAAATTAGCTGGGCATGGTGGCGCGTGCCTATAATCCCAGTTACTCAGGAGGCTGAGGCAGGAGAATCGCCTGAACCCAGGAGGCGGAGGTTGCGGTGAGCCGAGATCGCGCCATTGCACTCCAGCCTGGGTAACAAGAGCGAAACTCCGTCTCAAAAAAAAAAAAAAAAAAAAAAGCACCTAAGCTCTGCTCTGCTCAGCACTGTGGTAAAGGAGGCCAGTGGCTATCCTACCATGTCTTTTTCCTTAACACCTCTTTCCTCTTTTCCCACAGACCTGAGCTTCCCCTGCCTTCTATATAAACTGCAGACTGTCTTGCGGTACACAGAGGGAGTAAGACAATCTCTCTGCCACGCCAGCCCACATCAGTTTGGAGGATGATGCCGAAAATACACAAGGAATAAACAGAAATAAGATGATTCAGAAAGCATGAGTGCTATGAGGTAGTAAATAGGACCAAAGGAATAGAGAATGGGTTAGTTCATTCTCACACTGCTGCAAAGAACTACCTAAGACTGAGTTATCTTTTTTCATCTTATACGTAAAACTGTAATTATGCGACTTACAAATAGAATAAAATGGAAGTAATTAATTTATTAGTATTGTCATTGAAATAATCTACAGGCAAAGCACATTATGAAGCAGAATCCTATCTTTTTTCATCTTATATGTGATGTAATCACTTACTGGCAATAAAACTAAAATAGAAACAATGAAAATTATTGTAGAAGGGAGGTAAAGGGCATCTTGTGGTTCTGTAGCAGCATGCTCATTGGGAAGTCGGATCTCCTCTTGGGTGACTCACTATTATTTTCAAGCTGAGTGGACAGTGCTTGGTGTTCAACATTTCTTGTGACCAGAGGAGAATGGGGAGGATGTGCCAGCGAGGGAAGCTCCTTGGTGAAAAGGATTCCTAGACAATTGCATCCTGGATTTATGGAATAAGGAAAGAACAGAGATTTTCTCTTCTTAGTACCTGTCCCTTGAAGACTCTCTAAACATCTGAGGTCTGATAAGAGGACGAGGTGGAGTACCAGGGCCTGGACCAGTGGAACTCTGGTCTAGGGAGCATGTTGAATAGAAAGAAAGTCCTGAGCTGCGGCTGCCTGCACCCAGGAGCACTAGGTCATACTCTTGTGGATTGTGAAGGATCTGTTGAGTCAGGGTGGAGTTGACCTGCTGGAGGCCTTTTTCTCCTGGAATCTTGACCCTAGCAGGAATGCTGGGTCGAACCACCAGTCACAGACTGGTGCTGCTCTTTAAATATTTTGTAATTTTAAATTTATTTTATTTAAAAACATTTTTGTGGGTACATAGTAGCTGTATAAATGTATGGAATACATGAGATGTTTTGATACAGGCATGCAATGTGAAATAAGCACACCATGGAGAATGGGGTATCCATCCCCTCAAGCATTTATCTTTTGAGTTGTAAACAATGTAATTACACTCTTTACTTAAAAATGTATAATTAAGGTGTTATTTACTGAAGTCATCATCCTATCACATAGTAGGTCTTCTTAATTCTTTCTATTTTTTCGGTACCCATTAACTTTCGCCACCTTCCCTCAACCCCACACTAGCTTCCCAGCTTCTGGTAACCATCCTACTTTCTACATCCATGAGTTCAATTATTTTGATTTGTAGATTCCACGTTAAGTGACAACGTGCAATGTTTGTCTTTCTGTGCCTGGCTTATTTCATTTATCATCGTAACGTCCAGTTCCAGCTATATTGTTGCAAATGACGGGATCTCACTCTGTTTCATGGCTGAAGGTGCTCTTCTTTCTTTGGGGATGTGGAGAGCTAGAGGATGCCCTCGTGATGCGTTTGCCACCTACCCCATTTGCAACACCAGGGATGTAAGTCTATTTTTGGAAAACTTACATTTTTCTTCATTTTTGTTTTTTGGTCTCAGATATGCATTTTCTTTTTTATTTTATTTTATCTTCACACTACCTAGTCAACAAGTTGTATTTTTCTTTTCTTAAGATATAAAGATGTGTCTTAGCCAACAGAGTTCTCAACTCATTGCCACAGGATTTTCTCTCATGGGAGATAAGCTGCTTTGATAATAGCCTGTGATTCTTGCAAATTTTTCTGAAATCATTTTGATTTGTATTTTGTAGGTGTCCATCTCTTCACAGTCATGGCTGATCTTGTCATTCACTTTTGGAGGATTCTCCTGTACTTGGGCAGGAAAAAGGAAAGAAGAAAAGAAAAGAAATGAAATGAAGAACCTAGCAACCACGTAAGTCTTCCAACATGCATATCCAGTGTACCGGCACTGCCTCCCAACTACTCACCTACAATTTGGGGTGTGCTGTTTATCTTGAATAATCCATTGGTTCACTCATTTACCAATTTTATGTATCCAGTATGTATCAGGCACAGTTCTTGTAAATGGAGATAATAGCAATGAGCAAACATTTAAGGCCTGTTATGGAAATGCCAGGGATTTGGCCTCAGTTCTGTTGCTTCCTGCACAGAATGCCAGCCAGGGAGAATGGGAGATAAAGTCTGAAATCTGTCTCCCTGACCCACTAAACTTGGGTGGCGGGGGTTTGTATAGCAGTGAAGGTGGGAAAATCAGGAATTGGGGAGGAGTAAGGAAGCAAACAAAATAGATGAGGGATCTGGTGTCTGGTCTGGATGTGGTGATCCCATGAGTTTTAGTTCCTTGCCTGAGGGTCAGTTTCCTGAGGCAGGAACTCAGGTAAGGCAAATGTAAGTTTCAAGTTTTAAGACCAGGGAGGGTCGATTTCAATGTTTATTAGAAAAACTATAAATATTAGTTGTATAGGACAATTTGGCCGGTTTCACCATCATGGAGCATACCTTCGTATGTGTGTGCATTTGTGCATGTAAGACAATAAATAAAATGCAATAAATAAACAAATAAATAAAAGAAGAGGCAACAGCTCCAGTGGAAAATTCAAGTCCTCTTTCAACTGCATCAGTGGGGCCGTGTGTGTGTGTGTGTGTGTGTGTGTGAATGTTTGCAATCACATTCATTTGACATGCAGGTTGAATAAGTGAGTCATTCTCCCCAGTACACAGGGGGCTGCCTCTCCTAGCAGGAAACTTTCTCACAGGTTACTGCTGTGTTTTGGATGTTCCCTCCAAAACTGATGTGGAAACCAAATCCACAATGTGGCAGTATTGAGAGGTGGGCCTTTAAGAAGTGATTGGATCATGAGGGCTCTGCCCTCAGGACTGTTATCCATTAATGGATTAATAGATTAATGGATTAATAGATGAATGGGCTATCATGGAAGTGGGACAGGTGGCCTGTATGAAGGGTAAGAGACACCTGAGCTAGCACAATTGACCCCTCTCACCGACATCACTCCAGGTGATGCCTTGCCTTGCCTCCGGACTTTTCAGAGAGTTCTTACTTGCAAGAAGGATCCCACCAGATATGTATGGCCCATTGACTCTGGATTCCTCAGCTCCAGAACTGTAAGAAATAAGTTTCTTTTCTTCATAAATTACCCAGTTTCAGGAATTCTGTTATAAACAACAGAAAAAAAGACCGAGACAGTTACTGTATATCTTCATGAAACTAATTTTGTGGGTTCTGAGGGCTCTGTTCCCTAAGAGAACACTTGCTCTATTTCCCAGATTTTCTTTTCTACTTCTATAATTTTGCTTAAAGAGAAGAATGTCAAGGAAAGCCACCAGTAATTAATAATGCCAGTGGATGATCCCTTTAGCATAAAACTGGAACATGGCACTGTTTTGTTATTGGTGCTGTTAAATCTGAATTATCACGTTTAAAACATAAGAAAAGCAGATATCAGGATTCAATTACTGCTTATTTCATGAAGAACCAGGGAAGAAAAAAATATGAATGTGTTTTAAAATTTCTGTTTAATGCACATCACCGTTTCATGTGATAAGGTGTGGATTCACATGCCCCAGCTTAGAAAGAAAAACAAACTCATCCAGTAGTGATTTTTGCTGTG
The DNA here is from genome assembly GCF_048565385.1 of Saimiri boliviensis. Taxonomy (NCBI): domain Eukaryota; kingdom Metazoa; phylum Chordata; class Mammalia; order Primates; family Cebidae; genus Saimiri; species Saimiri boliviensis. Next base: position 140,050,709 of record NC_133449.1, on the reverse strand, counting down.
CTTATTTGCACACTAGAGAATGACTACTTCTCTTTGTTAGGGCCACCAAGTATATGTAAATTAAAGAGAATGCATTTATGACTGGATGATTTACAACCAATATATTGCTAGGTGAGAAGCAATCCCACAGGGAGAGCCACTCACTGTTGCTACTGAGTGGATTTCTCACAATGGTGACTGCAGGCAAATTTACCTGACTGTTTCCTCCCTGGTTGCTGGGATCCAGGATTCTGCCTAGAAACAGGACAATTCTTATTGGTTGGGGTTAACCCTATTTAATAATAATGATAATGTTATAACATTAAAGGTTTAACTATTGGTAGGCTTTTCATTTAACTGTAGTTCAAGAAAGGATTACTCAATTAAAAAAAGTTTATTTTGAAATAGTTTTAAACATAGAGAAAAATCATAAGGACTGCGTAAAGAACCCCCAACCAGCCCCTTTAAAGAAATAATGATAAAATAATGTGCGTGCGTGCGTGTGTGTGTGTGTGTGTGTGTGTGTGTGTGTGTGTGTGTTTGAGACGGAGTTTCTCTCTTGTTACCAAGGCTGGAGTGCAATGGCACGATCTCGGCTCACCGCAACCTCCGCCTTCTGGGTTCAAGCAATTCTCTTGCCTCAGCCTCCCGAGTAGCTGGGATTACAGCCATGCGCCACCATGCCCAGCTAATTTTTTTGTATTTTTAGTAGAGATGGGGTTTCACCATGTTGACCAGGATGGTCTCGATCTCTTGACCTCATGATCTACCCTCCTTGGCCTCGAACTGCTGGGATTATAGGCGTGAGCCACTGCGCCTGGCCCAATAATGTGTTTTTGATTACTGGCAGGTATTTTATTTGGAGGCACTTCTGTGATTGGAACAGGAGTTGAGATGATGTCAAATGTATGTTAACAAAGTCAATCTCTCAAATTGTCTCACTGTGAAAACAATAACAATAACATTACTCTCTTAAATTCGTTTTAGTTTTCAATAGAAAGGGCCAGTAAGTGAAAGTGCCTTTAACTTTTCGTTTTGTGACAACTCTGCAATTTCATCTTGATTTCATATTTCTAGTAATAAAGCCTCTTCTGACTCCACATTCTTATTTCTGGTCACACATTTTATTCTTAAGAATTGTAGTGATGGACAAGAAGCTAAATTAGAATGATTAATGTATCGATGATTAATTTGGTAATTGTGACAATGTCCAAATGCTTAGAAATTATAGTATTTCATCAGATGTATTTTTAAAGAGGCACCTCTGTGAGAAGAACGGGTAGGCAGGCCAGCTTTCCCCTGGCTTATCTCCCCCTTCCTCCGATCATAGAGTATCCTCCACTTGGTCCCCTGTGAGGGGCCAGCAGGTTGCTCTGCTCTCTCTGGGGCTTTTGTTTGTACCAGACTCTGCAAATAACAGGCCCAGATGTTGCAGCTCTGATGACTTTCTTTTTGCTGATGAAGCCACAGGGTATTAGCACCTCCCTGTGGCCATACATGTAATCTGACACTGTCCCTCATAGTGATGATAACAGTGTTAGTGCCAAGCCACTTTAAAATGCTTTTGTTTCCTGGCAGATATTGTATTGAGAGTGATTTCTCTGAACATAAATACCAGTTGTGAAGGTCTGATATATTTTAATGAAGTTAATGTAAGATATTATTTTAGTAACGGAAGTAATAAATTAATATCCAACAAGCTTAGAGCACCATTTCACAGGACCCATTTTTTCAGAGATATTTCTGTAAAGAAGACAAAGAATGAAAGTGGTTTTGACTTAAATAAAAACTTTTATGGGGGGGCAAAAAGAGAAAATAACTTTTATTTTAGGTTCAGGTGTACATGTGGAGGTTTGTTATATAGGTAAACTATGTGTCGTGGGGGTTTGGTGTAAAGATTATTTCATCACCTGAGTAATAACCATAATATCTGATGGGTATTTTTCTGATCCTTTCCTTCCTCCCACCCTCCACCCTCAAATAGGCCCGGGTATCTGTTGTTTCCTACCTTGCGCCCATGTGTTCTCATTGTTTAACTCCTACTCATAAGTAAGAACATGTGGCATTTGGTTGTTTGATCCAGTGTACTGCTGATGGGCATTTAGGTTGATTCCATGTCTTTGCTATTGCGAATAGTGTTGCAACAAACATATGTGTGCATGTGTCTTTATGGTAGAATGATTTATATTTCTTTGGGTATATACTCAATAATGGGGTTGCTGAGTCAAATGGTAATTCTATTTTAAATTCCTTGGGGAATCACCACATTGCCTTTCACAATGGCTGAATTAATTTACATTCCAACCAGCAGTGCATAAACATTCCCCTTTCTCTGCAACCTTGCCAGCCTCTGTTATTTTTTGACTTTTTAAAAAACAGCTCTTTAGACTGGTGTGAGATGGTATCTCACTGTGGTTTTGATTCTCATTTCTCTAATGATTAGTGATGTTGAGAATTTTTTCATATGCTTGTTAGCTGCATTAAGTCCTCTTTTGAAAAGTGTCTGTTCATGTTCATTGCCCACTTTTTAATGGGGATATTTTTCTTGTAAATTTGTTTAAGTTCTTTATAGATGCTGGATATTAGACCTTTGTCGGATGCATAGTTTGCAAATATTTTCTCCCATTTTGAAGGCTGTGCTTTGATATATTTTTAACCAACTAAATTCCTAGTGGTTGCTATAGTAATATGACAGTAATAACACTCTACCATGATGTATTTCTTGGTACTATTTTATTTAAGGAGGCTTACACATAATCCTGCCACTTCATTAGCCTGTTTGATTTAGATATACTTTGTAGGTCTGCCAAAGAAGAGTTACCCTTCTGCATGTGTGAGTGAGCACAGCATGAGAGATGCCGGATGATAGTCCTTGAGTTAGATATTTAAACGTACAAGATTATTTTTTATATGTCTTGAACATGTGCATCCACAATTTTCACTTGAATTATTGAGGCAGGCAGGTCACACAGGTTAAGAAGCACATTAATATTTTTCTTCCACTTCCCTGGTTCTCTATGAAATGAGCTGTAATATAATCTAAAATCAGCTTTTGATATTATAGTATTATTTGAAATTTGATAATTCAGGTCTAGTTAACACCGATGAAACAGTCCCAGGTTCCAACTTCATGCTAGAAGGATCATTTCCTGGCATCTTGTCATTACTAATGTGAATTTCAGGGTCTTTCTTCTTAAGCAAAATTAAAGAGGTAGAGAACAAAAACTGGAAAATAGAAAGAAGTTGTGCCCTCCTGGAGGAAGAAAAAAGCTCTCAGTTCCCCAAAATGTGTGGCAAAGTCAGTTTCATGGGGACCCCCTGTATATCCATGGAGACCTTTTTATCTAGGAGAGCTAGCCTGCTGTGTAGACAGCTGTTCTGGTGAATTCAATGTGCGTAGTTTCATTTGACTTTGCTTCATCAAGTTATTTTCAGAGTGAGACCCAAAGGCATTTTGCTCCAAATTGAAATACAGTAATTTTTCAGTTCCATAAATGTTTCATATGAAATATTTTTTATGATACAAATTTCTATTTTACATGAGTTTAACTTGCTCTTCAGAATAGTCTCAAGTGTGCCATAGGACAGTGGCATGCTGATTTAGGGGTCACTGCTCAGTCTTTCCTACTCCTTTGCCCTCTCTAATTTGGCATCTGGTGCTGAAGGACTTCCAGCATTTCTGAGCTCTGAGCTCCATAGGGCTGACATTTAAGAAGCTTTTGGGGCTCAGTTTGTTGATGTGGAGTGGGAGAAACAGCAGCGAGTCGACGATAGTGGAGGAGAACAGAGGAAAGTGACATCTGTTCTTAATGGAGGGGAGGGTCAACTGAAATATCAGGAGACACTGGGGAGGGAGTGGCCTTAAGGGGAATTGTTTAGGGTTCCTCAGCTGCTCTTCCCTCTGTTCTACTCGTTTCCCAGCCAGGTTCACTGTGACTGCATTATTTTCGGACAGGTTTTAGTTTTATTTCTCTATTACCCTAGATCCAGATTTGAGAGCTGGTGCTATCATGACCCTGGCAGATTGTTTTTCTATTCTCCTTTTTATTGAAATATCCAACTATTAAGTTTGAATTGTCTCTTCCTTTAATTCTGTCTATTTTTGCGTCGTGTATTTTGGGACTGTGTTTTTAGGTACATACACTTCAATTGTTGTTATATTTTCTTGATTAATTGAAACTTTTATAGTAATAAAATATCCTTCTTTGCCCTAATAATAGTTTTTATCTTAAAATATTTTGTCAATTTTGTCTGGCATTAACATAGCTACTCCAGCTCTTTTGGTTACTGCTATTGTATCTTTTCCACCCTTTTATGTTCCACTTATTTGTGTCTTTGAATCTCAAGTGTCTATTGTAAACTGCATATAATTGTGCCATGTTTTTTAAAAAAATCAATTCTCCCAATTGCTTCCAATTTGACAGTTTAATCCACTTACTTGAATATAATTACTGATAAGACAGAATTTATTTTTGCTATTGTGCTATTTTTTTCCATATGTATTATGTCTCTTGCATTCCTCAATTCCTTGATTCTTGAATATTTTTGTGTTAAACAGATATTTTATAGTGTACCATTTTAATTACCTTTCATTTCTTTTAAAAAATATATTTTTAGTTATTTTATTAGTGGTTGCCTATGGTTTTATTTATTTATTTATTTATTTATTTATTTATTTATTTTGAGATGGAGTTTCACTCTTGTTACCCAGGCTGGAGTGCAATGGCGCGATCTCGGCTCACCGCAACTTCCGCCTCCTGGGTTCAGGCAATTCTCCTGTCTCAGCCTCCTGAGTAGCTGGGATTACAGGCACAAGCCACCATGCCCAGCTAATTTTTTGCATTTTTAGTAGAGACGGGGTTTCACCATGTTGACCAGGATGGTCTCGAGCTCTCGACCTCGTGATCCACCTGCCTCGGCCTCCCAAAGTGCTGGGATTACAGGCTTGAGCCACCGCGCCCGGCGCCTATGGTATTATAATTAATATTTTAATGTTTTAAAGAGACAGTGTCTTGCTCTGTCACCAAGGCAGGTGTGCAGTGGCATGATCATGGCTCGTTGCAACGTCAGGCTCCTGGGCTCAGTGATCTTCCCACCTCTGTTGCAAGTATATGGGACTACAGGCATGTGCCACCATGCCCAGCTAATTTTCAAAAATTTTTGTAGAAACGAGGTTTCCTTGTGTGGCCCAGGCTTTTCTCAAGCTCCTTGCCTCAGGTGACCCTCCTGCCTTGGCCTCCCAAAGTGCTGGGATTATAGGCATGAGCCACTACACCTGGCCCAATTCTTTAATTAATAACAATCTAGCCGGAGCCACCGTTGCCAGCGACATGTTCAAGGTAATTCAGAGGTCCATGGGGCTGACCAGCCTGAGCTTGCTCACCTTCAAAGTCTATGCTGTACCAAAAAAGGACTCACCTCCCCAGAATTCCGAGAAGGTTGATGAACTTTCACTCAACTCAGTTCCTAAAGGTCAATTGGAGTATGTGGAGGAGTCAAGGAGCCCGCTTGAAGAAAGCATCTCGCAGCTCCGACACTACTGTGAGCCATACACAAGCTGGTGTCAGGAAACATTCTCCCAAACTCAGCCCAAAATGCAAAGTTTGGCTCAATGGGGGTTAGACAGCTATGACTATCTCCAAAATGCACCTCCTGGATTTTTTTCTGAGACTTGGTGTTACTGGTTTTGTTGGCCTTATTGGTCTCTTTTTGGCTAGAGGTTCAAAAATAAAGAAGCTAGTGTATCTGCCTGGTTTCATGGGATTAGCTGCCTCCCTCTATTATCCACAACAAGCCATCGTGTTTGCCCAGGTCAGTGGGGAGACATTATATGACTGGGGTTTATGAGGATACATCGTCATAGAAGATTTGTGGAAGGAGAACTTTCAAAAGCCAGGAAATGTGAAGAATTCACCTGGAACTAAATAGAAGACTCTATGCTCTGCCCATCTTAATCAGTTATAGGTAAACATTGGAAACTCCGTAGAATAAATCAATATTTCTACAGAAAAATGGCAGAGAAGTCAGTATTGAATGTATTAAATTGGCTTTCTTCTTCAGGAAAAACTAGACCAGACTTCTGTTATCGTGGGTGATACCATCCTACAAGCAAACTAATCTGAAACACTTTCACCTAGAGATAAAGTACAAGCTTTAGAACTCCTTGTTCTCATGTTGCTATTTACATACACAATTAAAACCCAAGTTAAAAAGAAAAATAAGAATCTAGCTCAATATAATACCAACTTAATTTTAGTAGCATACAAAAGTTTGCTCCAATATAACTCTGTTTTATTCCTTCTCTTTTTAAAATTTATTTTTACATATGTTTTTAAGAGTTGGGGTCTTGCTGTATTTCCCAGGCTGGTCTTGAACTCCTGGGCTCAAGTGAGCCTTCTGCTTCAGCCTCCCAAAGTGCTGAGATTACAGGCAAGAGCTACTATGCCCAGCCTACCTGCCTTCTTTATATTGTTATTTTTACAAATTAGATCTTTATTTATGGTGTACCCGTCAACATAGACTTTTAATTACTGGTTGATGTGGTTGTCTTTTAAATCAGGTGGAAGAAAAGAAAATAACTATAAACAAAAATGCATTTATGTTGTCTTTTATATTTAACCATATAGTTACCTTTACTAGTACTCTTTATTTTTTCATTTGGGTTTGAGTTACTGCCAAATATCCTTTCATTTAGGCCTAAAAGAACTCCTTTAGTATTTTTTGTAGGACAGTTGTGCTAACAATGAATTATCTTGTTTTTTTTTTTTTTTTTTTTAAATCTGTTTATGTGGCTGGGCGCAGTGGCTCACGCTTGTAATCCCAGCACTTCGAGAGGCGAGGCAGGTGGATCACCTGAGGTCGGGAGTTCAAGACCAGCCTGACCAACATGGGGAAATGCCGTCTCTACCAAAAACACAAAATTAGCTGGGCGTGGTGGCGCATGCCTGTAATTCCAGCTACTTGGGAGGTTGAGGCAGGAGAATCTCTTGAACCCGGGAGGCAGAGGTTGTGGTGAGCCATGATCGTGCCATTGCACTCCAGCCTGGGCAACAAGAGTGAAACTCCATCTCAAAAAAAAAAAAAAAAAAAAATCTGGAGATGTCTTAATTTCTCCTTCAATTTTGAAGCATAGTATTGCTATATATAGACTCCTTGATTGACAGTCTCTTACTTTTACTACTTTGAATATGTCATCCCACTGCCTTATGTTCTCTTTTCTTGGATTTCTAATGAGAAATGAGCTGTTAATATTACTGAGAAGCCATTGTATATGAATTACTTCTTACTTGCTGATATCAAGGTTTTTCATCTTCATTCTTTTTTTTTTTTTTTTGAGACGGAGTTTCGCTCTTGTTACCCAGGCTGGAGTGCAATGGCGTGATCTCGGCTCACCGCAACCTCCGCCTCCTGGGTTCAGGCAATTCTCCTGCCTCAGCCTCCTGAGTAGCTGGGATTACAGGCACACGCCACCATGCCCAGCTAATTTTTAGTATTTTTAGTAGAGATGGGGTTTCACCATGTTGACCAGGATGGTCTCGATCTCTTGACCTCGTGATCCACCCATCTCGGCCTCCCAAAGTGCTGGGATTACAGGCTTGAGCCACCGCGCCCAGCCCATCTTCATTCTTTAATTCATTGATTATGTTGTATTGAGGTATGAATGAATCTTTTTGGTTTACTGCACTGGAAGTTCATCTACCTGACTTATGTGTAAACTATTATTTTTCAACAAATTTGGGAAGTTTTCAAGGATTATTTTTTCAAATATTGGTTCTTGATGCTTCTCTCCTCTCCTTCCAAATCTCCCATTACATATATATTGGTTCTTTAAGTAATTTCCCACTGATCTCTGAAGCTCTGTTCATTTTTCTTTACTCTTTTTCCTTTCTGTTCCTCAGACTAGATAATTTCAACTGACTGATTTTGAAATTTGTTGATTTTTTAAATGTCTTTTCATATCTGTTACTGAGAACCTCTAGGGAATTTTTCTTTTCTGTTATTAAACTCTTCAATTTTATAACTTGTATTATAAAGCTGAATTTTATAATTTCCATTTCTTTGTTGATATTTTCTGTTTGGTGAGACATTGTTCTCATACTTTGTTAGGCACACTCCACTCCTCTTTTGACTTTTGGGCATATTTAGACTAAAGGATTTAAAGTCTTTTCTAGTAAGTCCAATGTCTGGGTTTCCTTTAGGACAAATTCTATGGTTTATTTTTGTGTGTGTGTTGGCAATAATTTGTTTCATTGCATGACTCATAAGTTTTTACATTATTAAAACCTGGACATTTTAATAAGCATTGTGTGGCAAGTTTGGAAATCAGATTTTCCTACCTCTCCATGGCCTGTTTTTCTTGTTGCTTGTTGGTTATTGTTATCTGTTTGCTTACCTACATTTCTAAAGCAATTTAATCAAGTTTGTATTCTTTGTCATGTGTGGTCCTTGATGCCACTACTTAGTCAGCTTAGTGGTTAGTAATTAGACAGGTTTCCTTAGAGGTCTGGAATCAATAAATCAGTTTGCTGAAGGGCTCTCTGTGCATGTTGGGTCATGCCTTCAAAACTTAGACAGGGAGCTCATAATTTCATCTAAGCTTTTACTTACTGCCTGCATAGATCCTCAAGGTAAGCCAGAGATGAGAGGTGAGGGCCTTTCCAGGTCTTTCCTGAGCTTGTGCACTATCCTGGGAGTACACATGGTCTTTTAGGTCCCTGAGATTTTGTCAGAGCTTTCTGGTGTGCTTATATACATCTTATTTTCAAACTTTGATTTTATTTTTAAGGTATTTGGTTAGTTTTTTGTTTGTCTCAACTGTTGTTCATCTCCTCAGGCAGCCACAAAATTAAAATACTTGTCTGTTATTATCTTCAAAAATGACATCACCTGACAGAAATCCTTTGAAGTGAGTGAGCTCCAAGGCAGCCTTTTAATGAGTTTTTCAAGAGAACCACCAGACAAATAAAAAATGGTAATATTTTGGCAAGTATACTTTGAAAAACTTCATCTCTATTCGGGTTCCACTGGTGACTTCGAGGCAGCACCAGAAATGCAGATGAGTATTTTTTCAACGCTTTTTCTGAGCTAGAGAGTGGGGGGTGGGACCAGGAGAAGTTAAAATGTCATAAAGCTGACTTTTCTTACAGACATCCACCCACTTTTTTTTGAGTAAACGCTCTCCAAGTTACTGGAAGCATTTGATTTTTTAAAAATTTCTACATCCAATCCCAGCACTTTGGGAGGCCAAGGTGGGTGAATCACGAGTTCAGGAGATCGAGACCATCCTGGTTAACAGTGAAACCTCATCTCTACTAAAAATACAAAAATTAACTGGGCATGGTGACAGGCACCTGTAGTCCCAGCTACTTGGAAGGCTGAGTATATTTGGTTCTCTGGTTGCAGTAATAATGTGAATTCAGGTAAAAATGTAAATATAAAAATAATAAATAATGTGAATTCAGGGGAAAAATGTAAATATAAATTGAAAGCAACAAAAACAAATTTTCTGAATTATAGTAGAAATGCAGAATTAAATACATCTTAAATATTTAAACATCTAAGTGTATCTCAGTTGGAAGAAAAACAAGTTTAAAAAATTTAAGTTTCAAGTAACTTTATTTTTGTAGAGTATAGAACACTGTCTTACTTATGTAAACTATTCAGCAGTTAAAAAAAAGGTGCTGATCAGGAAATGGAGAGGGAATGGGAGCATTAATGGGAATATGTAGAAAGAAAGCTTACATTAAATAGGACATCAAATAGAAGCTTTGATTGGAGACCACAATAGGCCATATATTTTTTGAGTAAAAGAGAAAAACTATTGGGGTTAAAAAGAATACAAAGAATATAGTTAGTTTCTATATCACTGATTTATAGTAGATTGCCAAAAAAGGTAATACATAGCGAAAAATAAATTCTAAGAGAATCCCAGTGAACTGTAAGGTAGGAGGTATCTTATCTCTAGGTAGGTAGCTGTTTACCAGTTATATTTTGATAACTACTAAGAAGAGCTTATAGATGCCCTTCTTCTTCAGCTCTTCCTGTGATTTCATAAATATTTATTTCACAGGCCTTTTCCTGATGATTAAAATAATGCAATATGTATGTAATTTTTTGCTGTCTGTGATCAGCTTCTTCCTGATTCCTAGTTTGATTTAGACTTCCAAGAAGTTAGAATGTACAAGAGATTGGGTTCCAGTAGAAAGAAAAATGACAAATGTAAGAAATGGCGGAAAAAAAGGGAAGTAAAATGACACTAGAGGCAGATTATTCCATTTCACAATTTTGCCTGTGGTTCTTCTAGCAGTTGAATGCCTTTGTCTCTAAGGTTTGCATTTGGTGTCCTTGTCACTATGTTGTTGTTGTTGTTGTTCTTCTTCTTCCTCTCCTCCTCCTCCTCCTTCTTCTTCCCCTTCCCCTCCTCCTCCACTTCCCCTTCTCCTCCCCTTTCTTCTCCTTCTCCTCCTTCTCCCCTCCCCCTCCCACCTCCTCCTCCTTCTCCTTCTTCTTCTTCATCCTCTTCCTCTTTTTCTTCTTTTCCTCCTCATTCTTTCTTGTCGCCTACATCATCTTCATTGTCTTTGTCTTTAGAAAGAAAGTATAGTGTTAGAGCAGACCTTCCACCGAAAACAACTATATAAGAAGGATAAACTATGAGTTTTTGTTGGGATAGCAGAGCTACCAAAGCAGCAAAGATTTGATGAAACAAATTCCCTAAAAGAAGGTAGTCCCAGGATTTGACCTCAATATTTGGCACAACTTATATCCTCAAGGCATTTGCTGATAGAGAAAGTAGGAGCTGGAGATTTTGGCTGAAAACCAGAGCAGAAAGCAGTAGCCAGCATCTGAGCAGAACATTTACCAGTTTCACAGAACTGGAGAGAGAAATATTGAAGATCACAGCTAGACAAAGACTACAAATAATGTAAGGCATTTAATAGCCTTTAACAAATAACATAAAAGACTTTACAAATAATGTAAAATTTTCAAGAAATTAAATGATCAAATAGAACATTTAAAAAGGAACTGGAATTTTTATTTCAGTAATTGGATTTTTTATTCAATTCAATAAAAAGGATTGAATACCAAGTCTAGAACTGAAATATGCAGTAATTGAATATTAAAAAATCAACAGATGAGTTTAACAACAGATTAGATGTAGCTGAAATGAGAAAATTAGCAATTTGGAGGATAAATCTAAGAAATACACCAATAGAAAAATGAAGAGGAAAAATAATGGAAGATGAAAGACCAAAGAGAGAGTGAAAAGTCTAGCTAATTTATGTGTTATTATAATCCTTGCAAAAGAGGAGAGAAAACATAAAAAAGAAAAGAATCTTGTATCTGAAAATCTATATGCTGCTACTATCAAATTATTTGTTTGAAGTATAGTATTCTTAAGCTCTTAAAGCACTTTACACAAGTTTTATAATACCTCCCAATATTTACATTTTTAGTATTTTAATAAGAAGAGTTTTGTCTTTAACCTCTTCTAATTATTTATAGTAGATTAAAAATAAGTGTATAGTGAGAACATATTGTATTACATTGAGAAATCATGGAAAAATTAAAAATAATTATAAATTAAAACTAAAATTATTAAAATGCAAAAATTTCTTCCTTTAAGTTTTTTTTTTTTTTTCTGAAACAGGGTCTTATTCTTTTGCCCACACTGGAGTGCAGTGGTGCTATCATGGGTGACTATAGCCTTGACTTCCTGGGCTCAAGTGATCTCCCATCTCAGCTCTTGAGTAGTTGGGACCACAGGCACATACCATCATGCTTGGCTAACTTTTGTATTTTTTTTGTACAGATGGGATTTTGTTACGTTGTCCAGGCTGATCTAAAACTCTTGAGCTCAAGCAATTGTCCTGCCTTGGTATTCCAAAGTGCTGGAATTACAGGTGTGTGCCACCATGCCCAGCTTTAAAAAAATAAAATAAAATAAAATATATATGTGTATATTTTTTGGTAGTGATGGGGTCTCACTTTGTTGCTTAGGCTGGTTTTGAATTCCTGGCCTCAAGTGATCCTCCTGGTTCGACCTCCCAAAGTGCTGGAATTACAGGCATGAGCTACTACTCCAGGCCCATGAAAAAGTTACTAAATAAAATTTGGTTACATTTTATGCTCAAGCATATAGAGTTTTGTTGCTGCTATTGTCATCAATGGTGGGGGTTAATAACTCACAAAACTACCACTTATAAAATTATCAGCTATACAATTATTGGACAAAATATATTATCTCACTCTACAAACAATTCATTAAAACTTGAAGGAATTGTAGAATATGGAAGAGATGCTTCTGCTGAGACAAGGAGAATGTGAAATACCTCCTCATGGAATGCTGTAATTTTCACTTATCAGTTCCAAATATTAGGAAAGAAAACTCTGAGTAGATTATAGTCTGATACATAATGGCATAATGATAGCTGTTAAATAAAGAAACCACATGTAATTATTAAATTTTGCATGAATCAGTTGCTTTGCAGTCTCACTAGAGCTGAAATAAAAGTATTTTAAGTCTCTTTCATTTTCCCATTCTGACCCTGGGATGTACTCATTTGCCGGGAAAAAAATTTCCTCTAAATGGCTCTAAATGGAGAGAAGAGGGACAAGGAAAAAGCAAATACAGAGCTACGTAACAAATAGCTTGGATAATACCTGAAATAATTAACAAGCCAATGTTCCCCAGAACTGGCAATCCACTCACAGAACAAGAATTCACATGTGCACTTAACAAATAATGCAACTAATTATGTATAAGTCTGTTCTAGATGCATTTAGACTCACAGAATACAGGCATTTCACATTTAACAAAATGTGAAAGATTTCTAACTTCTATCCAAAGCCTAAATCCTATGTAATGTTCCAGACTCATGTGTAATGGGAATCTACTTGAAAGCATCCAGTGATCAGAAACACACAGCTCACTTTCAGATGGAATTATTTTTACAAAGTTGGAGATAGTGTGATAATACATGCCTCCCTGAAATTTTCAAATATTGGTCTTTGTTTTATTTCATGAAGCTATGGAAAAATCATATAGTTCCTATTTAAAATAGCATACTTTTTGAGATCTGTAAACAGATACACTGATCTTAAGTCTTGCTTTCTCTAGGCTAAATATATTTGCTTTTAAAAATTAATATTCATATAATTCGGTTTGGGGGCAGTTCAATATCTGGTTTACTTTAGCCTAGATTCACCAAGTGTGTCAACATCATTTGTAAAACCAAGTGCTGACATTTAAACACAATACTCTGTCCACTTTCATTTCTCTGTATCCAACTAGATGATAAGATCCCAGAGGAATTGGACGAGAGGAGACTCCTTGTAATGAATAGAATTGATGTAAATTCTATTGAATTTACTATAGAATTGATGAGAATCTGGAAGATCTTGGTAGTAAGTTAATGAAAGTCTATGTATTTTTCTCTCAATATGAAAAAAATAAAAAGTCAGAAATTTAAACAAAGAAACTGCTCAATTAGTTCATTATCAAAATAAGAATACAGTATAATGTGGCATAATTTCAAATAATCTATGGAGAAGAAGAATGGAAACTCTATTTGATTAGATTCTAAGAATGCTCCCCATTAAGGCAGTGTGTTGGACTTCTGAGAAGGAAATCTAATTATAGCACACTGTGGCTCTTGAGCAAATTATACTCACAGAGTTATTTTACAACTAAGTATGTTTTTTGTGGTTTCAATGAGATTGAAATGATATTTTTCAATCAAAACTAATTTTTTTACCTGTGTATAAGCAAACAAGCTTCAATTATGGCTACTTAATGCAAATATCATTTACTGTGGTGATAGAGAAGCAAAATTCTATTTGAAAGAAGCTGGGAGGTTGAGGGGGAGTTGCTGAACTAAAGAAAACAATGGGGCTGTTAATATCTTAATTTTGCATAATAGGGAATAAAGATATACTGTCTGAAGTTAATGGAATAATAATTGTGAGGTATATCTTCTATTTATCAAACTGGTAAGGCAACAATTATATACATTTCTTTATTAATAATACTATAATATATGATATACATATTAAATAATATATACTTTATTATAAATATAATAAGGGAGCAAACAGGTCTATTATCACCAGACTGTGTATTATTTGTATATTTTTGGTATACTTGCAGTACTTTGATAAAATTATAAAACATTCAAGAAAAATACACAAATGATTTCAAAACCTAATCAGTTCTGGTTCCAAAATGGCAGTGTAGAAGCAAGCTGGCTTCCCTCCGCTACACAGAAAACAACCAAATACGCAGTGCTGCGATTACCACCAGAAATATCCCAGAATTTATATATAGGAGTAAGACAGATCCCAGGCCCGTGGAGAAGTGGAAAAACTGAGCATATGGGAAGAGAATTGGACTTCCATATTCACAACACCCTTCCCCGTCATCTGTCCACTACCAAACCGTGCAGGAAATTTCCCCAATTCAGGCTTTCTACACTGGAAAAAATGAGGTCAAGGTGGACCACCAGCTTCCACACCATCTTGGTTCACTGGCAGGATAACACAGTGATATAGTGAGACCCAGTTTCTAAAACATAGTGAGACCCAATCTCATAGGGGTCATAGAGACCCGGTAACATAGTGACAATGAAACCAGTTTCTGAAACAAACAACCCTCATGAAAACAAACAAACAAACAAACAAACAAACAGATAAAAAAGACATCAAAAAATACGGAAAATCAACAAAATGAAAAGTTGTTTTTTTTGAAAAGGTAAATAAAATTGACAAACCTTTAGCTAGACTAAGAAAAAAAGAGAGAAGACCCAAATAAACAAAAGTACAAACAACAAAGAGTCATAACAACTGAGACCACAGAAATACAAAGAATCATTAGAGATGATTGTGAACGATATGCCGACAAACTGGAAAATATAAAAGAAATTGATAAATTCCTAGTCACATATGACCTACCAAGACTGAACCATGAAGAAATAGAAAACCTTAACAAACCAGTGATAAGTAATAACGTCAAAGCCATAATAAAAAGTCGTCTATCAAAGAAAAGCCCAGTACTTGATGGCTTCACTGCTGAATTCTACCACACATTTAAAGAATAACAAATACCACTTCTACTCAAGCTCTTCAAAAAAAGTTCAAGTGAAGAGAACACTTCCAAACTCATTCTATGAGGTGAACATTAACTTGATACCCACACCAGATAAAGACATGACAAAAGAAAACTAAAGACCGATATCACTGATGAATGTAGATGCAAAAATTCTCAGCAAAATACTACCAAACCAAATTCAAACACATATTAAAAAGATCATTCATCATAACCAAGTGGGATTCATCCTATGGATGTAAGTATGGTTCAACACATGCAAATCAATAAACGTGATATTTCACATTAATAGAACCAAGAACAAAACACATAAGGTCACTTCAATGGATGTCAAAAAAGCATTTATTAAAATTCTACATCCCACCAGGCACAGTGGCTCACACCTGTAATTCCAGCATCTTGGGAGGCCGAGGAGGGCATATTGCTTGAACCCAGGAGTTCAAGACCAGCTTAGGCAACATAGTGAAACCCTGTCTTTACAAAAAAATACAAAAACTAGCTTAGTGTGGTGGCAAGGGCCTGCAGTCCTAGCTACTTGGGAGGCTGAGGTGGGACAATTGCTTGAGCCCAGGAGTTTGAAGCTGCAGTGAGCTGTGATCGCACCACTGCACTCCAGCCTGGGAGACAGAGCCAGACCCTGTTTCAAAAAAAAAGAAAAAAAAATCTATGTATTTTTAATGACAAAAGTCCTCAAAAAAAAAAAATGGGTATAGAAGGAACATACTTCAAAATAATAAAGGCCATATGTGACAAGTCCACAGCTAACATACTGAGTGGGGAAAAATTGAAAGCCTTTCCTCTAAGATCTGGAACAAGAGAGGGAAGCTCACTTTCACCACTTTAATTCACCAAAATACTGGAAGTCCTGGCTAGAGCAATCAGGCAAGAGAAAAAAATCAAGGGTATCCAAATTAAAAAAGAAGAAGTCAAATTAGCCTTATTCACAGATGACAGGATCTTACATTTAGAAAAAACCAAAAGACTCCATTGAAAAATTATTAGAACTGATAAAGGAATTCAGCATAGTTGCAGGATATAATATCAACTTACAAAACCAGGAGGATTTATACATGACAACAGTGAGCAATCTGAAAAAGAAAATAAGAAAGCAATTCCATTTACAGTAGCTACAAAGAATATAAAATACCTGGGAATCAATTTAATCAAGCGAAAGATCTATACAAGAAAAACTATAAAAGGGTGTTAAAAAAATTGAAAAGGACACAAAAAAGGAAAGATATTTTATATTTATGGATTGGAATAATTAATATTGTTAACATGGCAATACTACCTAAAGCCAATTATAGATTCGATGCAATCCTTATGAAAATATAGATATTCTTCACAGAAATAGAAAAAAAATTCCTAAAATTTACATAGAACCACAAAAGACCCTGAAAAGCCAAGGCAATCTTGATCAAAAAGAACAAAGCTAGAGGCATCATATTGTCTGACTTCAAAATATGCTAGAAAGCTATCATAACAAAAATAGCTTGGTACTGGAATAAAAACACACATAGACTAATGGAACAGAATAGAGAATTCAGATATAAACCCAGGCATTTACTGCCAACTTATTTTCCTCTTCTCTCTTTCTTTCTCTCTTCTTCTCCTTCCTTCCTTTCTTTCTCTTTCTTTCTTTCTTTTTCTCTCTCCCTTCCTTCTTCCCTCCCTCCCTCCCTCCCTCCTTTCTTTCTTTCTTTCTTTTTCTTTCTTTCTCTTTCTTTCCTTCTTTCTTTCTTTTCTGTAAGACAGAGTCTCACTCTGCTGCCCAGGCTGGAGTGCAGTGGCATTATCTCGGCTCACAGCAACCACCGACTCCTGAGTTCAAGTGGTTCTTGTGCCACAGTCTCTTGAGTAGCTGGGACTATAGGCTTGTACACCACCATGCCTGGCTAATTTTTGTATTATCAGTAGACATGGGGTGGGGGTTTTGTTATATGGCCAGGCTGGTCTTGAACTCCTGGCCTCATGTGACACATCTGCCTTGGCCACCCAAAGTACTGGGATTACAGGTGTGAGACATTGCACCCAGCCTGTAATCAGCTCATTTTCAACAAAGAAGATATTATGAGGCAAAGACAGTCTCCTCAATAAATGGTGTTGGGAAAACGGATAGCCATTTGCAGAAGAATGAAAGTAGACCCCTATCTCTCACTCCATACAGAAATAAAATCAAAATGGATTTAAGACCTAAATATAAGTCCCAAAACTATAAAACTACCAGAAGAAAACTTTGGGGAAATGCTCCAGGACATTGATCTGGTTGTTGAAATGCACCCAGATATTGATATTTTTTTTTGTGTGTAAGACCTCAAAAGCACAGGCAGCAAAAGCAAAAATAGACAAATGGGACTATATTAGACTAAAAATCAGCAAAAGAAACAACGAAGTGAAGAGATAACCCACAGAATGGGGGAAAATATTTACAAACTACACATCTGACTAGGATTATTAACCAGAATATATAAGTAACTCAAAAACTCAATAGCAAGAATAAAAAATCCAATTAAAAAACAAGAAAAAGATCTGAATGGACATTTCTGAAAAGAAGACATACAAATGACCAATGAGTATATTAAATAACCACGATTGATCATTAGAGAAATGCAAATCAAAACCACAATGAGATATCACCTTGAGGTAGGAGGCAGGACTTGACTCCAGAGGTGGGACTTGGACACTGGGCTAGACTGAAGACTAGCTAAAACAGGGCTGGGATGGAAGCAGCTTTCTAATCAGATTCACCCACTAGTGTGCCGTATGAATTTACTGTTGCCATGGCAACACCTGGGAGTTACTGTCCCTTTCTATAGCAATGACAGGATGACCCAAAAGTCAGTACCCCTTCCCTAGAAATGTCTGTGTAAACCACCCCTTAATCTGTGTGCAATTAAAAAATGGGTTGAATATGACTGCAAAGCTGCCCTAAGTTGCTCCTCTCTGCCTAGAAGATAGCCCTGCTCTGAGAGCAGTCACAAAGCTGTAACAGTCTTCAATAAAGCTTTCTTCCACCTTCTTCTTGCCCTTCAATTATTTCCTGGGCAAAGCCAAGAACCCTCTGGGCTAAGCCCCACTGTGGGGCTCACCTGCCCTGCATTAATCTTATTTCAGTTACAATGTCTTTTATCAAAAGACTGGAAATAACGGATAGTGGTGTGAGGACGCGGAGAAAGCGGAACTCTCATACACTGTTGGTTGGAATGTAAATGAGCACAGCCACTGTGGAAGGCAGTATGGAGCTTTCTCAGAAAATGAAAAATAGAACTACCATAGGATTCAGAAATTCCACTAATATATATATATAAAGAAATATATATATATTCAAAGAAATGTACGTATTTCCAATATATATAAAGAAAATCGATATATTGAATATAAAATATAAAGAACATAAATATATTGAAGAGATATCTGCACTCCTATGTTTATTGCGGCACTATTCACAATAGCCAAAATATGGAATCAGTCTAAATGCCCATCAGTGGATGAATGTGGTACATATATGCAACAGAATATTATTCAGCTACAAAAAAGAATAAAATCCTGTCACTTGCAGCAACATGAATGGAACTGGAGATCGTTACGTTAAGTGAAATAAGTCAAGCATTGAAAGACCCATGTCTGATATTCCCACACGTGGGAGCTAAAAAAGTGAATCTCATGAAGATATGGTGCTGATCAGAGGTCAGGAAGTGCTTATTGGAGTCCAGGAAGAGTAAGAGGGTGAAGAGGAGTTGATTAATGAGTACAAACATACAATTAGACAGAAAAAACAAGATCTGGTGTTTAGACAGATATGTAGAATGACTATAGTTAACAATAATCAATTATACATTTCAAAATAGAAGAGAATAATTTTAATGTTCCTAGCATAAAGAAAGACAAATATTTAAGGTAATGGATATTCCAATTACCCAGATTTGATCTTTACATATTATATAAATGTATCAAATTATCACATATATCCCCAAAATATATATAATCTATTTTATGTCAATAAAAATTGAAACAACAACAACAACAACAACAACAACAACAACAACAACAAAAACAAACCCTAATCAGATTATTGGATGAGCCTATGGTGGAGGTTAAATAAGTGTTCTAATTTCTTCATTTCCTTTCACGAGTTTAACTTCCATTTTTGAAAATAGCCAAGAATACGTGAGCTTATTCTCCCTCATGGATTTGAATGTTTGAAAGAAGATGGAGCTAGCACAATCTGGCCATTCATGCAGATGTAACACAGATAAATTACAGAAAAGGGAGACGGAATAAACACTATAAATGTTGCTTGGAGAAAAACGTAAAAAAACAAAACCAAATCATGAGGCATAGATATTGACGGCTGGCAAACAAATACGGAAAGCAGAGTTACCTGGAATATGCTGATCATAGGTGCTGTGGCTCATTGAATCTGTAGGAGAAACAGGCAGAATTGAAATTCCAAAAAGTGGAAAGTGACTCAGCTGCTCACTATAAAAAACAATGTGGATCATACAGTAGAATGCACAGCAACACTTGGACACCTACTTCATCAGCCATGCAATATCCTAATTTACAAAACGATGAGATGAGACAGAGGCATAGAGGCAGCAGCGGCAGCATAGAGAGATGATCCGTTCCACCTCTTCCTTTGGTGGCCACATTCTGTATTTCATACAGAGAATATCAAGCCATAAACCAGCTTCCTTTTTTCTGCAGCTACACCTAAGAGAAAACATGCATATTCAAAGCACATCACCGGCTCTTTTTCTCCGTAGCAGTCTGTATCTGGTCACATTTCAGAACTTCATGAGATGATGAATCCACAGCGTCTGAGAGGGGTGTTGTTTGTTACTAGAATCATGAAATCATTTTGAGGAGCTAAGAGGCAAGGTACTAAGCAGCATTAAAACCTCAAGAACCCAGTATCTGAGTGATCCAAACTTTAAAACCTGAAACGCTGAGACTATGGGTAAGAAATTGCCTTACCTGTGTGCCTGATCAACATATTCACCAGATTAAAATCCAGTGAGAGTGAAGGGAGTCACATCAGCAAAATGATGAGTAGACAGCTCCAAACACACCTTTCTCTAAGAAAACTGGAAAAGCAAGCAGAAATGGTCAGAATTAACTTTGTCAGAACTTTAAAACAACCAAAGATTTATAACAACAAAGTAAATGGTGAATCAAGAATAAGATGACTTAAAAATGTTCCATGCGTTCAAGGAAATTCCCGTTAGCTGAACACAAGCTAAAGGAACAGAAACTTCAACAACCACACGTGATAAAAAATATAGTCTGCAAAAATAGTTTGGGAAAGCCACTATATAGATGACTGCGGTCTTCAATAAACAAGAACATTATATCCCGGGTAAGGGAGATAATTTGATTTTCAGAGTTATCACATTACAATATTCAGATGTTCCGTTTTACTTTTTAAGTTAAACATTTGAATTTCATTTTAGGCTATATAGAACACTTTTAGGGCTACAAAAAACTTGAGCATAAAATACAGGGAAGTTTTATATGTCCTCTCTCTCTCCCCATACAGTTTCTCCTGTAACTCACATCTTGCATTAGTGTGGCACATTTATGACAACTGATGAATAAATATTTATACATTATTATTAATTGAAGCCCATAGTTTACATTACGGTTCACTCTGTGTTGTATGGTTCTGTGGGTTTTGACAAATGTATAATGGCATGCATCCACTATTACAGTATTATACAAAATAGTTTAAAAATTAATTTTTAATTGACAATAATTGTATATATTATATATTTATGGAGTACAATTGATATTTTGATCTATATTTACATTGTTGAATGATTAAATCAAATATATTAATAAATCCATCACCTCATTTGCCATTTTTTGTGGCCAAAACATTTAAAATATACTTTTACCAATATTGAAATATGCAACGCATTTTTGTTTATTATAGTAAACATTCTGTGCAAGAGATCGCTAAGGCTTATTCCTCCTGTTCAACTGAAATTACGTGTCCTTTGATCAACATCCTCCCTTTCTTCATACACCCTCCTCGCACGGCCTCTGGCAACCACCATTCTATTCTCTGTTTCTTTCCTTTTATTTTTTTGAGATGGAGTCTCATTCTGTCACCCAGGCTGGAGTGCAGTGGTGTGATTTTGGCTTACTGCAACCTCTGCCTGCCAGGTTCGAGCGATTCTCCTGCCTCAGCCTTTCGAGTAGCTGGGATTACAGGCATGTGCCACCATGCCTGGCTACTTCTTGTATTTTTAGTAGAGATGGGGTTTCACCATTTTGGCCAGGCTGGTCTTGAATTCCTGACTTCAGGTGATCTGCCCACCTCAGCCTCCCATAGTGCTGGGATTACAGGCATGAGCCATGGCACCTGACCTTTGCTCTCTATTTCTATGAGTTCAACTATTTTGATTCCACATATAAATGAGATCATACAATATTTGTCATTTTGTGCCTGACTTATTTAACTTAACATATTATCTTCCAGGTTCATCTACATTGCCACAAATGACAGAATTCCCTTCTCCTTTTAAGGCTGAATAGTATTTCATTGTGTATATAACCACATTTAAAAAATCCATTCATCTGATGATAGACACCTAGGTTGCTTCCATATCTTAGCTATTGTGAATAATGTTGCAGTGAACATGAGAATGCAGATCTCTCTTTGACATACTGATCTCAATTCCTTTGGCTATATACCCAAAAGTGGGATTACTGAGTCATATGGTAATTGTATTTTTAGTTTTCTGAGGAAACTTCATACTGTTTTTCATTACTACATTAATTTATATTCCCACCAACTGTGCACTCAGTTTCTCTTTTCTCCATACCCTGGCCAACTCTTGTTATCTGTCGTCTTTTTGATAAACAGCTATTCTAGCAGGTGTGGATGGTATCCTACTGTAGTTTTAATTTGTATTTCCCTGACGCTTAGTAATGTTAAGCATCTTTCTGTATATCTGCCAGCCATTTGTATGTCTTCTTTTGAGAAATGTCTATTTAGGTTCTTTGCCCATTTTTTTTGATTGGTTTCTTTGTTTTCCTGCTGTTGAGTTGTTTGAGTTCCTTGTATATTTTAGATGTTAGCCCCTTTATCAGATGTATGTTTTGCAAATATTTTCTCCCAACACGTGGCTTGTCTCCTTCCTCTATTATTTCCTTTGCTGTGCAGAAGCTTTTCAGTTTGATGCAATCCCATTTATTTATTTTTTTGCTGCCTGTGCTTTTGGGGGTCATATCCAAGAAATCTTTGCCCAGATCAATGTTGTGGAACATTTTCCCCAGGTTTTCTTATAGTAGTTTTACAGTTTCCATTCTCATTTTGAAGTCTTAAATCCATTTTAACTTGATTCTTGCAAATGGTGTGAGACAAGGGTCCAGTTTCACTCTTCTGCATGTGGAATCTAGTTTTTCTAACACTGTTTATCAAAGAGACTGTCCTCTCCTCATAGTATGTTCTTTGTTGAAGAGGAGCTAGCTGTAAATGTATGAATTTGTTGCATCTGGAATCTCTAGTTTGTTCCACTGGACAATGTGTCTGTTTTTAAGCCAGAGGCATACTGTTTTGATTATTATGGCTATGTAATAGAATTTTGGAGTTAGGTAGTATGATGTCTCCAGCCCACTTTTTTCTTTTTTTGCTCAAGATTGCTTTGTTTATTTGAGGGCTTTTGTGACTCCCTATGAATTTAGGATTGTATTTTTTAGCTTTGCTTATTCCAGAGGGTAATACAGTTGGAATCATACAGTATGTGGTCTTTTCAGACTGTCTTCTTTCACTTAGCAACGTGCATCTAACATTCCCTCATGTCTTTTAATGGCTGGTTAGCTCATTTCATTTTATCTCTGAATAATATTCCACTATATGGCTATAATATAGTTTATTTATACACTGAACTATTGAAGGACATCTTAGTAGTTTCCAAGTCTTGACAATTATGAATACAGCTGCTATAAACGTTTACATGCAGGTTTTCTGTGGACATGTTTTCAACTCATTTAGGTAAATACCAAGGAATGTGATTACTGGATCATATGATAATACTAGGTTTAACTTTGGAAGAAACTGCCAAACTGTCCACCAAAATGACTGTATTATTTGCAGTTTCTTCCAGCAATGAACAAGAGTTTTGTTGCTCCACATTCTTGTCAGCATTTTGTATCATCAGTGTTTTGGATTTTAGCCACTGTAGTAGGTGTGCAGTGGTATTTTACTGTTGTTTTAATTTACGATTCCCTAATGACATATGAAGTTGAACATCTTTTCATGTGTCTATTTACTATTGTGTATCTCTTTTGTGTGGTGCTTGTTCAGATCATTTCCCATTTTAAAATTGGATACTTTGTTTTTTTTTATGTTTTAGTTTTAAGAGCTCTCTGTGCATTTATTTTTGAGAGAAGGTCTTGTCACTCAGACTTGAGTGCAGTGACGCAGTTATAGCTCACTGCAGCCTTGACTTCTGGGCTCAGTGGATCCTCCTGCCTCAGCCTCCCGAACAGGTGGGACTACAGGTGCTCATCACCATGCCTGGATAATTTTTGTAAAGATGTGGTTTTACCATGTTGCCCAGGATGATCTCGAACCCCTGCGCTCAAGCAATCTGCCTGCCTCAGCTTGCTGGGATTAAAGGTGTGAGTCACCACACCTGGTTCAGAAAATATTTATGTATGTAGAAACAAGGCTTGACTTAACGAGCAAGCAAGAGCTTGGTCTGAAAATGAGAGGAGAGGGTAAAAAGCAAACTGCTTGGGCTAAAGAGTGGATGGGAGGTGAAGATACATGACAATTAAGTTGACCTTTGAAGAAAAGAAAAGAAATTCGGCAATGGGTGAAATCAGATGTGAGATTGAGAAGTCTCCTTCCCTTCCTCCCTTAGTCTGTGCTTTACATATATATGTATGATCATATATGTTTGATTTGACATGTCTCATATATATGCTTTATATAAGATGTATTATATATATCTATATTATATATTTATTATAGTTATATATCCAGGTTTATATATCTTATATAAAAATATATATCTTTTATAGATATATATTTCTTATATATCTTATATATAATAAACAGTTTCAAATATTAATAATATATATTAAATTATATATAATATAAAAGAGATATGAAATATACACATATATCTATAAAATATATAGCCCATAAGATATATGTTTCATAAATCTCATGAGAACTCACTCACTGCCACGAGAACAGTGAGGGGTAAATCCACCCCCATGATCCAATCACCTCCTACCAGGCTCCTTCTCCAACATTGGGGATTATAATTCTACATGAGATTTGGGAGGGGGCACAAATCCAAACCATTATTGAGAAGCTTCCCTCCCTTCTTCCGTTCTTTTGACTATGCTCTCTCTATATATGCATATATATATGATCATATATGTATAGTTTTATGTCTCATATATATGCTTTATATATAAAATATATATTATATACATCTATGTATTTATCTAAATATATTTATAATTTATATTATAAATATTACATAACCCAGGTATATATCTCTATATAGATATCTATCTATATAATATAGATAGATAGATATACCTGGTTATATAATATTTATAATTTATATAATATATGGTATATTATATAACCCAGATATATATGTGTGTGTGTATATATATATATACACACACACCTGGGTTTCATATATATATATATATATATATATATATATATATATATATATACAAAACCTGGGTTATATATCATATACATATAAAATATCTTTTATATATTTATATAACCCAGATTATATATATCTTATATATATCTTTTATATTATATATAATTTAATATATATTTATATAGTATTAATATTAATATAATAATGGTTTGGCATTACTTATATTATATATATCTATAGAATATAAATATATATTTATATATAATTTATATATATCTAGATAATATAAATATATATACTTTATATATATCTAGATAATATAAATATATATATAATTTATATATAAACATAAAAATTTATATTTATATAATATAAATTATATATTTATTATATACATTTGTGTGTATATATAATATAAATATATATAATTTATATATAAATATAAAAATTTATATTTATATAACATATAATATAAATTATATATTTATTATATACGTGTGTGTGTGTGTGTGTGTGTGTGTGTGTGTATATATATATAAAAGGCCTGGAATCTCTTTCAAGGCAGTAATCTGGGGACAACTGCAGGGCTTCCCTTCTGTGTCCTGCTTCACATGATCATTTATTGCCTGATGTTCGGCGTCTGGCAACCCAGGGTTGCCATAAGAGATGTATGTATATATATATACCTTTTATATTACATATGTAATGTAGTATATTTATATATTAATATATAAATAACATGTATTATATATTAACATATAATATATAAATATATTATATATAAAATATAGCTTATATATGTGTGTATATATATATATGATCGTATATGTATGATTTTATATATCTCATAAGAAAGTAAAGGACTAAAAGAATGGCTACTTCATAGGCAGTGCAGCCAGAAATATTTGATAAATATATATTAAATGAGTGAACCCATAGGTATATTTCTTAAAAAGACTTTATTTCACCGTTTAAAAAAGATATTTTACTTGGATGCAGAAGTCTAGGTTGACTAAGTTTCCCTGCAGAATTTTAACAATGTTGCTTCACTGTTTTCTTTCTTTTCTTTTTTTTGAGACAGAATTTTGCTCTGTCACCACCAGTGCAGTGCAGTGGTGCAATCTGGGCTCACCACAACCTCCGCCTCCTGGGTTCAAGCAATTCTCCTGCCTCAGCCTCCCGAGTAGCTGGGATTGGCACATGCCAACACCCCCAGCTAATTTTTGTATTTTTAGTAGAGATGGGGTTTCACCATGTTGGCCAGTATGGTCTCGAACTCCTGACCTCATGATCCACCAGCCTCGGCCTCCCAAAGTGCTGGGATTACAGGCGTGAGCCACCGTGCCTGGCCTGCTTCACTGTTTTCTAGCTCACATTATTTTCAACAAGGAATCTGCTGTCATCTTTATCTTTTTTCTTCTCTAGTAACATGGTTTTTTTCTCCCTGGCTGCTTTTCTTATGTTCTGTTTGTCACTAGTTCTGGGCAATATAATGAACCTATGTCTTAGTGTAGTTTTCTTCATGTTTCTTGTGCCTGGGTTTGTTGAACATTTTGGATCTGTGGATCACAGTTTTCACAATATTTGGAAAAATCTCAGCTATATTTTCTTTAACATTTTTCTTACTCCCCAACCTCTAACCCTCTTTAAAGATTCCAATTACATACACATTAGTCTATGTGAAATTGGTCCATAGCTCACTGATGCTCTGTTCATTAAAAATATTCTCTTTTCTTTCCATTTCCTTTCATATAGTTTCATTTGTTATCTTTAAACTCACTAACCCTTTCTTCTTCAATGTTTAATCTGCAGTTACTTTTATCCTGTGTATTTTTGATCTCACACCTTGTAGTTTTTATTTCTAGAAGCTCAATTTGGGTCTTTTTATATCGTCTATTTTTCTTCTTAAACTTTTGTATGCATGGAATAGCTATAATTTTTATTTTTCTCCTTTGCCAATTATAACATCTGTGTCTGTTGTAAATTTTGATTGTTTGATTGTTATTCTATGAGTTGTATTTTTCTGCTTCTTTACATTTTGGTGATTTTTGATTGGATGCCAAACATTGTGACTTCTAATGTCTTTGTTGAATATTAGATATTTTGGTATTCTCATAAATATTTATGGGCTCTGTTGTAGGATGCAGCTGAGTTACTTGGAAACAGTTTAGATAGTTTCAGTTATTGCTTTTAAGATTTTTTAAAAGCGGAACCAAAGAAGTGCTCAGTCTACGGTTAATCATTTCTTTTTGCTGATGCATGAACTTTCTGTGTACTCTACTCAATGTCTCATGAATCTGGAGATTTTCATTTTGGCTGGGAGGGGCAGGTACTCTGTGTGAGCTCCAGACACAGTAGCTCATCCTCTCAGGTGGTTCTTTTCCTGGCTTGAGTGGTTTACTCACATACACTAATTATATTCATCTGAGTATTAGAAGGAGGCCCTCTGCAGCTCTCCAGTTTTTTCTCTGTGCAGTTCTCTGCTTTCTGGTTCTCTTTCCCTTCTACTCCAGCCACATGGGTCTTTCTGGACTCCCAGCTCTGACCTCTTCACTCTGGGAGTCCACCAGGCTCCCCCAGGTTTCTTCTCCTTATGCGGTGGCCTGGAACCTCTTTCAAGGGAATAATCTGGGGACAACCGTAGTGCTTACCGTCTTTGTTTCCTCTTTTGTATGACCATTTATTGCCTGATGTCCAGTGTCTGGCAACCCACTGTGGCATATCTTTTGTCTGGCTTTTGTTTATTTCTGGTGGAATGGAAGTCTGGTCCCTGTTATGCCATCATGGCTAGAGCCTAAGGTAAGCGCCAAGGGAAAGCTTCCCTTTTACCCTCTGAAGATTCACTGAAAAGTTATAACAAAAGGCAGAGTGATAGGAGAAATGGCATATAAATTTATTAGTGTGTATGTGGGGAAAATTACAGAGTGATTGTGTTCGTGAGGAGACACACAGGTGGACCCCAACCCTCTAATGGGCTACAGAAACTTATATATCACCTTGAGGTTATAAAAAGAACGTGGCCTCAGAGCATGGGCCAAAACTGGTTATGGTGATGACATGATTTGGATTTGTGTTCCCACCCAAATCTCATGTGGAATTGCAATCCCCAGTGTTGGAGGAGGGGCCTGGTAGGAGGTGACTGAATCATGGGGGTGGATTTCCCCCTTGCTGTTCTCATGGTAGTGAGTGAGTTCTCATGAGACCTGGTTGTTTAAAAGTGTGTAGTACCAGGCTGGGCATGGTGGCTCACACCTGCAATCCCAGAACTTTGGGAGGCCAAGGTGGGCAGATCATCTGAGGCTGGGAGCTGGAGACCAGTTTGACCAACTCTACCCATTTCTACTAAAAATACAGAAAAGTAGGTCAGGGAATGCTGGGAAGATGGCCGCCTAAGAACAGCTCAGGACTTCAGCTCCCAGTGAAAGTGCAGAGGGTGAGTGGACACCGCATTTCCAGACGAACTCTTATTGCCCACAGACCAGGAGATACCCAGGCAGAGGGGTCGCCAGCGTCGCAGTCCCAGCCGGTGTGGCTGTTTTGGCCCCCGTGGGGCTGATTCCGCCCACGCGGCTGCTGTGACCACGCCCTGTAGCTGCGGTTCTCCGGTTCTCCGTACAAAAGCCACTGGTCTGGGAGCCCTCTTAGCTGGCAATCAGAGCCCTGAGACGGCACAGTTGCCCATTCATCTGAAATAGCGAGCCAGGCCAGGAGATTCCTAGGCAAAAAAATCCGCCAGGAGCCAGCGCCGCAGTTCGAGCCGACTCAGTGAGTCGCAGCATGGGAGATCACGGCGCCTTTTCAGCAGGCAACCCAAACGCGGGGTCGTTCAACTTAAAAGAAAAGACTCTGAGTCAGGGAGCCAGGTGATCAGGCTCGGTTGGTCCCACCCCTCCACCCCCAGCAACAACGAAAACAAAAACAGTAACTGGAAACCCTCTGGGTTGAGCCCTTCAAACCAAGCACAGCTGAACAGGGACGGTCCGGCTCGGTGGGGGAGGGGCTTCCGCCATTACTGAGACTCTCCACCGCTAGGGAGGCAGGCTGCCATTGCCGAGGCAACCCACCGTTGCCAAGGCAACCTGCCACAACAGAGAGAGTCCGCCATAACAGAGGCGGGGCCACCATTGCTGAGACAGTTCTAACTACGCCCATATAAACAGGACTGCAGGGAAGAGATCAGGGCAGCTGGGCGGAGCCCATAGCAGCTCAGCAAAGCCCCTGCGGGCAGGCAGTGGCTAGGCCTGCTGCTAGCTGGGCGGGTCAGACCTGAAAGAAAAATCAAAAAAGGCAGTAATGCAACGTAATGCAACGGAAACTCATAAAGCTCCAACTCCCTGGGACAGAGCACCTGGGAACAAAAAGTGCTTTATGAGTTCAGCCGCAGCAGACCTAAACATACCTGCCCAGCAGCTCTGAACAAACAACGGAGCTCACAACTCAGGACTTAAGCCCCAATGAAAGATAGACTGTCTCCTCAAGTAGCTCCCTGACCCCCATAGATCCAAAGACTCACCTCATAAAGGAAAGAACGGACTGACAGTAGGCGAGCATCCTTCTGGGACAAAGATAGCAGAAGAGGAAACTGGTAGCAACCCTTACTGTTCTGCAGCTGCTGCAGGTGAACCCCAGGCAAGCAGGGCCTGGAAAGGACTTCAGCAGTCCTACAGCAGAGGGGCCAGACTGTTAGAAGGAAAGCTTAAAAAAAAAAAAAAAAAAAAAAGTAACTTCAGCATCCACGAACTAGAAGCTCACTCAGAGACCCAATCTGAAAGACAGTAATTACAAAGACAACAGGTGGATAAAACCACAAAAATGGGAAGAAACCAGCGCAAAAGGGATGAAAACTCCCGAAACCAGAACACCTCTCCTCCTAAAAGAGATCACAACTCCTCACCAGCAAGGGAACCAGACCGGATGGAGCAGGAGGGTGATGAAATGACAGAATCAGACTTTAGAAGGTGGGTAGTAAGAAACTACAGTGAGCTAAAAGAACATGTTCTAACCCAACGCAGAGAAAATAGGAACCTTGAAAAAAGATTGGACGAAATGCTAACGAGAATGGACAGCATAGAGAGGAATATAAGTGAATTGATGGAGCTGAAAAACACAACACGAGAACTTCGTGAAGCATGCACAAGCTTCAACAGCCGAATTGATCAAGCAGAAGAAAGGATATCAGAGGTTGAAGATCAACTCAATGAGATAAAAAGAGAAGGCAAGAACAGAGAAAAAAGCGCAAAAAGGAATGAACAAAATCTTCAAGAAATGTGGGACTATGTGAAAAGACCCAATCTACATCTGATAGGTGTACCTGAATGTGATGAAGAGAATGAATCCAAGCTGGAAAATACTCTTCAGGATATTATCCAGGAAACTTCCCCAACCTAGCAAGGCAAACCAATATTCAAATACAGGAAAAACAGAGAACACCACAAAGATATTCCTCAAGAAGAGCAACCCCAAGGCACATAATCGTCAGATTCACCAGGGTTGAAATGAAAGAGAAAATGCTAAGGGCAGCCAGAGAGAAAGGTCGGGTTACCCACAAAGGGAAGCCCATTAGACTCACAGCAGATCTCTCAGCAGAAACCCTACAAGCCAGAAGAGATTGGGGGCCAACATTCAACATCCTTAAAGAAAAGAACTTTCAACCCAGAATCTCCTATCCAGCCAAACTAAGCTTCGTAAGTGAAGGAAAAATAAAATCCTTTGTGAACAAGCAAGCACTCAGAGATTTCATCACCACCAAACCTGCTCTACAAGAACTCCTGAAAGAGGCTCTACACATATAAAGGAACAACCAGTACCAGCCACTCCAAAAATAGACCAAATGGTAAAAGAGCAACAACACAATCAAGAAGCCGCATCAACTAACCAACAAAACAGCCAGGTAGCATCAAAATGATAGTACCAAATTCACACATAACAATACTATCCCTAAATGTCAATGGACTAAATGTGCCAATCAAAAGACACAGACTGGCAAATTGGATAAAAAGCCAAAACCCATCAGTGTGCTGTATCCAGGAAACCCATCTTACATGCAAGAATACACAAAGGCTCAAAATAAAGGGATGGAGGAAGATCTACCAAGCAAATGGAGAGCAAAAAAAAAGCAGGAGTTGCAATTCTCATCTCTGATAAAATAGACTTTAAAGCAACAAAGATCAAAAGAGACAAAGAAGGACATTACATAATGGTAAAAGGATCACTGCAACAAGAAGAGCTAATGATCCTAAATATATACGCACCCAATACAGGAGCACCCAGATACATAAGGCAAGTTCTTAATGACTTACAAAGAGACTTAGACTCCCACACAATAATAGTGGGAGACTTTAACACCCCATTGTCAATATTAGACAGATCAACCAGACAGAAAATCAACAAGGATATCCAGGACCTGAACTCAGACCTGGAGCAAGCAAACCTAATAGACATTTACAGAACTCTCCACCCCAAATCCACAGAATATACATTCTTCTCAGCACCACATCACACCTACTCTAAAATTGACCACATAATTGGCAATAAATCACTCTTCGGCAAATGCAAAAGAACAGAAATCATAACAAACAGTCTCTCAGACCACAGTGCAATCGAGTTAGAACTCAGAATGCAGAAACTAACTCAGAACCACACAGCTTCATGGAAACTGAACAACTTGCTCTTGAATATTGACTGGATAAACAATGAAATGAAGGCAGAAATAAAGATGTTCTTCGAAACCAATGAGAACAAAGACACAACATACCAGAATCTCTGGGACACATTTAAAGCAGTCTCTAGAGGAAAATATATAGCAATGAGTGCCCACATGAGAAGAAAGGAGAGATCTAAAATTGACACCCTATCATCAAAAT
The DNA here is from genome assembly GCF_048565385.1 of Saimiri boliviensis. Lineage (NCBI taxonomy): Eukaryota > Metazoa > Chordata > Mammalia > Primates > Cebidae > Saimiri > Saimiri boliviensis. The sequence goes on along the minus strand of NC_133449.1, from coordinate 140,019,114 downwards.
TGAAAGAGCTAGAGGAGCAAGATCAAAAAAACTCAAAACCTAGCAGAAGACAGGAAATAACTAAGATCAGAGCAGAACTGAAGGAAATAGAGACACAAAAAACTCTTCAAAAAAATCATAAATCCAGGAGCTGGTTCTTTGAAAAGATCAACAAAATAGACAGACCACTAGCCAGATTAATTAAAAAAAAAAAAAAAAAAGAGAGAATAACCAAATTGATGCAATAAAAAACGATAAAGGGGATATCACCACAGATTCCACAGACATCCAAACCATCATCAGAGATTATTACAAACAACTCTATGCACATAAACTAGTAAACCTGGAAGAAATGGATAAATTCCTGGACACCTGCACCCTCCCAAGCCTAAACCTGGAAGAAGCTGAAACCCTGAATAGACCAATAACATGGTCTGAAGTCGAGGCAGCAATAAAGAGCCTACCACCCAAAAAAAGCCCAGGTCCAGATGGGTTCACAGCTGAATTCTACCAGACATACAAAGAGGAGCTGATACCATTCCTTCTGAAACTATTCCAGACAATCCAAAAAGAGGGAATCCTTCCCAAATCATTTTACGAGACAAACATCATCCTGATACCAAAACCCGGCAGAGACTCAACAAGAAAAGAAAATTTCAGGCCAATATCCATGATGAACATAGATGCAAAAATCTTCAATAAAATACTGGCAAACCGATTGCAACAGCATATCAAAAAGCTCATCCACCATGATCAAGTAGGATTCATCCCAGGGATGCAAGGCTGGTTCAACATACGCAAGTCCATAAATGTAATTCACCACATAAACAGAACCAAAGACAAAAACCACATGATTATCTCAATTGATGCAGAGAAGGCTTTTGACAAAATTCAACAACCTTTATGCTAAAAACCCTCAATAAACTAGGTATTGACGGAACGTACCTGAAAACAATAAAAGCTATTTACGACAAACCAACAGCCAATATCATACTGAATGGGCAAAAACTGGAAGCATTCCCTTTGAAATCTGGCACTAGACAAGGATGCCCTCTCTCACCACTCCTATTCAATATAGTACTGGAAGTTCTAGCCAGAGCAATCAGGCCAGAAAAAGAAATAAAGGGTATCCAAATTGGAAAGGAGGAAATCAAATTGTCTCTATTTGCAGACGACATGATTGTATATCTGGAAGACCCCATCATCTCAGCCCAAAATCTCCTGAAACTGATAAACAACTTCAGCAAAGTCTCAGGATACAAAATCAACGCGCAAAAATCACAAGCATTCCTATACACCAGTAATAGACTTCAAGAGAGCCAAATCAAGAACAAACTGCCATTCACAATTGCTACAAAGAGAATAAAATACCTAGGAATACAACTAACAAGGAACGTAAAGGACCTCTTCAAGGAGAACTACAAGCCTTTGCTCAATGAAATAAAAGAGGATACAAACAGATGGAGAAACATTCCATGTTCATGGTTAGGAAGAATCAACATTGTGAAAATGGCCATACTGCCCAAAGTAATTTACAGATTAAACGCTATTCCCATCAAGCTACCAATGACCTTCTTCACAGAACTGGAAAAAAACACCTTAAACTTCATATGGAATCAAAAGAGAGCCCGCATAGCCAAGTCAATTCTAAGCAAAAAGAACAAAGCAGGAGGCATCACACTACCGGACTTCAAACTATACTACAAGGCTACAGTAATCAAAACAGCATGGTACTGGTACCAAAACAGAGATATAGACCAAGGGAACAGAACAGAGGCCTCAGAGGAAATACAACAGACCCACAACCATCTGATCTTCGACAAACCTGACAAAAACAAGCAATGGGGAAAGGACTCCCTGTTTAATAAATGGTGCTGGGAAAACTGGCTAGCCATGTGCAGAAAGCAGAAACAGGACCCCTTCCTGACACCTTACACCAAAATTAACTCCAGATGGATTAAAGACTTAAACATCAGACCTAACACCATAAAAACCCTAGAAGAAAATCTAGGCAAAACCATTCAGGACATAGGTGTAGGCAAGGACTTCATGACCAAAACGCCAAAAGCAATGGCAACAAAAGCCAAAATAGACAAATGGGACCTAATCAAACTCCACAGCTTCTGCACGGCAAAAGAAACAGTCAGTAGAGTGAATCGGCAACCAACAGAATGGGAAAAAATTTTTGCAGTCTACCCATCTGACAAGGGGCTGATATCCAGAATTTACAAAGAACTAAAGCAGATCTACAAGAAAAAAACAAACAAGCCCATTCAAAAATGGGCGAAGGATATGAACAGATACTTTACAAAAGAAGACATACAGGAGGCCAACAAACATATGAAAAAATGCTCATCATCACTGGTCATCAGAGAAATGCAAATCAAAACCACATTGAGATACCATCTCACACCAGTTAGAATGGCGATCATTAAAAATTCGGGAAACAACAGATGCTGGAGAGTATGGGGAGAAATAGGAACACTTTTACACTGTTGGTGGGAATGTAAATCAATTAAACCATTGTGGAAGATAGTGTGGCGATTCCTCAAGGACCTAAAAATAGAAATCCCATTTGACCCAGCAATCCCATTACTGGGTATATATCCAAAGGATTATAAATCATTCTGCTAAAAGGACACGTGCACACGAATGTTCATTGCAGCACTGTTTACAATAGCAAAGACCTGGAACCAACCCAAACGCCCAACGATGATAGACTGGATAGGGAAAATGTGGTACATATACACCATGGAATATTATGCAGCCATCAAAAACGATGAGTTCACGTCCTTTGTAGGGACATGGATGAACCTGGAAACCATCATTCTCAGCAAACTGACACAAGAGCAGAAAATCAAACACCGTATATTCTCACTCATAGGCGGGTGTTGAACAATGAGAACGCATGGACACAGGGAGGGGAGCACTACACACTGGGGTCTGGTTGGGGGAAATGGGGGAGGGGTGGGGGGTGGGGAGGTGGGAAGAGATAGCATGGGGAGAAATGACAGATACAGGTGAGGGGACAGAAGGCAGCAAACCACACTGCCATGTGTGTACCTATGCAACAATCTTGCATGTTCTTCACATGTACCCCAAAACCTAAAATGCAATTAAAAAAAAATACAAAATTAGCTGGGCATGGTGGTCCATGCCTGTAATCCCAGCTACTGGGGAGGCTGAGGCAGGAGAATAGCTTGACTCAGGAGGTGGAGGTTGCGGTGAGCCGAGGTTACGCCATTGCCCTCCAGTCTAGGCAACACAAGTGAAACTCCATCTCAAAAAAAAAAAAAAAAAAAAAGGTATGTAGCACCTACCCCTCGCTCTCTTCTTCCTGCTCCAGCCACGTAAGATGTATCTGCTGCCCCTTTGTCTTCTGCCACTATTTTAAGTTTCCTGAGCCCCCCCCCCCAGCTATGCATCCTGTAAAGCCTGCAGAACGTGGAGCCAATTAAACCTCTTTTCTTATTAAATTACTCAGTTTCAGGTAATTTAATAGAGGAATAACAGACTAATAGACGTGGTAAAATAGGTTATAATGACAAGACAGATTATGGGAGGGAGAGAAGAGGAGGCCTGGTCAGCAAAGGGGGTTTCATTATTTAGATGAAACCTCACCAGTATCAGCCCTCAGAAAGAACTGGTGGTACGTGTTTCTTTGCAGACCTCTAAAGATATCAGACTCTCAGTTAATCTTTCCTCAATCCAGACGAGGGAGAGCCTCACAGAAAGCCTGGCTGCAATCAAGGCAGATTCTCTACAGATGCAAACCTCCTGAAAAAATACAGCCTTTTAGCCATGATTATATTATATTATATTTGAAGCTCCTATGAATAGCCATATATTTTGGAATGAAATATTTCGGGTTCTTTTGTCAAGCATGCTATTATTACGTATCTTTGAAACGGCGGTCAGGATGATTTCGAGTTACTGTGTTTTGCAATCTACCACTAGGTGGCAATGTCACACAGCTGAGATTCTTTTCAGTAAAGGACCTTTGCAAAGCGTTTCTAGGTTCTAAAAGGTACTCGGAATTATATATTGGTCTTGGTTTGGGTACACCAGTCTGTTTTATTGAGTTCCATTTTATTCCTACATTTGTTATTGTGGAATTTTTACTTCAGTGTAAAATTGGTAAAGATATTTTTCCTAAAATAACACATGCTATAGATTGAAATGATTTATGGTATGTTCTTCCCTAGGGTCAGCAGCAGATGTGATATGCTTGTTAGGGGAACTTTTCACCTCTAAAGGGACTTAAATATATTTATAAGGACAGTCATCAACATTCGTTTGTTTCTGGTTTATAAGATCAGCCAGAAAAGAATGGTGAGATGTGTCCATTGCCTCCTGGGGCTCCTGTGCTCCTGAGGAGACACAGGAGGACCCAGGCATGGCACCAAGCATGTGTGTGCTCTTCAACTGTCTGGGGTTGTCTAGAAGCTTCCCAGAGGAGGTGACCATTGAGAAGGGTTTAAAAGATGTGTAGAAGTTTTCTATTTGAGAAAGGTGCAGATAACACTTCATTCCTAGCAGTGCAGCTATCACAGAGAAAGGGACAGGGACCTAAGCATATCAAGATGACAGAGGCTGAGTGAGTCTATGTGGGGAGCAGAAATGAGAACAGTGGCAGCAAGTAAAAACAGGGAGGCGGGGCCGGGCGCGGTGGCTCACGCCTGTAATCCCAGCACTTTGGGAGGCTGAGGCGGGCGGATCATGAGGTCAGGAGTTCGAGACCAGTCTGGCCAGCATGGTGAAAAACCCTGTCTCTACTACCAAATTAAAAAAAAAAAAATTAGCTGGGTGTGGCAGTGCGTGCCTGTATCCCAGCTACTTGGGAGGTTGAGGTAGGAGAATCACTTGAACCTGAGAGGTGCAGGTTGCAGTGAGCTGAGATGGCACCATCGCCCTCCAGCCTGGGCAACAGAGAGAGACTCCGTCTCCAAACAAACAAACAGACAAACAAAAACAGGACGTGGCCTCAAAATGCCTAGCACACTCCTTGTGCTGCACTACCATTTTGCATATAAATAGACTAAGACTATCAGGGTCCCTCTCTGAAGATAATATTGCAGACTGAATTTCTTCCTTATTTATTAGCATAAAATAAATGCCAGTTGGAGATATACTATTTTGCTCCTCACTGGTGGATCATCATCCTGTGCATGCATGTACGGTAGACAGACCTCCTTGGAGACCCCGCATTAGATGACTCTGGCTGCAGTGGGGAGAGACTCCGGAGTGCGGGCAGCAGCGAGCACACAGTGACCAAATATAAGGTTCTTGCCTGTTGGTAAAAAATCAGAGCAGAGATCAGCTAGATTTAGATAAATAATTAGGTTCTGCTCAAAATAACAACACAAATTTCATCTCAGATACTTGTAAATTAGTAAAACAAATAAACATAGCAATTATTATTTAAAAAATTCTGCATTCGAAAGTAACACTAGTTAGAGTTATCACAAGGAGAAAATCCTGTGACTAATCCTACTGCCTAATTGTTAGAGAGGATAAGATGGTTTAACTTACATAGAGCTTCCTGGTGGCTCCAGGAGAGTCGGGAAATGATGTGTTCCTTGTGAATGGCTGAGAAAAAACCTTGGCACCTGTGCGACATCTAATCATCCAGACCAGTGGTTCTCCAAGTGGGGTGGGGACCCCTGCAGGGCCTCAGAATCCTTTCAGAGATTCTACAAAGTCAATACTGTTTTAACAGTAACACCAAAATATTACCTGTCTTTTTGATTCTCACTCAACTATGAGTGTACGGTGGAGTTTTTCAGAAGCCATGTGGCGTGTGATATTGCATCTCACCGAATACAGGAGCAGAGAGAGAGTCCAATTCTTGCTTTTAAGTTTGCTTGTTAAGTGGAACCAAAGAAGTGCTCAGTCTAGGGTTAAGTATTTCTTCTACTGATGATTTGCATTAGTGTAGTAAAATAATGCAAATCATTAGAAAGAAATAATTAGCGTGTTTGCATTAGTGTAGTAAAATAATAATTTTTTTTTTTTTAAAAAGGTAAAGGGAATTCAGTGGACTGAGTTGGCTGCAGGTGGGAGCCTGCTGCAAACTAGTGAGTCCTTTTCTTCAACAACGTTTATTGGGGGCGCTGAAGCAGGCTGTCCTTGGCCTCTAGAAGCCCCTGGTCTGGTGGAACAGCCAGACCAGCTAAGACCCTTACACTGAAGATACAGAAATGCTGCAGGGCTTGTACTGGGAATCTCAACCCAGGCTTAGAGGGTGAAGACAGCTGCCCGGAAACGCTGTCATCTCACCCGAGTTATGACGATGGAGTACCAGTGAGGGGGATGAAGCAGAAGAGAGAATGTGGGGCAGTGGCCCGAGGACGGTCTGATGGAGGGTGGTAAGAGAAACTATACTGTATTTTTGAGATGGATAAGGGGGAACAGGACAGGATGGGAAGGTGACATCTGTCCTCAGGTGGAGCCCATCTAGCTCTTGTTAGCATTTGTCTTAAATACGCAATATGTTGGTCTCAAATATGCAATCTGAGAAAAATCCAAGAGCAAAACGAAAACAACACGTAAGGAACAAAGGTGCGCTGGAACATGTGACCAATTGTATCCCCCTCAGTGTTATTGATGTTACCTGAAAAGACTGGAGGTGGCCTTCATCTCTCCATTTCTATTTTTTTTTTTTTTTTTTTTTTTTGAGATGGAGTTTCGCTCTTGTTGCCCAAGCTGGAGTGCAGTGGTATGATCTTGGCTTACTGCAACCTCAACCTCCCAGGTTTAAGCAATTCTTCTGCCTCAGCCTCCCGAGTAGCTGGGATTACAGGTGTGCTCCACCCTGCTGGGCTAATTTTGTATTTTTAGTAGAGACGGGGTTTCTCTGTGTTGACCAGGCTGGTACTGAACTCCTGACCTCAGGTGATCCGCCCGCCTTGGCCTCCCAAAGTGCTAGGTGGCGTAAGCCACTGTGCCCGGCCTCATCTCTTCATTTCTTTGCCCAACTGTTAGTCTTCCAAATGATCACGGCCACTTCACTCAAGAAACTGACTTTCCCAAGTGTACCAAGAAGCATGTCTCAGTTTTGCAGTCACCTTTCTTCCAGGAAATTACAAGTTATTCTTTATAAAAATCACATTGACTACATAAAAGACATAACACAAATTCAGCAAAGATTTGACACTTACTATCATGTGAAGTCCTAAAATAGGTATCTTTGGAGTGATGATTGTACATAACTTATACTTGAACCCATTTGCAGCTAACCTCCCCTTCCCTGCAATTGCATGTTGACCTTGTGAATTTGTTGATTGGAAAATTACATCCCTTTCCTTACCTCTGAGTGTGATGGTGTTAGCAGCAGTTCAGTGGGATATTTCAGGATTCACAGTTCTTGAATTCTGTCTTCCGGACAAACTCCAAAGTGTTTTTTCGTAGTGAAATACCAGAATTGTGGCCACTCTTTAGCTGACTACCTTTTGAAAGCTGAAATAGGATAGAGCTACTGTGTATATAAAGGAACGCCCACCAAGTATAGTGGGAGACTTTTTAAAAGCAGACCCCGGTGTAAGCCTGATGTGAGTTGGATGTTTTTATCGGTACACTGATTCTGTAGGTGGCCATCAAACATCTATTCCTGGACTCTTTCATGTCTTCCTCATTCTCTCAGCATAGGTGCTCCATGAGTTTTATAAGCTGCAGGACTGCCTGAAGGGCCGGCCACCTCTGTGTACTTCTGCGAACCTTTGTAAATAAATAGTCCTGCCCTGTCACTTCCATTCTCGTGATTCAACTGTATTGTCCCCACAGCACTCACCAGGGTCTGAAATGATCTTACTCAATTCTGCTGTGTTTATTTTCTGTCTCCCTTCACCAAAATGTAAAACTGCTTGAGGTCAGGGGTCTTACCTTCCTTGTTCATCATTGTGTCACTAGTGCCCAAACAGGACCTGGCACAAATTGAAGGATCAATAAAAAATCATTGACCATGTGCATAAAAGAATGTGCATCAGAGTACCTGATGTCACACCCATTGTCTTCATCATCAATATCAAGAAGACTTTATTAAGCAGTACCACTGCGTTGCACAACCCCAGGGAGCTCTGCCTGCATGGCACAAACCAGGCCCTATGGAAAACAGATGGAAGCCAAGAAGGACCTGATCAAATATTAATTTGTCATCCAAATTGCTCCTGGATAATATGACAGCGGATTCCCCTATATTTGAAATCAACTTGTAATAAGGATCTCTAGGTGGTTCAGTAAATAAACACCTCTGGGCTCCCCACGGAGCCACCTTAAACTGAGTGCAAACACTGTTCAATGGTAAACAGTGTTAGAGGCAGAGGGCTCAGTAGCCTTTTCTTTGGACGATTTCATAATCACAGCAAGAAACTTTTTGCCCAGAAACAAGTACATATACAAAGTAATTTTTTTATTAAATTGGGATTAAATGCTATCTAAAACTAATTTAGAGAGAGAGTTCCATTTAATTGACTGATTTGGGTTGGATAAAATGGTAATAATTGTTTTACATGGTATTTAAATTTCATTACTTGAATTTCTTATTGCTTCTTTTCACGTGAGAATTGCAAATACGACATAATAGAAAGCTTTTCAAAAAGCTTTTACTTGCATTTTCTCTCGGAGGGTATTGGTGTTGTATGCAGGGATTGGAGGCTCATAAGAGCGTAATGAGAAGATGAATGCACCTCAACCTCAGAGGTGTCTCTAGTTACCGACTTTGTTCTTTCCCTCAGCCTGAATGAGGTGAATATAGAATGTCTTGCAGTTGAATAATTCGACTGCTTTCAGGCCAGAATTTTTGTGATGCTATAAAAATTGAGATCTAAAAGGAAACTTAACCTTCAGTTCATTCTTTTGATGTATTTTGCCTGAAGCATAGTGCTAGGACCTGTTATCTCAAATAAGCAATATAAAAATATCTTTCTAATTCACTCCTACAGTTGAAAGATCCTCGTGGATTGAAATTACTGTGATCTATCAAAATTCACTACGTTGTGGAAATAAAATAAAATCACATGTCAGGAGAGGCATGATGACAACAATGGACTGGCTTATTATAAAGCTTAAAATGAAAATGCTTTATTGGCAACACTACTGAACTTTTGAAAGATGGAAAATATGTATCAGAATCGGAGGAGCCACATTGCTGGTGTTTTCCTCATTCTTAGTGTTGTGGCTAGTTTGTCCCATGCTTTTGGAATTGGTAGCAATATTTGGTTTAATTGCATGTCTTTTTTAAAAAATTGTACTTTAGATTCTGGGGTATATGTGTAGATCATGCAAGACTGTTGCATAGATACAATAGATTCATGGCAAGGTGGTTTGCCGCCTCCATTCCCCCATCACCTACACCTGACCTTTCTCCCCATGTTATCAGAATGTAATTCCCACCATGAAATTCACTGTTTTAAAGTGTACAGTTCAGTGAGTTTGGGTAGGCTCACAAGGTTGTACAACCATCATGACGATCGAATTCTGGAATAGTTTCATCCACTCAAAAAGGTGAAGCCATTACCATACTTTCTGTCTTTAGAGATTTGTTTATTCTGGACTTTTCATTTAAACTGAGCTAAATGATATGTGTTCTTTTGTGTCTGGCTACTTTCAATGTTTTCAAGGTTCATCTGTATTGTAGCATGTATCAGTATTTCTTGTTTCTAAATAACTGAACACTATGTTATTATCTCAGTGTCCCACATTTTATTTATGTTTGCAAGTTGATGAACATTTTCTTTGTTTTCACTTTTTGGCTATTATGAATGTGTACAAGTTTTTGTGTGAATGAACATGTTTTCCTTTCTCTTGAGTATATCTAGGAGTGGAATTGATGGATCGTATGGTAACTCTGTGTTTAACTTTTTGAATAATAGCCAAACTGTTTCTCACTGCAGCTGGGCAATTTTACTTCTCCATCTGAAATGTATGAGGGTTCCAGCTTCTCTACAACCTTGCAACGCTCATTTTCCATTTTAAAAGTGATAGCCATTTTAGTAGGTATGAATGCGTACCTCATTGTGGCTTTGATTTTCATTTCCCTAGTGACTAATGAAGGATGTTGAGCACTTTCTCATGTATTTGCTCTTTCTACCTATCTGTCTATCTATCTATCTATCTATCCATCCATCCATCCATTTATCTATCTATCTGTCTGTGTATCCAACCATCCAATGTCCATTGAACTCTTTCTTATTTTTTATTTGGGTTATTTGTCTTTTTTTGTTTTGTTTTTGCAGTGTACCAGGTCTTTATTTCCTTTTTTCTTTTTTGTTTATTTATTTAACTTTAAGTTCTGGGGTACATGTGCACAATGTGCAGGTTTGTTACATAGGTATACATGTGCCATAGTGGTTTGCTGCGTTCGTCACCCTGTCGTCTACGTTAGGTATTTCTCCTAATGCTATCCCTCCCCTATTCCCCCACCCCCTATTATCCCTCCCCTAAGCCCCCACCCTCTGACAGGCCCTGGTGTGTGGTGTTCCCCTCCCTGTATCCATGTGTTTTTTAATATTAAATTTTTTGTGGGTACATAGGAGGTGTAAATATTTGTGGAATATATGAGCTATTTTGGTACAGGCGTGCGATGTATAATGATTGCATCAGGGAAAATGGGATATCTATCGCCTCAAGCATTTATCCTTTGTGTTACAAACAATCCAATTATACCTTTTTAGTTATTTTAAAATGTACAAATACATTGTTTTTGTCTATAGTCTGTGCTGGCAAACACTAGGTCTTATTCATTCTTTCTATTTTTTCTACCCATTAACCATCCCCACTACCTCATCCCCAGCCCCCACTACCCTCCCTAGCCTCTGGTAACTATCCTTCTACTCTCTATCCCTGTCAGTTTAATTGTTTTAATTTTTAGGTCCCACAAATAAGTAAGAACATGTGAAGTTTGTCGTTCTGGGCCTGACTTATTTTGCTTAGCATAATGACTTCCAGTTCCATCCATGTTGTTGCAAATGACAGGATTCTATTCCTTTTATGGCCGAACAGTACTCCGTTGTGCACATGTACCGTATTTTCTTTATGCATTTGTCTGTTGATGAACACTTAGGCTGCTTCCAGATCTTGGGTATTGTGAATAGTGTTGCAAGAAACATGGGAGTGGAGATATCTCTTTGATATATTGAGTGCCTTTCTTTTGGGTATATGCCTAGGATGGGATGATTGAATCGTATGGTAGTTCTATGTTTAGTGTTTTGAGGAATCTTCAAACTGTTCTCCATAGTGGTTCCCTAATTTACATTCCCACCAACAGCGCACCAGGGTTTCTCTTTCTCCTCATCCTCTCTGGTATTTGTTATTGCCTTTCTTTTGGACATAGGCTATTTTAACTCGGGTGAGATGATATCGTTGTATTTTGATTTGCATTTCTCTGATCATCAGTGATGTTGAACATTTTTTCATAAGCCCGTATGTCATTTGTATGTCTTCTTTTGAGAAATGTCTATTCAGATCATTTGCCCATTTTAAAATGGGATTATTAGATTTTTTCCTATAGAATTGTTCGAGCTCCTTACATATTCTGTTGATTAATCCCTAATCCCTTGTCAGGGGGTAGTTTGGAAACATTTTCTCCCATTCTGTGGGTTGTCTCTTCACTTTATTGATTGTTTCCTTTGCTGTGCAGAGGCTTTTTAATTTGATGTGATCCTATTTGTCCATTCTGCTTTCGTTGCCTGTGCTTTTGGAATATTAGTCAATAAATCTTTGCCCAGTCCAAGGTTCTGGAGAGTTTCCTCAATATTTCCTTTGAGTTGTTTCATAGTTCAAGATCTGAGGTTTAAGTCTTGAATCTATTTGGATTTGATTTTTGCGTAAGATGAGAGGTAGGTGTCTAGTTTCATTTTTTTCTCTGGATATCCAGCTTTCCCAGCACCATTTATGGAAGAGACTGTTGTTTCCCCGTTGTATGTTCTTGGCATCTTCATCAAAAATGAGTTCACTGTAGATTAATGGATTTATTTCTGGGTTCTCTATTTTGCTCCACTGGTCTAGGTGCTGGTTTTTATGCCAATAGGATGCTGTCATGGTTACTGTAGCTCCGTAGTATAATTCGAAGTCAGGTCATGTGATTCCTGCAGTTTTGTTCTTTTTGCTTAGGACAGTTTTGGCTATTCTGGGTCTTTTGTGGTTCCACATATATTTTAGGATTGTCTTTTCTATTTCCATGAAGAATGTCATTGGTATTTTGACAGGCATTGCATTGAAGCTATAGATTGCTTTGGGTGGTATGGACATTTTAACAATTTTGATTCCTCCAATCCTTGAATGTTGATTGATTCTTGATTGATTCCATTCAATCCTTGAATGAATATCTTTTCATTTTTAATGTCCTCTTCAATTTCTTGCATCAGCATTTTACAGTTTTCATTGTAGAGGTGTTTCACTTCTTTGATTACTTCCTACGTATTTTATTTTATTTGCAGCCATTGTAAATGGCTTTTTGCATAGGATGGTTATGCTATTCTGGGTCTTTTGTGGTTCCTTATATATTTAAGGATTGTTTTTTCTATTTCCAAAAAAATTGTTTTCTTTTTCAGATTTTTTCACTGTTAGCATATAGAAATGTTACTGATTTTTGTATGTTGATTTTGTATCCTGCAACTTTCCTGAATTTGTTTATCAGCTCTAATATTTTTCTTTCCGTGGAGTTTTTAGTTTTTTTCCAAATGTAAGATTGTATCATCTCCAAACAAGGATAATTTGACTTCTTCCTTTCTAATTTGGATACTCGATTTCTTTCCCTTGTTTGATTGTGTTCTAGCTAGGACTTCCAATTATTTGTGTTTTTTGTTATTGAATTATAAATGTCATTTACATATTCCAGATATTCTACCCTTTTAAGATATATAATAAGCAAATATCTTCTCCCGTTCTGTAGATTGCATTTTTTGATGGTATCCTTTTCTCTCTCTGGTACCAGAATGCAGGGTGCTGGTTTCCAAGGTTACTGCTGGTGAGGTGGACAGTGGAGGATGGTAGTAGGATAAATTAAGACACCAAAACCTTTCTGTTTTTATGACAATTTAGCCAATTTTTTGGAATAAATGCTTCTTGGGTTCTACAAATCAGTTAATTTCTAGAGTTTTGAAAAAGTTTTTTGATAATTTGTGTCAGTTTTTTGTTCATTGTTTTGTGGGGGGTAGTTAAATGTGTTTTGTTGGTTTGTTCTGACATTTTCATTGCCATCACCTCAGCCATGTCTTATATCGCAGTGGGATGACAATCTTGCACATATGCTTTGCCCTTCTTTTTTTCTTATAGGCTCTGTCATCATGTTGATGCCATGGAAAGATGGACTCAAGCCTCGTTTAAGTTCATTATCACATATTGAGATTTTTGTTGGGTATCATCCCCTCTACTTTGTAATTTATAAATCTGGGGAGCTTATAACAGTCTTGAAGATTGGCCAATGAATTTTCCCTTTTGTTTTACACATGAGAAAACTGGCACCCCTTTTACAAAGAGAAGTGAATTGCCCAGCTCCTTCCTATAGCTGGCAGCTAAAGCTGGAAGAGAATTGAGGTCTTCCAACCACAGGCTAGAGCTCTAATGGAAACGCTCAGTCCAAATCCTTCTCTGCGAGTTTCCAGAGTCTCATCACTCAGCCTTCTATACACATTTTCCCCTTTTGCTTGGGCATGTATCCCCAGTCCCTGTGTCTTTAGAAATGATGAGGTAATATAAGGCCCATGCACAGCCCCACAATTATTCTCACGAACTTGGTTTTAATATTGATGTGACTTGAGTGTTATAAAAATTCATGGTCCTCAAGAAGCAGCCAGCAGTTTAGCTATGGTATTAGACACATTTTTGTCTAGCTTTCCCCATTTATTACCTGCATCATGCTTGGTCAGATGGCCTTAAGAACAGCTTCTGTATAGTCAAAGAGAAAACAATGATTTTTTTTTCTCTTCATGCAAATACAAATATCTGATTTATTTCAATTTGATGTGTTTTTAAATGGTTTATAAGTGTTGATTTTAAAACGAAAGTTCAGTGCTAAAATTTAGCCACATGAATGTTCTTTGGAAACACTTGTTTTTAAGGACCTCAGGGACAGTCTCTGATTGGTGTTCTTACTGGTTTGCCAAAGCTGCATAGACAAGTACTACAGACTGGGTGGGTTAGACAAGAGAAATTTATTTTTATTTTTTTTTGTATTTTTGGAGGGTAAAATCCGAGATCAAGGTGTCAGTAGGTTTTTTTTTTTTTTTTTCCCCCCCCCCCGTTCCTCCTTGGCTTGTAGAGCTATCTTCTCAATGTATCTTTACTTGGTCTTCCCTCTGTCTTTGTCCTAATAGCCTCTTCTTATGAGGACACCAGTCACATGGGACTAGGGCCCACCCTAGTGACTGTATTTTACTTAATTACCCTGTTAATGACTCTTTCTTTCCAAATATACTAACATTCTGCAGTACTGGGGGTTAGGCTTTCAACATACAAATTTTGGTGGGACACACTTCAACTCATAACAGTGTTAGAGTGGGAAATATCTGTGAATCAATATTTTAAAAATGGATAGGATGTTAGCCAAGTGAACACATGATCTCTCTACTTAGACTCATCACAGATCCTGCCTGTGAGAGCCAATTGTGGAATATATTGAAGTGGTTTCCAAGATTTATACCATGAAAACCAGCAATAGCTACATTGCTAATTTCAATCACCACCCTCACACTGAAAGCTAGTTTTCTTCTTCTTCTTCTTCTTCCTTTTTTTTTTTTTTGAGACAGAGTCTTGCTTTGTTGCCCAGGCTGGAATGCAATGAAACCATCTTGGTGGCTCGCTGCAATCTCTGCCTCCTGGGATCAAGTGATTCTTCTGTCTCAATCTCCAGAGTAGCTGGGACTACAGACATCTGCTACCATGCCCAGCTAGTTTTTGTATTTTTAGTACATACAGGGCACCATGTTGACCAGTCTGATCTCAAACTCCTGACCTCAAATAATCTGCCTGTTTTGGTCTCCTAAAGTGCTGGGATTACAGGTGTGAGCCATTGCACCCAGCCAGAAAGCTAGTTTTCGTTTTCTTCTTCTTCTTCTTCCTCCTCTCCTTCTCCTTCTCCTTCTCCTTCTCCTTCTCCTTCTCCTTCTCCTTCTCCTTCTCCTTCTCCTTCTCCTTCTCCTTCTCCTTCTTCTTCTTCTTCTTCTTCTTCTTCTTCTTCTTCTTCTTTTCTTCTTCTTCTTCTCCTTCTTCCTCTTGTTTCTTCTTCTTTCTTCCTTCTTCCTTCTTCCTACTTCCTTTTTTATTCTTTCTTCTTCCTTCTTTCTTCTCTCTTCTTCTCCTTCTTCTCTTTCTTCTTCTTCTTCTTCTTCTTCTTCTTCTTCTTCTTCTTCTTCTTCTTCTTCTTCTTTATTGTACTTTAGGTTCTGGGATACATGTGCAGATCATGCAGGATTGTTGCATAGGTACACACATAGCAATGTGGTTTGCTGCCTCCATCCCCCCGTCACCTACACCTGGCGTTTCTCCCCATGTTATCCCTCCCTGACCTCCCCATCCCTTCCACTATCCCTCCCTTGGTGCCCCCCAACAGACCCCAGTGTGTGATGCTCCCCTCCCTGTGTCCATGTGTTTTCATTGTTCAACACCCACCTATGAGTGAAAACGTGAGGTGTGTGATTTTCTGTTCTTGTGTCAGTTTGCCGAGAATGATGGTTTCCAGATTCATCCATGTCCCTACAAAAGACATGAACTCGTTTTTTCTTATGGCTGCATAGTATTCCATGGTGTATATGTGCCACATTTTCCCTGTATAGTCTATTATCGATGGGCATATGGGTTGGTTCCAGGTCTTTGCTATTGTAAACAGTGCTGCTATGAACATATGTGTGCATATGTCTTTATAATAGAATGATTTATAATCCTTTGGGTATATACCCAGTAATGGGATTGCTAGGTAAAATGGGATTTCTATTTCTAGGTCCTTGAGGAAGCACCACACTGTTTTTCACAATGGTTGAACTAGTTTACACTCCCACCAACAGTGTAAAAGTGTTCCTATTTCTCCACATCCTCTCCAGCATCTGTTGTCTCCAGATTTTTTTTTTTTTTTTTGAGACGGAGTTTCGCTCTTGTTACCCAGGCTGGAGTGCAATGGCGCGATCTCGGCTCACCGCAACCTCCGCCTCCTGGGTTCAGGCAATTCTCCTGCCTCAGCCTCCTGAGTAGCTGGGATTACAGGCACGCGCCACCATGCCCAGCTAATTTTTTGTATTTTTAGTAGAGACGGGGTTTCACCATGTTGACCAGGATGGTCTCGATCTCTTGACCTCGTGATTCACCCGCCTCAGCCTCCCAAAGTGCTGGGATTATAGGCTTGAGCCACCTCACCCGGCGTCTCCAGATTTTTTAATGATCGCTATTCTAAACGGCCTGAGTTGGTATCTCAATGTGGTTTTGATTTGCATTTCTCTAATAATCAGTGATGATAAGCATTTTTTCATATAATTATTGGCCTCATTTATGTCTTCATTGAAAAATGTCTGTTCATATCCTTCACCCACTTTTGGATGGTTTTGTTTGTTTGTTTTTCTTGTAAATCTGTTTTAGTTCTTTGTGATTCTGAATATTAGCCCTTTGTCAGACGGGTAGATTGTGATAATTTTTCCCCATTCTGTTGGTTGCTGGTTCACTCTAATGATTGTTTCTTTTGCTGTACAAAAGCTCTTAAGTTTAATTAGGTCCCATTTGTCTATTTTGGCTTTCGTTGCCAATGCTTTTGGTGTTTTAGTCATGAAGTCCTCGCCTATGCCTATGTCCTGAATGGTTTTGCCTAGATTTTCTTCTAGGGTTTTTATGGTGTTAGGTCTTATGTTTAAGTCTTTAATCCATCTGGAGTTAATTTTAGTGTAAAGTGTCAGGAAGGGGTCTAGTTTCTGCTTTCTGCACACTGCTGGCCAGTTTTCCCAACACCATTTATAAAACAGGGAATCCTTTCCCCATTGCTTTTGTCAGGTTTGTCAAAGATCAGATAGTTTTAGATGTAGTTTTCAAGGACACACTGCTGATGCCTTATCTATTTTTATAGAGAAGGTCACCTTCAGAAATAAAATAGCTTTTTCTAAAGGGATGCTTTTCCTAGGATTGCTGTAATTTGGGGATATGGTTTGGATATTTGCCCCCTCCAAATTTCATGTTGAAATGTCATTAGAGATTTGCAAATTAAAACAACAATGAGATACACTATGTACTTAATAGAATGGCCAAAATCCAAAAAACCTCACAATACTAAAAGCTGGCATGGATGGAGAACAGCAGGACCTCTCGTTCATTGCTGGTGGAAATGCAAAAGCGCACAGTCACTTTGGAAAACAGTTTAGCAAGTTCTTACAGAATGAAGCATAGTATTACCATATGGTACAGGAATCAAGCTCCACAGTATATATCCAAATGAATTAAACTTATGTTTCCCCACCCAAAACCCTGCACAAATGCTTTTAGCAGCTGTATTCATAATTGTCAAAAACCAGAAGGGGCTGGGCATGGTGGCTCATGCCTGTAATCCCAGCACTTTGGGAGGCCGAGGTGGGTGGATTACCTGAGCTCAGGAATTCGAGACCAGCCTGGCCAACGTGTTGAAACCCCATCTCTACTCATACAAAAATTAGCTGGGTTAGGTAGTGGGTGCCTGTAATCCCAGCTACTCTGGAGGCTGAGGTAGGAGAATCGCTTGAACCTGGGAGGTGGAGGTTGCAGTGAGCTGAGCTCATGCCTTTGCACTACAGTCTGGGCGACAAGAGTGAAACTCTGTCACAAACAAACAAACAAACAGACAATGGCAACGACAACAACAACAACAAACCCAGAAGCAATCAAGATGTTCCTTAGCAGGGAATGGCTCAACAAACACTGGTCCATCTATACAATGGAATGTATTCAGTGAAAAACATAAATGAGCTGTTAAACCACAAAAAGGTATAAAGGGCTCTAAAATGCATATTGCTAAGTGAAAGAAGCCAGTCTCAGAAGGACATATATTTTATTATTTCACCATGTGTTATTCTGGAAAAGGCAAAACTCTAGAGATGGTAAAAAATATCATTGATTACCAGGGGTTAGGGAAGAGAGAAAGAAGGACGAAGTGGTGAAGCATGGGTTAGTTTTACTCAGTGAAGTTACTCTCTATGATGCTATAATGGTGGATACCTGTAATTTGTCAAAACCAATGGAAATGTACAACCTTATGGTAAGCTATGGACTTTAGTTAATCGTAATGTGTCAATATTGCTTCATTAACTTTAACAAACTGCACTGATGCAAGGTGTTAATAATAGGGGAAACCATATGGGGGAGGGGAGTATATGAGAACTTTTTACTAACTGCTTGATTGTTCTGCAAATCCAAAGATATTCCAAAAACAGTCTATTGATTTTAAAAAAACCTCAAAATGTAAAATAACAATAATACATGTCTGATTTCAGTTTGCCTATAACATTCTTAGAAATTCAATTTGTTAAAACAAATTTCAGTTTTGAAATAATCAGATTGTCCAAAAGAGGGTGCCAAAGATTTACAAAGCTATCTTCTTTGGTTCTGTAAAAAGAAGCTAAATAATAAAATAGAATTAATGTAATTAAAAGCCAGGATGCCCTAATATAAGTCAGTGTGCCTGACTCTTATCTTCGCCTTGCCCACGACTCCTATCCTCCTTCCTTAGGACTCAGGTTAGTTGCCTTTGCTTCTTGGTGTTGCTGCTTTGCTGTGTTTGAGAGTGTAATTCACTCTCATGTTGCACAGCAGGTGACCCTGACTCCAAAGAGACCTGCAGGGAGCTGAGTTAGCCCAAATACACCTGCACTTTATTTTCAGTCATGATAGACATAGGCTTTGTATAAGTTGAATTTGAATGGGAGTTTGCAAATTAATGTATATATTTTGCAAATTTATAGTATTTTCAGTGATAGACACTGAGAGACACTTTTGACTTATTACTATTGGGACTTCTATTGAAAGTAGCTTTTAGCGTTGTAATCTTCAACTGCCCCATTCTAGGGATCCTAAATCAAGGAGTTTATAATCTGTGACTAAGTATAAATGCACAGACACAATTCATTTTTTAAGATATCTTTTGGTGTGTAGGGCCTGATGGTTCATGCCTGTAATCCCAGAAACCTGGGAGGCTGAGGCAGGAGGACTGCTTGAGCCTAGGAGTTAGAGACCAGCATGGGCAGCATAGCAACACTCCATCTCTACAAAAAATAAAGAATTAGCCCGACATGATGGTGTGCATCTGTAGTCCTAACAACTCAGGAGGCTGAGGTCGGAGGACTGCTTGATTCTAGGAGGTCTAGGCTGCGGTGAGCCAAGATCATGCCACTGTACTCCAGCCTTGGTGAAACAGCCAGACCCTCTGTAAAAAAGATCTCTCTCTCTCTCTCTCTCTCTCTCTCTCTCTCTATATATATATATATATATATATATATATATACACACACACACACGAATAATTTCATCAAGGAATCTCCTTAAGATAATTGTATCACAACAAAACTAAGCTCTTTTTTTGTTACATTGCCTTTTTATATTTTCAGAACATCTTTATTTTCTGTTGATTGTAAGGGGGAATATACACTAATAAAATAATCAGATTCAAAAATTATTTTAGGTTTGGGGTACATATGCAGGTTTGTTATATAGGCAAACTCATGTCACAGGGGTTTGTTGTACAGATTA
Organism: Saimiri boliviensis; assembly: GCF_048565385.1. Taxonomy (NCBI): domain Eukaryota; kingdom Metazoa; phylum Chordata; class Mammalia; order Primates; family Cebidae; genus Saimiri; species Saimiri boliviensis. The sequence goes on along the minus strand of NC_133449.1, from coordinate 139,999,449 downwards.
TTTTGCCACCCAGGTACTAAGCCTAGTATCCAATAGTTATTGTTTCTGCTCCTCTCCCTCCTCCCACCCTCCATCCTCAGGTAGGCCCCAGTGTCTGTTGCTTCTTTCTTTGTGTCCATGAATTCTCATCATTCAGCTCCCACTTATAAGTAAAAACACACAGTATTTGATTTTCTGTTCCTGCATTAATTTGCCAAGGATAATAGCCTGCATCCACGTACCCACAAAAACATGATCTCATTCTTTTTTGTGGCTGCATAGTATTCCATGGTGTATATGTACCACATGAAATAATCAACAAATTTCAAAGTGAAAGCTTACATAATCTGACTTGAAGATTACCTACTTACTATCAATAATTTGTTATGTAACTTTCTCTTTGGTGTGTATTTTAAAAAACAATTTTATTTTATTGTGGTAAGAACACTTAACATGATATCTGCCCTCTTAACAAATTTTGAAATATGCAATACAGTGCTGTTTACTAAGGGTATCATTTTGTACAGCAGCTCTCTAAAACATATTCTTATTGCTTAACAGGGAGAGGCTTATGTAACCTTCTAAATGTTTACATATATGTTTAGAATGTAAATGGCTTACATCAACGATATTCTCTAGTGATATACTTTCCACATCTAATAATGAATGTCTGTCCTATATAAAATCATTCTTTCCTTGCAGTGGATGCCTATGATTCCTTTTTATGGATGTATTATAATTTGCTTAGTCAATACTCTGTGTATGCAATTTATTTGGTTCTTTGTTTTGTTTTTGTTTTTGCTATTAAGAGTATTGATTTAGCAAAAAGTCTTACAAACCCATGTTTATGGATTTGTGCTATTATCTCTGTTTAGCCCATTCCTGAATTGAAATTCTAAGTTTAAATATAATCATATTTCTGTATATATTTTAATGTTTAATTTTTGTGGATACATGGTAATTATATATATTTATGGGATGCATGAGATGTTTTGATATAGGCATGCAATGCATAATAATCACATCATAGAGAATGGGGTAGCCATCCCTTCAAGCATTTATGTTTTGTGTTACAAGCAATTCAGTTATACTCTTTTAGTTATTTTAAAATATACTGTTAAGTCATTATAGACTATGGTCATCCTACTGTTCTATCGTACCCATTAACCATTCCCACCTCCTCCCCACCCCTCCTACTACCTTTCCCAGCCTCCGATAACCATCCTTCCACTCTCTATGTTCTTGAGTTCAACTGTTTTGAATTTTAGATCCCACAAATAAGTGAGAACATGTGGTATTTGTTTTTCCGTGCCTGGTTTATTTCACTTAACACAATGATCTTCATATATTTTGATAGGCATTAACATCCGCTATCTGATAAGTTTCACAAATTCAGTCCCGTCACTTAAGGATGGGGATATGTTCTATAATGTGTCCTTAGATGATTTTATTGTTGTCTGAACATCAAAGAGTACATATAGTATTTATATAAACCTAGATGGTATAACTTACTACACACCTAGGTTATGTGGTATAGCCTATTGCTCATAGGCTACAAACATGTACAGCATACTACTTACTGAATAATGTAGGAAGTTATAACCCAAATCACTAGGCCATAGGAATTTTTCTGCTCCATTTTAAACTTATGGGACCACTGTGGTATATGTGGTCTGTTTTTGACTGAAATGCTCTTATGTGGCACATGACTGTATAAAACCCCACTCATATGAGTGTTCCTCTGGGGTTTTCTTAAAGTAGAGAATAACTACATCAAAGAATAAATCATTTTAGATCAGGGCTGTGTAGGATTGAAATGTCCCACGGTCACGCAGCATCCAGAAGAGCATTTACCTTTCCTGGTATATGTTGCAAAGTCATTGCCACAAGTATCACTGATAATTTGCATTCTTGGTATTTCTATTTAAAGGAGATGTCCTTCGACTGACAGCTGGCAATACCTCATGCAGATCTCAGAGCTAACTGCGTGTTGACGTTCAGCATCCACTCTGGTGATTTGGTGATTTGGGTTTTCAGATCTTGAGCTGTGTAATTTCAGAAAAGCTTTCTTCTCTGTCGGAAGGAAGACTGGAGTGAGGCAATTATCCTATTGGAGTACATTTCCTTTCAGTTCTGTTCTCAAAATATATTTTTTTTCCAGCAGAAAAAATTAGCATCATTTTTATTGGGCAAAGGAAGGGTAGGAAGAGGATTTGGATGAAAGGAGAAGAACACTTCATCTATTTGTATTCCTTTTCAGAAGATGTGGTTAAAGTAGTTTTCCTAGTCATTTTCCCATTTTTTTTAAATGGGAAGGACTTGTATTATAATAATGCATTTTATTTCACCAAGTGAGACTGTTAGAGCACACACAGACATACACACACACTGCCCACATTCCTTCAGGAAGCAACTAACACTGTTAACATCATTTAAATAACAAAATAGTAAGAATATTATTATTAAGTCCATCATTTATTAGCTGTTTGACCTTGGTTAGGTTGCCATATCACTCTGTTCATCTATAAAACAGAGTAATTGTGAATATCAAGTGAGCTATGTATAATGTATAATACATGGTAAATAGTATATATAGTATTTATTTATACTTTTAAATTTGTATATATATATATGATATTTATTTGGTCATCTCTGCTCCAGTTCCTGGAACAGAGCTTCTAAAACTCTTGTAATTTCCTGAGTAGATGGGGTGCAGGATGATCTTTGTTTCAATATTTGGTCTCTATCCCTTGTTCCTGACAGAGATCCTAAATCCCTTGGTATTTCCTGGGCAACAGGAGCACACTTTGTTCTAATGAACCAACTTTTGGTGGGCTCCTGGATGGAGGGAGAGAGCTCTCTCCCTCTCTCTCTGTGCCTGGTGTGTGTGTGTGTGTGTGTGTGTGTGTGTGTGTGTGTGTGTTCAGTTGGGATAACAGAGTAAGTACCTAAACTGCCCACATATTGTCCTTGGCTGATATGTTTTCTAAGTCTCTTTGAATCTATAGATGTTACCTTTTCATTTTTTGTGTTAATTGTCATCAGAAAGCCCAAGATACAGAAGTTTGAAACTTTCAGCCTCACCCCACCTCCTCTTGGGGAAGGAAGAGGAGCTGGAGATTGGGTTAATAATGGATCATACCTATGTGATTAAGCCTCCGTAATAATCCCTAAAGTACCGAGTTCTTGGTGCTTCTTGGTTGGTGAACACATTCAGGTATTGGGAGGGTGGTGCACCCCAGCTCCATGGGGACAGAAGCTCCTGCACTTGGGACCCTTCCAGACCTTTCCCTATATCCCTCTTCATCTGTATCCTTGATTGTATGTATCCTGTAAAATAAACCAGTAAACCTAAGTGTTTCCCTGAATTCTGTGAGCCATCAGCAAATTATCAAACCTGAGGAAGGGGCCATGCATATTCCCAATATGTAGCCAAGCTAAACAGAAGTGTGTGTAATCTGGGGACCCACCACTTGCAAGGACATCTGAAGTGCAAGGCAGTCTTGTGGGCCTGAGCCCTTGTTCTGTGGGGTGTGCACTAAGCCCAGGAAGTTAGCGTCATGATTGAATTGTAGGACACCAACTTGGTGTCTAGAGAGTTGGAGAATCGATTGGTGTGGGGACAAAACATGTTGAATGTAGTAGAGAAAACGGTCTGCTTTTCTCACACACCCCTGCTGTATTCATCTTTCTGTCTTAGCTTGGGTTCTCCCAGAAGCAAACTCTGAGCCAAAGAGTTGGAAAGCAAAGGAGACACAGGGGAAATATTCAGGGAAGGGCTGATACAAGGAATACAGGAATGATACAAGGCAGCCAGATACAGGGGGAGCTTTTAGGCCAGTGCCCGCAGTAGGCTGCTGGGGCATTACTCCATGGGGAAGCTCTGGGAAGCAGTGCAAAGCACAGACCTCGGAATTTACTAGTGGATAGGTTATGAAGCTGTGGGATGTGGGCAACAACTCCTGGCAGTCATTTGCGAGGATTATTCCTTGGGCGGTGATTTCCTCAGCTCTCCCAGCCTGTCATGCACTTGTATAGGCAGAGAGGCCCACATGCACCGTGATGTAGGTTCAGGTTGTGGAAAGCCAGCAGGAGCATCCCCAAAGGTGAGCCACTAATAATATCTGCTGCAGCCATGGACTCCTGAAAACCTAGCCTGTAAGACCACTTAGGAACTACTGGGGAAAGACAGAAGGCTCTTATCGCATTCCCTTTTTCACAGGTGGAGCAAGTGAATTAATTAGGTTGAACAAAAGCCTGCATTTTCTACATATCATGTTCAGTCCTAAATAGAATCTACTCAGCCGTTTGGAATAAAAAATAGTCTGTGGTTCTGGACCACAAACATGTAGTTTTGTTTTTTGTTTATTTAATTTTTTTTATTTTGGAAAGTTTCAAACATATATAGAATGAATAGCTTAATGATTAATCACATATTCATCATTCAGATTCATTTTGTTTCATAAATAAACCCATCTATGTCCCACACCACTCCCAATTGGATGAACTTTAAGTAAAATATATCATTTCATCCATGAATATTTCGGTGTGCATCTATATAATACAAAATTAATTTCACTATTGTGCTTAAATTATTAACAACAATTAATCAATATAATTAAATACCTAGTTCTCATGTAAATTTTCATCTTTTTTTTCTCCTCCTTCTTTCTTTCTGTGCCTGTGGGGTGTGTGTGTGTGTATGTGTGTGTGTGTGTGTGTTTGTGTGTATGTGTGTGTGTGTATACAGTTGGGAATAATAGAACAAGTACCTAAATTGTCCACATATGATTATCCTTGGTTGATGTTTTCTTTTTTTGAGGTGGAGTCTTGCCCTGTTGCCCAGACTGGAGTGCAAATGCACGATCTTGGCTTACTTCAACCTCCGCCTCCCAGGTTCAAGCGATTCTCCTGTCTCAGCTTCCTGAGTAGCTGGGATTACAGGCACTTGCCACCACACATGGCTAATTTTTGTTGTTGTTGTTGTTGTATTTTTAGTAGAGATGGGATTTCACCATGCTAGCCAGGCTGGTCTCAAATTCCCGACCTCAGGTGATCCACTCACCTTGGCCTCCCAAAGTGCTGGGATTTACAGGCATGAGTCACCTTGCCTGGCTGGTTGATAGGTTTTCTAAATCTCTTTGAATCTACAGATTTTATCTTTTTCATATTTTTGTTTTAATTTATTTATTGAAAAAACCAGACTAGTTGCCTTGTAGAATTTCCAGTACTTTGGGTTTTACTAATTACATTTTTTTTTTTTTTTTTTTTTTTTTGAGACAGGGTCTCTCTCTGTCACTCAGTCTGGAGTGCAGTGGCACAATCATGGCTCATTGCAGCTTGACCTCTGGGGCTCAGGTGATCCTCTCACCTTAGCCACCTGAGTAGCTGGGACTACAGAAGTGTACCACCACACCTGGTTAATTTTTTGTACTTTCTGTAGAGATGGGGTTGTGCCATGTTGCCCAGGCTGGTCTTGAACTTCTGAGCTCAAGTGATCCAACTGCCTTGGCCTCTCAAAGTGCTGGGATTACAGGTGTGGGCCACTGTGCCCAGCACTAATTGCATTTTTGATGTCATGCAGTATGTTCCTCTGTTTACTCTGTTTCCAGTATATTGATACTTATATCTAGAAGCTTGATCTGATTTAGGTTCAATTTTATTGGCAAACGTATTTACTAAGTGTTGTTGAACATTTTCATCACGAGGTACTAGATGTCTGATTTTCTTTTTTTGGAAATGCTGGAAGCCATTTACCACCATTGCCTATCTCAAGTAGGAGTTGGCAAAATGTTGCTATTCAATGAGTCCTTCTTCCTGTGTTACTTGGAATGATTCTATAAAAAGAAACTTTTCTTCATCAAATATTTAGTTACCCTGTATTGTAGTTGGTCTAAGCAAAGCAGCTCAAATATTTAATTTGCTTGCTTTGTTTATCAGTTTTCAGAGAAATGCATTGGTTCCCAAGTACTCTAAAGATGACTAATGAATTTTAACATACTTTTTGTTTTATTATTATTATTATTTTTTGGGATGGAGTTTTGCTTTTGTTGCCCAGGCTGGAGTGCAATGGTGTAATCTCTGCTCACCACAACCTCTGCCTCCTGGGTTCAAGTGATTCATCCATGTCCCTGCAAAGGACGTGAACTCAGCCTCCTGAGTAGCTGAGACTACAGTCATGTGCCACCATGCCCAGCTAATTTTTGTATTTTTTTTTTTTTTTTTGAGACAGAGTCTTACTCCATCACCAGGCGCCAGGCTGGAGTGCAGTGACGTGACCTCAGCTCACTGCAACCTCTGCCTCCCAGATTCAAGCAATTCTCCTGCCTCAGCCTTCCAAGTAGCTGGGACTACAGGCATGCGCCACCACAGCCAGCTAACTTTTTTTGTATTTTTAGTAGAGACGGGTTTTCTCCATGTTGGTCAGGCTGGTCTTGAACTTCTGACCTCAGGTGATCTGCCTGCCTTAGCCTTCCAAAGTGCCTTAGCCTTCCAAAGTGCTGGGATTACAGGCATGAGCCACTGTTCTCGATGATGTATTATTATTATTATTGATGTTTTGGTCGGTTGGAAACTTTTCAGATTTGTTCCTCTGTTTTTGTGATATAACTCCCAAAGTGTTAGAGTTCGTTCTTGCTTGTAGGTATGACAAGAGATCATCTAGTTTTGTGTATTTTTCTGCTCTAGACCTGTAATCAGCCATTTTTTCCAAAGTGCTTTAATTTTTAAATAAAAAGCTGATGTTTACCTACATTTGGAGAGCAAAATCTGAATGCTTAAGTTTGTTCAGTACTGCTTGGTTGATCTTTGTTTCTAGGCTTTTTTAAAGAGTCCAACTCTCTAATTGATTTGACAGCAATCATTAATCAGCTTTTCCATGATGCTCTTGCTGTAGTGACAAATCATGAGTCACGTTATCTTCATTGATAGTGCTTTATGTTTATTTAGCAAGAAATTAATAAGAGCTTACATAAATGTGATTTGGTAAGATCATTTTAGCCTGAGGAAAGAGCATAAACAAAACCACAACCTGGAAAAGGCAAGAAATCCAATTTGGACAGAGTTGTTTGTACAGGTAGGAAAGTGGTGGGTACTAAAGTCTAGAAAAAGTGTGTTGGGACCAGGATCAGAGCTGGGAGAAGTGCCAAAGGCTGCCAAGTAGCTGAGTATAAAGCATCATATCTTTTTTTCTTTTTCTTTTATTGAGACAGGGTCTCACTTTGTTGCCCATGCTGGAGTGCAGTGATGTGAACACAGCTCACTACAGACTCGACCTTTCATGCTTAAGCAATCCTCCCACCTCAGCCCCCTAAGTAGCTGGGACTGTAGATGCATGCCACCATTCCTGGCTAATTTTTGTACAGAAAGGGTTTTTGTAAAGACCAGCCCAGGCTAGCCTCGAACTCCTGAGCTCAAGCGATCTACCCACCTTGGCCTCACAAAGTTCTGGAATTACAGTTATGAGCTACCATGCCCAGCCCTAAGCATCATATCAAGGCTGGGCGTGGTGGCTCATGCCTGTAATCACAGACCTGTTGATGGATCATGAAGAAGATGATGGGCAGCAGATGATATGGTATGCAACATTGGAATCTGACAGACCTGGGCTTTAATCCTAGCTTTGCCAATTATTGGACAAGCAACAGCTTAATTTTACTTAGGGGATGATAAACCACACAAATATTCCACTAAAGCAAAGGCAAGATGTATGGTCATCTACTACTACCTTACATCATTTAATCCAGACTTCAAATCGCTGATGGTCACTCTGCTACCAGTTTAGCAATGGAAAGCACAAGAAGGAAAAATCAGAGTGGAAAGAGACAGCATTCTCTTTAAATTATAAATAAAATATGTCTGCAGATTGTAAAACATTGGACCATGTGGACATATTGCTAGAGCTCTCAAATAAGAGACCTTGAAAATTAAGTCTTACTGATTTCATGGTCACTCAGCTTTGAGGATGAGGCAAGGAGAAAGAGAAGGACTTCTGCCTTGAGTCAGTTTTCCATAGTGAGAGCAGCAAAAACCCTGGAAACATTTGAGAAAGTAGTACCTCTCAGTTTTCCTGGCCCTCCATTGACTCTCTCTCTCTCTCTCTCTCTCTCTGTCTCTCTCTCTCTCTCGATCTCTCTCTCCTGTGAATTTTCTTAGCTCTAAACCAGTAAGGAGAAAATCTTAATGAATGGTATTCTGTACACCAATGCACACAAAGAAGGTTCACTTTCAAACTGACCTTGATAGAATTGTGGTTTATCATTTCTCTTAACTCTTTTTTTTTTTTTTTTTTTTTTGAAGACAGGGTTTCCCCATGTTGGTCAGGCTGGTCTCGAACTCCTGACCTCAGGTGATCTGCCCACCTTGGCCTCCAAACCGCTTGGATTACAGGCATGAGCCACCATGCCCGGCCCTCTCTTAACTCTTTATGGAGTTACTGAGCTAAGATGTACTCATCTTTGTGCTGAGTGATTTGGAGTTCACAGGCACGGTGACCAGAGAGATCATCAGGACTTTAAGGCAAAAAGAACCTAGAGATCCATAAGACAACTCTCTCATTTCACAGATGAGGATACTAATACCCCCAAGGAATTTATAATCTTATAGGAGAGAATTAAAAAAATAAAACTTGAAATAATTAAATCATAATCTACAAGGTCACAGGATGATGTTCTTCCTTTTATATGGGTTATATTGTTCTAGGAATCCAATGAGACACCCATTGCAGTAGCTGTCAATGGAGAGAGATAAGAGCCTTGACATTTACTGAGGGTATAAAGTGTGTAAGGGGTTTTATCCTTGTGATCTTGGCTCTAATATTTGCCCAGGGATTTAAAGAATAAGAGGGAAGTATTTGACAGAACTTGGGAAGTTCAAGAAATTGCTCAAATGTAGAAAACTAAGACTTGTCTGGAAGATGGTGGTGGAGAATTGGGACGCATATTTGGATAGAAAAGAAGCAAATGTGTGAGAATGAGAAAGTCATGAGTATGAACCTGGATCACCAGCAAAGGTTAATCTCTGCTTGGCATGTTACAATTTGTATTTTAAAAAGAATAGCTCAGCAATTATAAAATCTTCCTGCAGCCACGGATAATTTTATAGCCGCCCTTGTCCCCCAGAGAGCATAAACCTTTTAGATCACAAAAAAAATCAGTGTAATTAATTAATATACATTAAACTAATGCATTAATTGCATAAAAGGACTTTAGATACAAAATTTAAATGGTTTTACTATAATTAGTGAGCAGAAAGGTCCACTGAGCATCTATTGTCACTCTAACTTAAATCCTCACATCGAATTCTGTTAAGACGGTTCAAAAATGTAACCACGACTTGCAATCAGTTACATGCATTAATATTTTCATGCATCTTTTAAGAACAAATATTGCCATGTCTTAAGAATCATTAGTGATCCCTTTAGATTATCAGCACTCCGGTAGCAGACACTGGCTTGCCGATTTATTATGCCATTTGTCTCTTAAAAGACAAAACAAAACAAAACCTTCAAAACCAAACTCCTCTCTCTCTCTCTCTCCCTCTCTCTCTCTCTCTCTCTGTCTCTCTCTCTCTCTCTCACACACACACACACACACATACACACATGTTTCATTGCATATAATAATCTGTTGTGGCACACTGTTAATATGTTTTCCTTATACTCTAAGGGCTATCCCTGTGCTCCCAGCCAATGTGAGCTAGCCCATATTTTTCTCTGTTTTATGTTCTGGGGCCGTGAGTGATACAATGCTCTTGGCTTATGAGTGCTCTACTACTCTGTACAGAGGATGTGGTTTTCTAGCTGATGTTAAGAGCTATTTACTACACAGTGACCTTTCTTTCTGCGATTTATTTTATTTTCTAGTGAACACTTTTGACCCATAAAGGCTGGCAAAACTGTGCAAATGATAGATGTAAACTTGCCCCAAAGGAACAAAGGATTCTATCATGTACATTTGGTAGAGTGTCATGACCAACAGAAATTAGGGACTAATGGAAATCCTTATGGAGGGTATAAACATCACTGAGGCCTAGAGGAATCAGGCCATGATTTGCACAGGGACCTGGAGAAATCGATGGTAAGAGGCATGACGTGATTCCTGGGAACTTGCGGGGTCTTTGCTAATGGTCCACCCCAGGAATGCATCTTGCGGGACATATGTAGTATGGTGAGATGGGGTCTAGGGTTGGAGCTGGGGCTGACTTTGGAAGAGGTACTGAGGCTATGGGGATAAGCTTGGCACAGCCCAGTGCACATTCTAACCTCTCCCACTTAATCTTTATAAAGAAGGAAACGTGTCCCTCCAGGAGTCCTATAATGAGAGTGTTTACAGACTAGAATTGAGTGACAACAGTCCCCCCCAACCCCAATAAGAAGAGCTGAGAGAGATGATTTTACAGTATTTCCTCTCATCAAAGTAATGCAGGCTTGTCTCTCGCTTCCTGACACAGAAAATTGCATTTTGTCACCCATTTGTCAGTTCTTACAGATTTTAAGATAATTAAACAACATTATAGCAGGTGACAGCTGTTGCCGAATGCCGTGTTGCTAGTTCTTCTGCTTGTTGGAGGCCCATGAATCTCAGATGATGATAGCTTGGTGCTCCAGGTTTAATTAGCTGGTTGTTTGGAATCTGTCTAGGCTCTCAGGTGTGGGGTGAGCAGGCTTGCCGTTTGTCGAATCTGAGCTGTGCTCATCACTGGCTGTTGGAACTGGGTTTGATCAACTCATGGAAGAGCCACCTGAGGGTGCCCTGAGCGTTATCTGACAAGGGCACCAAAGGGATGAGGAACACAGGGTTTTGGTGATGGCTCTTGAGAGCATCCCATGCTGATTGGTTTCCTGATGTTCTTGCATCAAATTAGGCTTTTGAGTTTTAAATTTATTTTCTGATTACATCTCCTTCAAGGCCATCTCTTATTATACAGCACAGCAATCATAATCCATTGGAACTTATTTTCAAGTTTGCCAAAATCTTTCTCACATGCAGCGGGAGATCTAAATGGTCTCATCTCTGGCTGTTAAGTTTGCCCTCACCCCCAAATTATACATGTTTTCATGCTAATCTTAGAACACAAAAGCGGTTTCAGGGATAATTTTAAACATTGTCCTTAACTTACACAAAAAGTTCATTTCTAACAATATACTCTGAATATTAGAAGTGGTGCAGGAGAAGTGCATCCGTTTCTATTTTAGAACTTCAGGGAAAGTCTCCTGCTTATAGAATCGACTCACACAGTCCCTCAGATCACATATATTTTTTAAACATTTTCTTTCACACCATTCTGTCTTTTCTTGAAATTTTTCTCACTTCTGTACACCAGGCAAATTCATGCTCATTTTAGTTTTTTTTTTGAAATTTATTTTTGTTTTTATTTTTTGTAGGTACATAGTAGGTGTCCCTATTTGTGGAGTACATGAGATGTTTTGATACAAGAATGCAATGTGAAATAAGATATTGACACAGAGTCCACCTTTTTGAAGCCTTCTCAGATTCCACCTTGTGGATCCAGGCCCTTTTCTGTTTGCTTCTTCCTGTGCTGTTTGCATGCAAGTTTCTCTATTCAGAATCAAAGCCATTGATGTAGTGTATGGTCTACATTCAAGTGACTTGATTATTTCATTGTCTTCAACACAACTTTTCTTTCTTTTCCTTTTTAAAATTTCTTTTTCTTTCTTTCTTTCTTTCTTTTTTTTTTTTTGAGATGGAGCCTCACTCTGCTGCCCAGGCTGGAGTGCAGTGGCGTGATCTCAGCTCACTGCAACCTCCATCTCCCAGGTTCAAGCTATTCTCCAGCCTCAGCCTCCCGAGTAGCTGGGATTACAGGTGCATGCTCTTTTTATTTTTATTTTTTGTTACATAGTAGGGTGCATATATTTATGGGGGTACATGAGATATTTTGATACAGGGATACAATGCACAATAATCACATCGGGGTAAAATTGGATATCCATTACCTCAAACACTTATCATTTCTTTGTGTTACAAACATTTTGATTATACTTTTTGTTATTTCAAAATGTGCCATAAATTATTGTTGAATGTAGTCACCCTGTTGTGTTATCAAGTACTAGATCTTATTCATTCTATCTAACTGTATGTTTGCACCCATTAACCACCATCCCCTCTTTTCCTCCTCCCCCACTACCCTTCCCAGCCTCTAGTAACCATCATTTTCCTCTCTATCTCTATGAGTTCGATTGTTTTACTTTTTAGTTTCTGCAAGTGAGAACATGCGAAGTTTGTCTTTCTAGGATGCCTGGCTTATTTCACTTAAAATAATGACCTTCAGTTCCATCCATGTTGTTGCAAATGACAGGACTTCATTCTTTTCTTTATGGCAGAATAGTACTCCATTGCATGTATGTGCCTCATATTCTTTATCCATTCATCTGTTGATGGACACTTAGGCTGCTTCCAGATCTTGGCTATTGTGAATAGTGCTGTAATAAACACGAGAGTACAGGGATCATTCAACATGCTGATTTAATTTCCTTTGGATAAATACCCAGTAGTAGGATTGCTGGATCATGTGGGAGTTCTATTTTTGTTTTTCTAAGGAACCTCTAAATTGTTCTCCATAGTAATTGTACTAGCTTACATTCCTACTAATAGTGTGCAAGGGTTCCCTTTTCTCCACAGCCTCGCCAGCATTCATTATTGGCTGTCTTTTGGATAAAAGCCATTTTAACTGGAGTGAGATGATATTTTACTGTGTTTTGATTTGCATATTTCTCCTGATTGGTGACTTTGAGCACTTTTTCATATGCCTGTTTGCCATTTGTATGTCTTCTTTTGTGAAATGTCTATTTAGATCCTTTGTCCATTTTTTAAATGGGATTATTAGGTTTTCTCCTATAGCGTTGTTTGATATTAAGGTTACTAATCCTTTGTCAGATGAATAGTCTTGCAAATATTTTCTCCCTCATTGTCTTCAACACAACTTTACTATTTCATGAGACTCTTTTTGAGGAAGATACAAGTTGTAAATAGTTTTATTTTTTATTTCAAGGATTTACAAAGTCCTATCAACTTAATAGAGAGCATTAGTCAACAGCTTACAAAAGACTCTTTGAACACTTTGACTCAAAATTCTTGCACGACTGGGTTCACCAATCCTAAACTACGATCCTTAATCAACTCTAATCCAGCCCCCATATTGAAAGATCTGCTTTAAACAAGAATTAAAAGTCTCATTAACGATCTTGGCCAGGTATGGTGGCTCACACCTATAATCCTAGCACTTTGGGAGGCCAAGGAGGACAGATGACCTACGGTCAAGAGTTTGAGACCAGACTTACCAACATTGTGAAACCCTATCTCTACTAAATAAGTACAACAAAATTAGCTGGGCGTGGTGGTGTATGCCTGTAATCCTAGGTATGTGGGAGGCTGAGGCAGGAGAATTGCTTGAACCCAGGAGATGGAGGTCTCCCGGGTTGCAATGAGCTGAGATCATGCCACTGCACCCCAGCCTGAATAACAAGAGCGAAACTCCATCTTGGGAAGAAAAAAGTCTTGACTTTGCCCTTTCCTCTCTGGGATATTACTAAGGCTCTGCTGACCTAGTGTTCTCCCTTACCATGGCAAGCAGTAACTCAGCTTTGTTTTATCATGCATGCTTTGGTGATACTTTAGGAGAACCAGCATTTGGCACCGTCATAGCCCATGTTTCTTTGCCTTTTACTTGACTGTGTCTGTCTTCCCTATTTACCATGAACTCTTGAGGATAAGAATTATGTTTTTACCCTGCTGCCTATCCTGGAGTCTTATGTGTAACACAGAGCATAAGAAATAAACATTCATCTCTTGGAAAATGGAATTAGTGAGATGGAGAGGAAGTGAATGTCTTGATACATAGAGAAAGCACACTGCTTGACCAGATTCAAACTTGTTCAGTGCTTTTCCAAGTCTTTTTCAACCTGAGTTTTAACAAGCTTTATGTTTAGCCCCAATCCATCCATCTAACTGTATTTTCAACACTGTTCTCCCATAACTGATACTTATTCAATTAATTTTGATATTGAATTCAGGTGCAAGATCCTCTACTCATCCATTCACTAATTTATTCAACTGACGTTTATAGAAACCCACTATGGCAATCTATTATGATAATACAAGGGATGCAGCAATGATTAAGACAGAGTGATCTTATACATTTTCAGTTTTTCTTTAGTATCCACAAGTACCTTAACACATGGCGAGGTAAAACATCAATATTCAGCCAACTCTTTTGGTTATTTGGTTCTCCCTCCAGGCCTTATTCGCAGTCATCAAAGCTTTCAAGGAACCACAGGGAGGCTGGCTCGATATTTTGTACCCAGTTGTATTGACTATTCTATCAACCTTTCTAAAAAGAAACTTACTGTAGAGAAACTTAGCATCAGTTACCATAGTTGCTGACAAATTTTGATTATCTGGAGTAAGAAATGGTAAACAAAAAGTGAAATTAAATTGACCTAAAATGCTGGCTGAGCAGTGGAGAGAGAACAAGGAAAGTGCAGGGGGTAATGAGGAGAGCAAGCAAAGGCTGAGCTGGCTTCAAATAAAGTGGCTAAGTGTCCACAACATTGTCCATAAGGAAAGGGCTGAAGAGAGCAGTCTCCTAGCCAACTGTGGCATTGCATGGGGCTGCTTTGTGGGGATCTCTAGGTGGTGAAAGTAGTCGTCATCAATGGATGGTTCAGAGTACCCAAGGTTGTGTTGTGTCTGATGTTATAGGTGCACATTCTGGCCCCTGGGAGAAGGGGACAGGCAAGGGCGGGAGGAGGAGCTGGCTACGTTCATTGTTAGAAATCTGTCCACAGGAGAACAAGTTCAAAGAGGACTCTAGACCCTGCAGGGAAGACAGAATATCATCAGGAAAAAGAAAAAAATACAACATAGTTGCATTCTTTAGAAGGAGTCAATTTGAAGGGAAAATGCGCAGTAAGCATGCCATGCCCAACTTTGTTGGATTGGGGAAGCAAGACTATTGGCAACCACAAAGGCATGGTGCTGGTACATTCATTACCACATATACAGATAGGTTTGGGAGAATCGGCTCCACTTTTGAGTGGGGCAGAGGTAGAGCTGCAGGTCAAAGGCTTTTCCATACCCAGGGAAACGCTGAAAGTAGTAGGTGAAACTGGGACTAGCAGACAGTATTATTGTAACAATTTAGTCATTTTCCATTTTTTTTCTCCTTTGACACTATTAGAATAGTTTACATTGTTTTGTCTTTCTTCTTCTCATTTGGAAAGTAGAGAAATTAATTAGCTGTGAAATGACTTAGGCAGAAACAAAGATCAAATATGAAGGGAAAGCAAGGAAAATAAATATAAATGTATTGGATAGCCAACTCCTGAATATTCAAGGCAAAAACAAAACAAAACAAAAACACAAAAATCCCACAGGCATTATTTTGAAAATGAAAGAGCGTGCTGATGGAAGATCAGGTGGTTTCACCAGAATTTGGATTAGTCTTAGTGTGAGTGAACCCCTCTTCCAACTTACAAATAGAGAACTTAAGAAAAGGTAATACACAATGAAGATCAATATGCAGTCATTGAAGCAGAAGTTATTGGAAGAAAATAGTGCAAATGGAGCATTCAAAAGAAAATCTGTATTGCAATTCCTCTTTCATTATATATAAACCAATTAAAACAATTTACGACTTTCATTTACTAGAATAACACTCCCTCTCATAAACAGGTATTGGCACCAACTCAATCATATTCACTATATTCTGAGTAGTGTTATTTTATTTTTTCTTATATCACTGATTGCCACAGTAATATTCACTTGGATTTAAAACAGAACACAACTTAATTTTAAGAAATAATGTAATTTAAAAGAACTATTTATTGAGTCCTATAGTAAATTGTATTTTTTCCCATAGACTATTGCCATATAAAGTTGAATTTTCAAACTTTGCTTCCCATTCCTTCTAGTGTTTTTTTCCCCACTAAGACCTTTCCATTCTTTTTTCTGAAAGAAACAATTCCTTCTGTTTTCTTATTAAAAATATTTTATCTATAACTGATCAGAGCACAGTCATCCTAAAAGTAGATTTATTCAGAAGACCTGTAATAATCTGGTTGCTGAGAAACTAAATGGATAAATTAGTTCTTCATTCTGTTACGCTCTGCCTTAACACACATTGGTCATGTCTGAAATTTTTTTCTGAGGGTCATTTTTATCATGCATATCTTTACTCTGTTTTCTCTTAAGGGAGTCAGGCTCTGATGAGGTAAAAATATAAGACATTCTTGGAAAGATTATGCTCTGGTTACAAAGCAGAAGACTGGTCATTTCAAGTCCTCCCTTCTACTTTTGGCAGATGGCTGTGGGATTGCAAAACTGGTAAGAGCTGTTTGTGACTCAGTTTTTCCCATTCTTAAAAGGGGAATACCATATCAAAATCCATCTTGCACTTTTAGAAATTTGTGGAGAATATGTGAAATAATTTGATAATTTCCGTAAAAATGGTTTCCATGTTTTGATGAAACTATCCTATTGTAAAATTTCACACTATCCTCAGACAATAAAATGGTCATATTAAAGTGGGCTTGATTACCAAGCTTATTTTTAAAAGATAAAAAACCAAGTCTTACATTTACTATAGGTTTGAAAACAAAACTTTGTTCAAACAAATAATTTTCTGTGGAAAGCATGAAAAAGAGGCTTTTCAAAATGACTACTAAAATAATTATTACCTTTTTGAGCTCTTATAACCACAGCATGACTATAGTATAAAATGAAAAAAAAATGGCAAAAGTAATAATCATTAATAATGCTCCCAATAATCAATCTAACAAAAATGTTACTGATGGAAAAAATTGGCTAGAAAGTACATGCTTTAATATTAGTCTCAGCATTACTGCCATTATTATAACAACAGAGCATGTATTAAATTGTAAATCAAGTATAGTATATACTTGGTGGAGGGGACATACTGGGAGTGATACAAAATGACTCTTCGAACAGCCTTAGGTCGTAACAATGGTCAGGCATTCTAGCCCAAAGCAGGCAGTGCATCCTAGCTTTCAGTTGTCAGTGGATGACCTGGGCTCTCTTTTGGGTTGGCCAATGCTCTGGTGTTTCAGAGTATACAAGAAGAGCATGCATGACTGCTGGGTGAGTTTTAAAATGGGTCCATCCATTTGGAATGGAAATGCATTAGGTGATCTGAAAAAAGAAGATCTCTTCCAGTGCTGACTTTCTATGCTTCTAGTCTTTTTGGAAAGAAATTCACCGATTTGATCCTTGTACCTCAGGACTGTATACTCTACAGGAGACATGGAGGGTACCTATATGGAGGGTTGTTCACTCATAGAAGTGGATACATTTTCATCAACGCCTTGGTGATTATGCTGCTCTTAATAATATCAGCAAGACTTGTTTTATCATGGTCTATTGCCACAGGACTGTGTGTACTCCAAATGTGACTGCTGTTTTCACTGAGTCTAACTTAGGGAGGAAAGATGCAGCAGCTTTGCCTCTGTTGGTGAGAGGTGGGAAAGGAGAGCCAGGGCATTACCATGACACAAGTAGTATCTATTCAGTCCCTGATCACTCTCTTCTAGTCCTGATTAAACTGAATGCTGATGGGCTGATTAAGGTCCCTTCTAAACGTCCAGGACATCTGTTATCACCAAATGTTAGTGGCTCATAAGCATTATGCAGTAATCACAAGTAGAGAACTAAAACTCTTCTTATTTTGTATCTGTGAGGAGCACGTACGTTTTATCTTTTAGTTTTGTGCCTCCAACCTCTAAAAATCATTAAATGCTTCCTTGGAAGGGGTTTTGTTTCTCCCCACTACTTACCACCATTATAAGAATAAAAAGTATGGAGTCATTTATCAATAGATTAGAGTCAAGAAATTTTAAAAGTTCTACTCCTCACCTCATGAAGCCTCTAGCACTGCAGATAGGCATGGTGGAAGAGAGTGATTTTAAACTAAAGGCAGGCAGATGTTTTTCAAACTCTGTGTCTGCTACTTGCTAAACGAGGGACCCTGATAGAGTAAATTAGCCTTCTGAGTCTCAGCTTCATCACCTGTAGAATAAGGATACCGAAACAATTTATAGTGGTTTTTGTAATGGATACATAGGCAGCAGGAAATAAATGGTGACGAATGTGGCATTTGTTTTTGGCATTTGACCGTAGACAGTTGAGGGATCTCGTTGAAGAGTTTATGCATCTGTGCTGGCCGCTGCAGCTTGCCGTCAGCTTGCTCAGGAAGAAAGACGGAAGAAGATGGGCCGGGCGCGGTGGCGCAGGCCTGGAATCCCAGCACTCTGGAAGGCCAAGGCGAGTGGATCACCTGAGGTGAGGAGTTTGAGACCAGCCTGGCTAACATGGTGAAACCCCGTCTCTACTAAATATACAAAACATTAGCCAGGCGTGGTGGCACGCACCTGTAATCACAGCTACTGGGCAGACTCAGGCAGGATCATTGCTTGAACCCAGGAGGCAGAGGTTGCAGTGAGCTGAGATAGCGCCACTGCACTCCAGCCTGGACGACAGGGAGAGATTCCGTGTCAAATAAATAAATAAATAAATAAATAAATAAATAAATAAAAAAAAAGGAAGAAGATGGACGAGAACATGGACAAGAACAAGAAGTAGGGGAGACTGAGTACAGATCGGAGCCTGCAAGGAGGGCCTGGAGCGCTCAGGGATGGAATGGAACTCACCTGAAGCGCACAGCCTCCAGGCCTCCCAGCTGGATGCGGTGGATGACCCAGCAGTATCTGGAGGAGCTGCTTCACTCCAAAGTGAGTCAGCAGGTTAGAATGAGCATGAGCTGCGGGAGTGCTGGCAACAGCGGTGCAGCCCGGCTCCAGCCTTCCGAGTGGCAGGAGACTATGGCATCCATTTCACTTCCACCTACCACGTCTCCTGTAAAATGTCTCTGGTGGCCCAAGTGAATCTAGAACTGTGCAGGGAAAAGGGGATTCTGGTTAACAGTCCCGGTGAGCTAAGTTAACATGGAAGAAAGCCGCCATGAAGTGAAGTACCTGTTGATATTAAGAATTCCTTCCAGGGCCGGGCGCGGTGGTTTATGCCTGTAATCCCAGCACTTTGGGAGGCCGAGGCGGATGGATCATGAGGTCAGGAGATCGAGACCATCCTGGTCAACACGGTGAAACCCCGTCTCTACTAAAAATACAAAAAACTAGTCGGGCATGGTGGCGCGTGCCTGTAATCCCAGCTACTCAGGAGGCTGAGGCAGGAGAATTGCCTGAACCCAGGAGGCGGAGGTTGTGGTGAGCTGAGATGGCGCCATTGCACTCCAGCCTGGGTAACAAGAGCGAAACTCCGTCTCAAAAAAAAAAAAAAAAAAAAAAAAAAAAAAAAAAAAAAGAATTCCTTCCACAATTCTTTTCTCTTAATCTTCCAGCCGGTTCTCATACCTTGCATGCAGTTGCCATTTTAATTCCTCCTGGTACTCAAGCATACACTGTGAAATTCTCTCTTCCTCAACATATCTCTGTATCAGCAGTTCTCCACCAAGGTGACTTTGCCCCCCAGGGGACAGCTGGCGGTGTCTGGAGACATTTGAGGTTGTCCTGACAAGGGAGAGAACACTACTGTCATCTAGTGGTTAAAGGTCAGGGATGCTAAATGTCCTACAATGCACAGAACAGCCTGTAACAAAGAATCATCCAGCTCAAAATGTCGACGATCCTAAGACTGAGAAACCCTGGTGTGCTGTTACCTTCTCATTTATCTCCGTTGTTTCTGAGGAAGAAGCTGTCATTTCGTTCCCAAAGTCAGTTCCTTCACCTGTGCTTTTGTTCACTTCCAACCCTTGAAGAACCTCATTCGCTTGCTTTTCTCTCCATTTACTCACAGACCAAGCAGATTAAAACAATCACATTTGCTTTCCCTTTAGATCTTTCAAAGCTCCATGCACTTGCTAGCCCTTTCTTTAATTACAAACTCTAATCGACAGATGCATTGATTACCCATTTCCTCCATACCCCTGGAGTTTGGTGCCTCTCAGCAAAAACTTCGCAGCAAAAGTTTTAAATTAGTGAGGAGCTTATTCTGAAAAAAACTTGTAGATTTTCAAAAGGTAAAATTAATGGACTTTCCAGTGAAATTAACTTTATTTCTTGTATTTACGGTCTTCAAATTCTCTCTCCTACCCTCCTCATGAAGTCATTATGTCAAATTTTTATCCCTAATATTATAACAAAAACTTCTTTCCTTAATATCTTCAGTGACTTCCAGGTTACTGAATGCCTTGGCCATTTCTCATTTTTCTCAGTCCTCTTCTTATTCATCTGCTCATCAGTATTTGGCATCTTTTTAATTTTTTTTTTTTTTACTTCAATAGGTTTTTTGGGAACAGGCAGTGTTTGGTGACATGAATAAATTTGTTAGCGGTGATTGCTGAGATTTTGGTGCACCCATCACCTGAACAGTGTACACTGTACTCAGTATGTAGTCTTTTATTTCTCGCCACCCCCACCCTTTTCCCTGAGTCCCCAGAGTCCATTATATCATTCTTATGCCTTTGTGTTCTCATAGGTAAGCTCCCACCTATAAGTGAGAACATATGATGTTTGGTTTTCCATTGCTGAGTTACTTCACTTAGAATAATAGTCTTCAATTCCATCTAGATTACTGTGAGTGCCATTACTTCATTTCTTTTTATGGCTGACTAGTATTCCATGGTATATGTACACCACAGTTTCTTTATCTACTCATTGACTGATGAGCATTTAGGCTGGTTCCATAGTTTTGCAATTGCAAATTGTGCTGCTATAAACATGTATGTACAAGTATCTTTTCTGTATAATGACTTCTTTCCTCTAGGTAGTTATACCTAGTAGTGGGATTGCTGGATCAAACAGTAGATCTAATTTTAGTTCTTTAAGGAATCTCCGCACTGTTTTCCATAGTGATTGTACTAGTTTACATTTCTACCAACGGTGTAAAAGTGTTCCCTTTTCATCACATCCATGCCAACATCTACTATTTTTTTATTTTGGCCATTCTTGCAGGAGTGAGGTGGTATTGCTTTGTGGTTTTGATTTGCATTTCCCTGATAATTAGTGATGTTGAGCATTTTTCCATTTGCTTGTTGGCCATTTGTATATCTTCTTTTGAGAATTGTGTATTGATATCTTTAGCTCACTTTTTGATGGGATTGTTCATTTGTTTCAGTTCTTTGTAGAGTCTGGATATTAGTCCTTTGCTGGATGTATAAACTGTAAAGATTTTTCTCCACTCTGTGGGTTGTCTGTTAACTCTGCTGATTATTTCTTTTGCTGAGCAGAAGCTTTTTACTTTAATTAAGTCCCATCTATTTATGTTTGTTTTTGTTTCATTTGCTCTTGGGTTATTGGTCATGAATGCTTTGCCTAAGCCAATAGCTAGAAGGGTTTTTCTGATGTTATCTTCTAGAATCTTTATGTTTTCACGTCTTGTGCTTAAGTCTTTGATCCATCTTGAGTTGATTTTTATATAATGTGAGAGATGAGGATCCAGTTTTATTCTTCTGCACATGGCTTGCCAATTATCCCGGCACCATTTGTTGAATAGGGTTCCTTTCCCCACTTTATTTTTTTGTTTGCTTTGTCAAAGACCAGTTGGCTGTAAGTATTTGGGTTTATTTCTGGGTTCTCTATTGTGTTCCATTGGTCTATGTGCCTATTTTTACACTAGTACGATGCTGGTTTAGTGACTATGGTCTTATAGTAATTTAAAGTCAGGTAATGTGATGCTTCCGGATTTGTTATTTTTGCTTAGTCTTGCTTTCGCTATGTGGGCTCTTTTTTTGGTTCCATATAAATTTTAGGATTGTTTTTTCTAGTTCCGTGAAGAATGATGATGGTATTTTGATGGGAATTGCATTGAATTTGTAAATTGCTTTTGGCAGTGTGGTTATTTACACAGTATTAGTTGTATTAATTCTATGCATCCATGAGCATGGGATGTGTTTCCATTTGTTTGTGTCATCTATGATTTCTTCCAGCAGTGTTTTGTAGTTTTCCTTGTAGAGGTCTTTTGCATCCTTGGTTAGCCATATTCTTCAGTATTTCTTTTTTTTTTTTTTTTTTTTTGCAGCTCTTGTGAAGGGGGTTGAGTTCTTGACTTGATTCTCAACTTGATCGCTGTTGATTTATAGCAGAGCTAGCAATTTGTGTATGTTAATTTTGTATTTTGAAACTTCGCTGAATTTATTTATCGGTTCTAGCAGCTTTTTGCATGAGTCTTTAGGGTTTTCTAGGTACACGATCGTATCATCAGCAAACAGTGAGAGTTTGAGTTCCCCTTTACCGATTTGGATGCTCTTTATTTCTTTCTCTTGTATGATTGTTCTGGCTAGGACCTCCAGACTATGTTGAATAGAAGTGGTGAATGTGGGCATCCAACATATTCAGTATAATATTGGCTGTGGGTTTGTTGTAGATGACTTTTATAACCATAAATTATGTCCCTCCAATGCCAATTTTGCTGAGGGTTTTAATTGTAAAAGGATGCTGGATTTTGTCAAATTTTTTTTCTGCATCTATTGAGATGATCATGTGATTTTTGTTTTTAATTCTGTTTATGTGGTGTATGACATTTATTGGCTTACATATGTTAAACCACCCCTGCATCCCTGATATGAAACCCATTTGATCATGATGGGTTATCTTTTCGGTATGCTGTTGGATTCAGTTAGCTAGTATTTTGTTAAGGATTTTTGCATTTATGTTCATCAGGGATATTGGTCTGTAGTTTTCTTTTTTTGTTATGTCCTTCCCTGGTTTGGGTATTGGAGTGATAGTGGCTTCATAGAATGATTTAGGGAGGATTCCCTCTTTCTCTATTTTGTGGAATAGTGTCAGTAGGATTGGTACCAATTATTCTTTGAATGTCTGATAGAATTCAGCTGTGAATCCATCTGGTCTTGGACTTTTTTGTTGGCAACTTTAATACTACCATTTCAATCTCACTGCTTGTTATTGGTCTGTTCAGAGATTCTATATTTTTCTGGGTTAGTCTAGAAAGGTCACATATTTCCAGGAATTCATCCATCTCCTCTATGTTTTCTAGTTTATATGCATTAAGGTGTTCATAGTAGCCTTGAATAATCTTTTGTATTTCTGTGGTATCAGTAGTAGTATTTCCCAGTTGAGCTTATTTGAAGCTTCTCTCTTATTTTCTTCATTAATCTTGCTAATGATCTATCAATTTTATTTATCTTTTCAAAGAACCAGCTTTTCATTTCATTCATCGGTTGTATTTTTTTGGTTTCAGTTTCATTTCATTCTGCTCTGATCTTCACTATTTCTTTTCTTCTGCTGGGTTTGGGCTTAGATTGTTCTTGTTTCTGCAGTTCTTTGAGGTATGACCTTGGATTGTCTATTTGTGTTCTTTCAGAATTTTTGCTGGAGGCGTTTAATGCCATGAATTTCCCTTTATCACAACTTTTGCTGTATCCCAGAGGATACAGCCTTTTGATAGGTCATATCACTATTATCGTTCAGTACAAATAATTTTTTAATTTCCATCCTGATTTCATTGTTGACCCAAAGATGATTCAGGAACAAGTTATTTAATTTCCATGTATTTGCATTTTTTGTGGTTCTTTTTGGAGTTGATTTCAATTTTATTTTACTGTGGTCTGAGAGAGTACTTGACATAATTTTGGTTTTCTCAACTTTACTGAGACTTTTTTTGTGGCCTATCATATATTCTATGTTGGAGAATGTTCCATGTGCTAATGAATAGAATGTATATTCTGCAGTTTTTGGGTAGAATATCGTGTAAATATCTGTTAAGTCCATTTGTTGTAGGGCATAGTTTAAATCCATTCTTTGTTGACTTTCTGTCTTGATGACCTGTCTAGTGTTGTCAGTGGAGTATTAAAGTCCACACCATTATTGTGTTGCCATTTATCTCATTTCTTAGGTCTAGTAGTAAGTGTTTTATAAATCTGGAAGCATCAATGTTAGGTACATATATATTTAGAATTGTGACATTTTCCTTTTGGACTAGTCCTTATATCATTATATAATATCTCTGTCTTTTTTAACAGCTGTTGCTTTAAAGTTTGTTTTTTCTGATACAAGAATAGCTACTCCTGCTTTCTTTTGGTGTCTATTTGCATGGAATATCTTTTTCCACTCCTTTACTTCAAGTTTACGTGAGCCCTTATGTGTTAGGTGCCTCCTAAAGACAGCAGAAACTTTGTTGGTGAATTCTTGTTTTTTTTTTTTTTTTTTTTTTTTTAAGAGACCGAGTTTCACCATGGCCAGGATGGTCTCAATCTTTTGACCTCAAGATCCAGCCACCTTGGCCTCCCAAAGTGCTGGGATTACAGGTGTGAGCCACCATACCTGGCCGGTTGGTGAATTCTTATCCATTCTGCCTTTCTGTATCTTTTAAGTGGAGCGTTTAGGGCATTTACATTCAATGTTAGTATTCTATTCATCAAGCTATTTATTGCTGAATACATTTTTTTCATTGTGTTATTGTTTTGTAGGTACTGTGATATTTATGCTTTAATGAGGTCCTATTTTGGTGTATTTTGAGGATTTGTCTCAAGATTTAGAGCCACTTTTAACAGTTCTCGTAGGGCTGGCTCGGTAGTGGCAAATTTGCTTAGCATTTGTTTGCCTGGAAAAGACTATGTTTCCTTCATTTATGAAGCTTAGTTTCACTGAATCCAAAATTCTCGATTGATAATTGGTTTGTTTAAGGAAGCTAAAAATAGGACCCCACTTCTTTCTAGTGTATAGGGTGTCTGCTGAGAAATCTGCTGTTAATCTGTTAGGTTTTTCTTTATAGGTTACCCGTTGCTTTTGCCTCACAGCTCTTAAGATTCTTTCCTTCATCTTGACCTTTGATAATCTGATGACTGTGTGCCTAGGCAATGATCTTTTTGTGATGAATTTCCCAGGAGTTCTTTGAGCCTCTTGTATTTTATTGTCTAGGTCTCTAGCAAGGTCAGGAAAGTTTTCCTTGATTATTCCCTCAAATATGTTTTCCATGCTTTTAGATCTCTCTTCTTCCTCAGGAACACCAATTATTTTTAGGTTTAGATATTTAACATAGCCCCAAACTTCTTGGAGGTTTTGTTCATTAAAAAAAATTTTTTTTCTTTGTCTTTGACCGATAGGGTTAATTCAAAAATCTTGTCTTTAAGCTCTGAAGTTCTTTCTTCTGCTTGTTTATTGCTGAGACTTTCCAGTATGTTTTGCATTTGTCTAAGTGTGTCCTTGATTTCCAGAAGTTGTGACTGGTTTTTATTTATGCTATCTATTTCACTGAAAAACTTTCCTTTCATATCCTGTATTATATTTTGGATTTCTTTAAGTTAGACTTCACCTTTCTGTGGTACCTCCTTGATTAGCTTAATAATTGGCCTTCTGAATTCTTTTTCTGGCAATTCGGAGATTTTATCTTGGTTTGAATCTATTGCTGGTGAGCTGGTATAATCTTTCGGGGGCATTAAAGTACACCTTTTATTTATTTATCATTATTATTTTTCTTGGAAACTGTGACTTTATTTTTATTTATCTTTTAAGTTCAGGGGTACATGTACAGGTTTGTTACATACGTAAACTTGTGTCCTGCAGGTTTGTTGTGCAGACTATTTCATCACCCAGGTATTAAGCCTAGTACCCATTAGTTATTTTTCCTGCTCCTCTTCCTCCTTTTACCCTCCACCCTCTGATAGGCTCCAGTGTGTGTTGTGCCCCTCTATGTGTCCATGTGTCCTCATTTTTTAGCTCCCACTTATAAGTGAGAACATGTAATATTTGGGTTTCTGTTCCTGTGTTAGTTTGCTAAGGATAATGGCTTCCAGTGCCATCCATGTTCCTGCAAAGGACATGATCTTGTTCTTCTTCATGGCTGCATAGTATTCCATGGTATATATGTACCACATTTTCTTTATTTAGTCTCCTGTTGCTGGTCATTTAGGTTAATTCCATGTCTTTTCTATTGTGAATAGTGCTGCAGTGAACATATGTGTATATGTGACTTTATAACAGAATGATTTATATTGCTTTGGGTATATACCCAGTAATGAGATTGCTAGGTTAAATGGTATTTCTGTTTTTATGACTTTGAGGAATCACCACACTGTTTTCCACAATGGCTGAACTAATTTACATTCCCTCCAACAGGGTATAAGCGTTTCTTTTTCTTTGTAGCCTTGCCAACATCTGTTATTTTTTTGACTTTTTTGTCACAACCATTTTGACTGGTGTGAGGTGGTATCCCATTGTGGTTTTGACAAACTCTCCATTTAAAAAAAAAATAGAAATATCAATCTTTTCAGGATAAAAATGAACTCAAATACTTTTCCCCTGTAAATTTATCTCAGGAAATGTCAAATCTTTCCTTTCAGTTATTCCAAACCCAAACCTTGAGCTAGTCCTCAACTCCTCTCTGTCCCAAACTATATATAATCAACCATAAATTATTGTCAGTACTATCTTCAATGGACAGAAGGTTTTCTGGCCTTATCCAGGGCCTTCTCTCCAGAGCACACTTTCCAAGCAGTGATCTGCTAATTTTAGCATCTTTTGTAGTCTGCATAGGCTGAGAATTTCTCAAATCATCTAGTCCTGGCTCATTCTGCATAATGATTGTTTCTTCATTTCTCTCTTTTTTCTTGCATCTTAGTGTAAGGAGCAAGAAGAAACCAGGCTGCATCTTCAGTACTTCACTTGGAACTCTCCTCAGTTAAATACCCAAGTTTATCACTTATGAGTTCTGCTCTCTACACAAAGCAGGTCACACTTCATTGAAGCTCCCTGTCACTACATAACAAAGATCACTTTTCTTCTACTTTTTAATAACACTTTTCTTGTATTCTTTTGAGTCCTCTGAGCAGCACCTTTACTGTTCATATTTCTACCAATCTTCTGCTTATGGCAATAGATGCGTTCTCCAAGACAGTGGTCCCCAACCTTTTTGGCACTAGGGACAGGTTTTATGGAAGACGTTTTTTTTTCCAGGGAATAGGGGTGACAGATGGTTTTGGGATGAAACTGTTCCACTTCAGATCACCAGACATTAGTTAGATTCTCAAGGAGCACACAACCTAGATCCCTTGCATACACAGTTCACAATATGGTTTGTGCTCCTGTGAGAATCTAATGCTGACGCTGATGTGACAGGAGGCAGAACTCAGGCAGTAATGCTGGCTCACCCACTGCTTACCTCCTGCTATGTGGCCCAGTTCCTAACAGGTAACCAGTTGGTACCAGTCTGCAGCCTGGAGATTAGGGACTCCTGCTCTAAGATGATAGAGGATTTCTCTACTGTGTTTCTCACTTCTTTCTGAGCTCTGATCAGTTGTGCCTTTAGTGTTCATATTTCTGCTAATAGTCTGTTTAAAGCAACCTGTCATGTGCCTCAGAATTCTTCCAGGCTCTGTCCATCACCAAATTTCAAAGCCACTTTCACATTTTTAGGTATTTGATGTAACAGCACACCACATCCTGGTACCACAATCTGCATTTGTTTTTGGTGGCTTTTGTAACAAGTGACCTCAGACCTGGTGATTGAAAACATCAGAAATTTGTTGTGTTACAGTTCTGGAGCCTGGAGTCTGAAATCAGTGTCCTGGATCAAAATCCAGGTGTCAGCAATGCTGCACTCATCCTGGAATTCCTAGGGGACCTAGGGATGATTTCCTCGTCTCTTCCAGCTTCTGGTGGATACTGATATTCCTTGTCTTCTGGTTGCATCCCTCCAGTCCTTAAGACCAGGATCTCCAAATATCTCTCTACTCTATCTTTACATCACCTTCTCCTCTCTGTGTAAAATCTCGCACTGCCTTACTGTAATAATGATACATGTGATTGCATTGAGAGCTCATCTGGATAATCCAGGATCATTTCCTCATCTCAAGATCCTTAACTTGGTCATGTAGGCAAAGACCTCTTTTTAGCCACATAAGACAACATTCACAGATTTCAGGAGTTAGTGCCTGGATATCTTTTGAAGGGACATTAGCCTACCACAACCTGAAAGCCCCTCAAGACCTGGACTGTACCTCTGGATGCAACAATCATGATATAACCATGAAACAGAAACTACCTGTGTATTTAAAACCCCAAGACCTCACTCCATTGATCTCCTTGACTGTCCTGTTTTCAGCCCAGGTACCACACAAAGCTGCCACAACCTGTTTTCTAGATGCCACACTCGTGATTTTCTATCGACCTCAAATGCATTATTTGGGAAACTCCAATCATCTTGTAATCTTGCTCAGTGTTGCAGAATTGGGATTGTGTCAGTAGCATATGACGCATTTTAAACGCATTGAACCAAAAGTCGGGAAACTAGGTTTAAGTCTTGCAAGTTACTTTTAAGAACTTGAGACCTACGGCCAGTGACTTGGCCTTTCTCACTCTTAGTTAATTCATCTGCAAAATGAATATTAATGCTTGTGGAGATTAAAATGAGGTGACCTATGAGAAAGGCTTTGCTAACATGAAGTTTTAGTGAAATAACAAATAAGATGAAAACGATATGAATCTTGACCAAGACCGTCTTAATGAGAGAGGTTTCTTTCTTTTTTTAGACCCCTGACCTCGCTTTTCCTAGAGCATTTAATTTAGAAAACTGGCAATCAATTCTTTATCTACCTCTTTGAGATGTAAATCTTCTCCCAGCCTCTTGCCAGTTTTACAATCAAGGATTGTCTTTTGTAAGGACCTGGGAGCCATTCCTTTGAAATGTGATCATCAAGGAAGGTGGTACCGTTATCTTCCAGTCTCTGTGGGATTGGGGGATGGTAGGAGCCTAACTTCAGTGATAGTCTTGCTCCAGGTTGTAAAACTACCTCTTGTCGTGAAGATAAGAGAAAGTTTACTTTTTCTCTGGGTAAGAAGCAGATGGCCTTATGATATCCCCTGTCTCAGCTTTTAAAAACCCTCCATGAATTGCTTCAGTGCTTCAGTGTTAATACTGGTCTCTTTCCCTTGCATAGCCTTAAATAAAATCTTCCTTACCTGTTTAACTTTGTCCGATGCAATTTTGCTTTGACAATAGTTTCATGTAGTAACCACCACACTTTAATTCTCTCTGTCAGGATTCTCCAATGAATGTAAAAGTCATATCACTTTCAGGGAAAATTATTGAACACTTTTTCATTTTCATTCCTCCAGATTTTATGCTTTGAAGAGCACGAGAGAACATGACTCGTGATCCCCTCTTGCTGGTTATGCCCTTTTTCATCATCTCATTTTTTATAATTCTCCTGTGTAATACCCTAGTTACACATATTTTTCCTTATTTGCAGCTGTTAAATGATAATTTTCAAAAAAAGGGAAAATCATGACTCCCATACAGATATAAAATAGTTGTTAAAGCTGTTATTTAACTCATTAATTATTGAGGGAACTAAGTAGGTGTTTAATAGGTTCAAAAGAGAATCCTGGCTCCTGCATAGAACGGAGGAAAGTCAGTTGACTCTTAGCAGAATTTGCATTTCTACAGGCAATAATTATTTTTCATAGCTATCAGTTATCTACAGCTTACAGAGATATAAAATAGCTTCCATAGAATCATAATTCTGCTTATGTGTAGGCAATGTATGGTTTTCCTTTGAGGCACAATATTTTCTCTTACAGAGCATAAATTCATTTTCTTTTTTACAATATGATGCAGAGTTGCAGGATGAGAGTGTTGGAGAATTATTGAAATTCCTCAGAGTTAGGATTTGGGTAATGGTTTTATTTATAATTTTTTAAATAATGAAAATAAGGTTAAAGTACTTTCAACAGAAGGCAGCCAGTGAACCTGAGGAAGGATTGAATGAAAGTACTGTTATATTAAAGGACAATGAAGTTCAGAATCTCAAGATGGGAAGAACTTCATTTTTAGTGCTACTGATATGTAGAGAGGAAGAGAATGTCAATTTGATCAGAGTGCACAAGATTTTTTAGTATTTGCAATGGAGTTGGCCTGTTGGCTACAACCTGTGAGCCCTTTGAGCCTCTGAAGAAGGATTCTTTTAACAGCTACCTGGGACCGAGAAAACTGAGCCAGGCAGCTCTGGGATGAAGCTGCAAGAGCTTGGGCAGGAGGCAGGCTCAAAAGGAATGTTCAGTGGGTATGGAATGAAAGGGTATCACACTGTCTAGTGATTCATTCTGACCTTAAAAGTCCTCAATGCCAGGTTTCATCAGTGCTGAGTGATCTTTGCTCTCAGTTTAGTGTGCAACATCATGTGGCATAAAGTAGTTATTGTTAAGTGTCCTCACATTTTAGGGACAATAGGAACAACATGCAGATTAACCATGGGTAGTATTCTTGGCCATATACAATTATGGGTATTTAAAATTTTTAGATGCTAATTAAGCCCGAAGTTCTTTGTGAATAGTGCCAATTTGCCTCCAAATAACATGTTACAGAGATAGAATAATTCACCATAAGTGACTGCACCAGCAACAGTGGCTGGCACATATATAGATGCTATTCAATAAATGTGCTTGGTATTGACTGATTGGAAAAGCATTCAAGAAGAGTTTCCATTTTTCTCTGATAAAACACAGTTGATATTCAGTTATTGATGAAGAAGTGGCTGACTTCAGACAGCGATGGTGTGGCCTGGCGCTACTGCCGTGCACACTAACTCAACCTTACTTTTCCTTAGTGTTCCTATTGTGTTACATAATCTTTATGTCCTCTGTTCATCTTTGGGGAACCAAACTATCGAAATTCAGGTACATGATGGCAATGTTAATGCAAATAAATGGGCACATTTAATGAAAAAACTCTAGCTTGGGAAACTTTCTTGCCCTCTGTGGTTGGAGAGTTATCAAGAATGTCATCATCTCCAGACATGTTTGTAATCATAGGTATAATGTGTCTTGATTTCCAACTAATAGGACTATTGAACTGAACAATATGGGAACAGAACACACTGACCTCTCTGAAGGCAGAAACTATTAACTACTGTCCTTATGAACCTTGGGAGCCTCTAGGGCGGTGGTTTCAGAGGTGACTCTGCAATGCTGGCAGCTCTTCTTCCTCCCCTTCTTCCTCCTTCTTTTGAAGGCAAGTAGCTGAATAGGGGAAAACACAATATAAAATACTTACAAAAAAAAAAAAAATCCCAGCAAATACAATGTGAAATACTGAAAGAGATTTTTTTTTAAAGATGCAAGTGATTATCTGTCTGAATCTGAACCAAAGAGAATAAATAAATCCTTTAGAAAATAGGAACAAATTAGGACACTTTTTTTTAGCCTTTCAAAGTCACTTCAGCAAAGATTTCAAAGGTTTTTTTGTAACTTTTGCTTTTAATTATAGAAATAATAAATGTCCATTTTAATAGAAAATAAAAGTAAATTATTTAAGAGAAAGCTGAAGTTTCCATCTAGAGAACAATGAGCATAATTCAGTATATAATCTTGTACTGCTTTTATGAAACATTTACATATTTATAATTATAAATATTATAAATATTTTATATATGACATGTAATAATTTTATAATTTTTTCTGTTGAATCATTTAAAATATTTTTGTAGCCTTTTTTCATTTAGTATGTTAATGCCTTATGATGTCATGAAAAAAATCATCCAGTATTATTGTTTTAGAAGTGCTGTTTGCTTCCAAGTAAATTACACATGCATATATGGAATATATATAAATACAGAATAGATGTATATTTAATAGGAGTATGCACATATATATGTGTGGGTATATATATATATATGTCTTACTGCTTTTTATATTATAGGTCTTCTATTATTATATTCAGTTTCATGTAGATATGTTCTCTTAAGACTAAATATTAGAATGAAGAGACTTTATGTTGTAATTCTTCAATGTATAGAATTCCTTTTTACCTATTCAAATGTGTAATCCTTTCTAAATAATCATCTGAAATTTTACTTTCATAGAGCATGCATGCTACTTTATTCTCATGCAACCAGAAGTCCTTGAATGTTTTCTGAACAAATAATATATTGACCTATTGTCATCTCAAAATAAACCAGTAGTATTTCTCCCATATATTCTATTGTTTCCAATTTTTGTTAATCATACTCTAGCCCATTTGGAACTTACCATATATCTATTATTTAAAAATCTTATTTATTGCATTCTTTTTCTCTATCTTTTATATGCTTGATATGGATCTCAGATAATGTGTCTCTCAGTAGTTGCTGCTAGAAAATATAAGAAGATGACAGCAAGGGGAGTTGGTCTATTTATTAAAGGACCTTTAGGAGAGCTGAAAGGTAGGAAATACAGCAATCTGAACTCTGGTTACTAAACCTAACTTCATTCTTCCTGACAGAAAGCCCCTGTACACAGAAATAAATATATCTGGTGAATCATAGCTGAGCAGAAAGGAGACTTGTGTGTAACAGCTATCTGGGGCAGCTCTTAATTAGCCTTTCCTGTTAACGAGTGGTAAGATGAGGCCAGACATGTGGCTTATCCCAGCACTTTGGGAGGCCAAGGTGGGGGAATTGCTTGAGCCCAGGAGTTTGAGGCCAGCCTGGGCAACATAGTGAAACCCCCATCTCTACAAAAAAATGGGAAAAATTAGCCAGCATGGTGGCACATGCCTATGCTTCTTGGGAGGCTAAGGTGGGAGGATCACTTGAGTGTGGGAGGTTGAGGCTGCAGTGAGTTGTGATTATGCCACTGCACTCCAGCCTGGGCAACAGAGCAAGACCGTGTCTCAAGAAAACAAAACAAACAAACAAATAAATGGTAAGATGAGACATCTAGCTATTGAGAAGTCTCTAGACCATTTCAGTATCTCTACTACTATATCCAATGACCCAATCTAAATAGAGGCTTGCCTTCTATACAGATAAGAAAGAAACAGAGATGCTTAAAACTTTTACTTCAAAGAGTTTATCATAAAATCCTATAGGATCCAGTTTTCTGAAAATCTGTAAGGAATAACATTTAAATTCATGGAGTTCATCTCTTTACCCCATACTTCTGAGCTTAAGGAGCCATTAGTCTTGTTTTGGAAATTAAAGAATATTTCCCTGTTTCAAAGCTGTTGTAGAAACTGCTTTCCTGTGGTCTACATCTTATGCAAATCCAGACTGAGATTCAGATAGGATTCAGATAGCATGCTCAGGGTCTATCTGCTTTTCATATTAAAACTCTGGAAGTTTCTGCTTTCTTCCTGAAAGCAGCACTCTTGAATGGCAGACCTCATGTTGGCAAATGACGGATGCCTTCAAAGACTTACTTGACACATTTGACTGGGAAATCACATCAGCCCTTTGGTAGAGAAAGAGGGAAAGTCATTCTAGCAGGAGAATGACAGCCATTTTTATCAAGGAATTTTGTGTTTGATCTCTGCATGTATCTGCTTGCCTCTGAAAAAGAGAAAGTGTATGAAAAGAAAGGTAGAAAAGCAAAGGTCCGAGGATTGCAGGTAGACATCCTTAGTTATTAGTAAACTCATTTTTACTGACAATTAGAATGATGCCAGAATAAAGAAGTTAGCCCCAGGTAAGGCACATACCTCTTTCTGGGATAACCTTTGTGAGCAACTGAGCCACAGATTAACTCTGTGGTGTCCACGATTGAAGAATGAAGCTCTTTTCCCCTTAGAGTTAGTAATACTGAAGGTATATTTAAAAACAGATTTTTGAGCTGACAGTCTTATATTCTAAGGGCACTATAATCTAGGACACTTAAATCCTATATCTAGGTACTGTTATGGGTGGGTTTTTCCTTGAAATTGTTAATTAAGTTGAGCATCAAAACATCTCCTGCTGAAGATTACAGAGAGAATTTTTATTACCCTGGTATAAAAAGATTAACAGCCATTGATTGCTTTCCTTTTCGAATGTCATGAGAGAAACATGGATATTTATGCAGAGAAAGGTATAATCAGCAGTGGGTGGAGGCAGATACAACCATTCTCCGATTAACTTCATGGACATTAATCAGCAGAGAACATCTGAGGGAGTGTGAAGATAAATGCTTGAAATGGAATTGTGCACACATAAGTGAATATACAAATTATGCCATTGTGCCTGATCACTTTTATGTGACTCTAATTAGAATGCCAGCCACACTACAATCCTTTCCTGTGTACTTTGTGTCTGATGTCTTTCAAGCAGCATTATGATTTGACTTATTCGTATTTTTGGATATAGTTGCGTTCTCACTTATGTATGAATATCCATTGTATGGATTTAACATATACTACAAATTACTTAATTTACTGTTTATGAGATTTTAGGTAATCTGTTAGTTTTTGGCTCTTACAAATATTTATGCCATGAATATTCCAGACAGCGGATGGCAATCTGTGGTTTAGGGCCTGTTGCTGTTCAGCTGGCAACCTGAGTTAAAAAAATTTTTATTTTAAAGAATTTTTAAAAACATAAAGAAGATCATGCAACAGAGACTGTAGGGAAACTTCAAAATCTAACAGATTTAATATCTAATTCTTTACAGAAAAAGTTTGCTTATTCTGTTTTAGATAATGACTTTCTTAAGGTCATTTACTTATTTATACTGCTTGGGATTCGAAGAGCTTCTTGAAACCGTCAGTTGACTTCTTTCATGAGTATTGTAAATTCTCAGCTACTATCTTTAAAATATTGCTGTACCCTGTTCTTTCTCACTTCAGTTTTTGATAATCTAATTATATATATTTATACCTTTTGACTATGGGACATATGTTTCTCACATTATTGCCTTCAGTTTTCCACTGAGTGCTGTAGTTGAATACTTTGTTTTGACCTATCTTCCAGTACAGGAACAGGGAGTGTGAAAATAAATGCTTGAAGTGGAATTGTGCACACATTAGTGAATATACAGATTATGCCATTGTGTCTGATCACTTTTATGTGACTCTAACTAGGTTGCCACCCACACCGAAATCTTTTCCTGTGTACTTTGTGTCTGATGGTCTTTTAGACATCTGAGATGTCATAGATATTGTGGGTTTGGTTTCAAAACACCACAAAAAGTAGATATTGCAATTATGTAAGTCACATGAATTTTTTCATTTCCCAGTGCATATAAAAGTTATGCTTACCCTATACTGTGTTCTATTAAGCATGCAATAGCATTATGTCTAAAAAATGTACACATCTTAACCAAAAAAACCTTTATTGTGAAAAAATGCTAATGATCATCTAACCCTTCAGCAAATTGTAATGTTTTGTTGGTGGAGAGCCTTTCCTCAGTGTTGATGGCTGCTGACTGATCAGGGTGGTAGTTGCTGAAGGTTTAAGTAGCTGTGGATTTTTTTTTTTTTAGATGGAGTCTATCTTTGTCACTCAGGCTGGAGTACAGTGGCACGATCTCGGCTCACTGCAACCTCCGCCTTCTGGGTTTAAGCAATTCTCTTGCCTTAGCCTCCAGAGTAGCTGGGATTATAGGCACATGCCACCATACCCACCTAATTTTTGCATTTTTAGTAGAAACGGAGTTTCGCTGTGTTGGCTAGGATCGTCTCGAACTCCTGACCTCGTGATCTGCCTGCCTTGGCTTCCCGAAGTGCTGGGATTATAAACATGAGCCACCGTGCCCGGCCTAGAGATTTCTTAAAATAAGACAGCAATGAAGTTTGCTGCATCCATGGACTCTTTCGTGAAAGATTTCTCTGTAGCATGCAATGCTGTTGGTTAGCGTTGTACCCACTGCACAACTTCCTTCAAAATTATAGTCAGTCCTCTCAAACTCTGCTGCTGCTTTGTAAACTAATTACATATGCAGTATTCTAAATCCTTTGCTGTCATTTCAACAATGTGCACTGCATCTTCACCAGGAATAGATTCCATCTCAAGAAGTCACCTTCTTTACTTACTCCTAAGAAGCAACTCTTCATCCAATTCAGTCACATCTTCAGGCTCCAATTCTAATTCCAGTTTTTTGCTATGTCCACCACATTTGCAGTTCCTTCCTCCACTGAAGTCTTGAACCCCTCAAAATCATTTGTGAGGGTTGGAATCAACTTTTTCCAAACTCCTGTTTATGTTGATATTTTGAATTCTTCCTATGAATCACAAGTTTTATTAATGACACATAGAATGGTGACTTCTTTCCAGAAAGTTTCCAATTTACTTTGTCTAGATCCATCAGAGTAATCACCAGTGATGGCAGCTATAGCCTTAAGAAATGTATTTCTTAAATAATACCCGAAGGATTATAAATCATTCTACTATAAAGACACCTGCACACATATGTTCATTGTGGCACTGTTTACAATTGCAAAGACCTGGAACCAACCCAAATGCCCATCAATGATAGACTGGACAGGGAAAATGTGGTACATATACACCATGGAATACTATGCAGCCATAAAAAAGGATGAGTTCATGTCCTTTGCAGGGACATGGATGAATCTGGAAACCATCATTCTCAGGAAACTGATGCAAGAACAGAAAACTAAACACCTCATGTTTTCACTCATAGGTGGATGTTGAACAATGAGAACACATGGACACAGGGAAGGGAACATCACACAGTTGGGTCTGTTGGGGCTGGGGGGCTAGGGGAGGGATAGTGGGGGGCGGGGAGTTTGGGGAGGGATAACATTGGGAGAAATACCTAATGCAGAGGATGGGTGAATGGAGGCAGCAAACCACCATGGCATGTGTATACCTATGCAACAATCCTGCAAGATCTGCATATGTACCCCAGAATCAGTCAATCAATCAATCTATCTATCTATCTATCATCTATCTATCTCTATATCTATCTATCTATCTATCTATCTAGATTTGAAAGTAAAAAATATATATATAAAAAAAGACTTGAAAGTAAAAAATTTCTCCTTGATCCATGGACTGCAGGATGGATGTTGTGTTAGCAGGCACGAGAACAACATTAATCTTCTTGTATATGTCCATCAGAGCTCTTGGGTGACTGGGTGCATTGTTAATGAGCAGTAACATTTGGAAAGGAATCCTTTCTCCTGAGCAGTAGATCTTAATAGTGGGCTTAAAGTATTCAGTAAACTATGCAATAAACAGATGTGCTGTCATCCAGACTTTGTTGTTCCATTTGGAAGGAAAAGTAGAGTAGATTTAGCACAATTATTAAGGGCCCTGGGATTTTCAGAACAGTAAAGGAGCACTGTCTTTAACTTAAAGTCACCAGATACAGTAGTCTCTTACAAAAGAGTCAGCCTGTGCTGTGAAGCTTTGAAACTAGGCATTGGCTTCTCCTTTCTAGTTATGAAGTCCTAGATAATATCTTTTTCCAATAGAAGGCTGTTTTATTTACATTAAAAATCTGTTTAGTTTAGCTACCTTCATCAATGATCTTAGCTAGATCTTCTGATAACTTGCTGCAGCTTCTGCATCAGAACTTGCGGCTTCACCTTGTACTTCTGTGTTATGGAGACAGCGTTTTTCTAAGCAAAGAACCTCAGGAACAACCTCTGCTAACTTCAAACTTTTCTGCTGCAGCTTCCTCCCATCCCTCAGCCTTCACAGAACTGAAGAGAGTTTAGGTCTTGCTCTGGATCAGGCTTTGATTTAAAGAAATGTGGTTGGTTTCATCTCTCTCCAGATGACTGAAACTTTCTCTGACTGAAACTTTGCTGCATCAGCAATAGGCTGTTTTCTGTTCTTATCATTTATGTGTTCATAGGAGTACCACTTTTAACTTCCTTCAAGAGCTTTTCCTTTGCATTCACATCTTGGCTGTTTGATGCAAGAGGCCTGGCTTTCAGTCTGTGTTGGCTTTTGACATGCCTTCCTCATTAAGCTTAATGACTTCTCACTTTTGATTTGAAGGGAGTGATGTGTGTCTCTTCCTTTTACTTGAACACTTAGAGGTCATTGTCAGGTTATTAATTGGCCTAATTTAAATATTGTTGTGTCTCCAGGAATAGGGAAGTCCAAGGAGAACATGGTTGTGTCTCCAGGAATAGGGAGGTCCAGCTATTTATGCAGTTTTCCCCAGCGGTAACGCTTGGAAAACCTACAGCACAATATCACAACCCTGATAAGGATTTTGATACGGTTGAACTACAGAACATTTCCATCACCACAGGAGAGGGAGAAAAATGGGGGAATGGCTGGTCAGTGAAGCAGTCAGAATACACATCTAACATTTATTACTTCAGTTCACTATTTTATGTGGATACAGTTTGAGGTGCCTTAAAGCGGTAACTATAGTAACATCAACGATCACTGATCACAGATCACCATAACAGAGAGAATAATAATAAAAATGTTTGAATTATTGGGAGAGTTATGAAAATGTGACTCGGAGACATGAGGTGAGCATGTTGTAGAAAAATTGTGCCAATAGGCTTGCTCAATGCAGGGTTGCTACAAACCATCAGTTTGTAAAAACTGTAGTATCTGTGAAGTGCAATAAAGTGACATGCCTTAAAATGAGATATGCCTTCTATAATCTTCCATCACCTTAATTTGTTTTATAAAAACTTAAAACATCTTTTGTGATCTTAATTTCAGATTTTTTTTTTTTAGTTTTAAAAGTACCAGCAATTACTTTTATAGATTTCAGCTTCTTATTTTTTATTATATTTTTTATTTATTTTCTTTTTTGAGATGGCAGTGGTGCGATCTTGGCTCACTGCAACCTCTGCCTCCCAGGTTCAAGTGATTCTCCTGCCTCAGCCCCTTGAGTAGTTGGGATTACAGGTGTGTGCCACCATGCCCGACTAGTTTTTTGTATTTTAGTTGAAATGGGGTTTCACTGTGTTGGCCAGGATTGTCTTGATCTTCTGACCTTGTGATCCGCCTGCCTAGGCCTCCCAAAGTGCTGGGATTACAGGTGTGAGCCCCTGCACTGGGCCTCAGCACTTTGGGAGGCCTAGGTGGTCGAATCGCTCACTGGAGCCCAGAAGTTTGAGATTAGCCTGTGTAACATAGCGAAATCTGTCTTTAAAAAAAAAAAAAAAGTTAATCAGGATTGCTGGCACTCAGCCTGTAGTCCCAGCTACTTGGGAGGCTGAAGTCGGAGGATCTCCTGAACCAGGGTGGTTGAGGCTACAGTGAGCTGGGATCCTGCCACTCTGCTCCAGAGACAGAGAGAGACTCTGTCAAAAAAACAAACACCAACAGCAAAAAGCAACGACAAAATGCACACACGCAAGCTGTTTTTCAAAGTGGCCGTATCATTTTACATTTCCACCAACCATGTATGAGTAACCCAATTTTATCATATTCTCACAGCATTTAGTGTTGTCACTATTTTTCAGCCATTCAGATAACTGCAGAGTGATTTCACGTTGTACTTTGAATTTGCATTTGCCTAATGCCTAATGTTGAACATCTTTTCATTTGCGTATTTTCCATCTGTATAGCCTCTTTGGTGAGCATCTCTTCATGTCTTTCACCTATTATCTAAATGAATAATGAGTTGTTTGCTTTTTTCCCCCTATTGAGTTGTGAATGTTCTTTATATGCTTTCAATACTAGTCATTTGTGGAATGTGTGGTTTTGCAAATATTTCTACCCAGTGTGTAGCTAGTTTTTTTAGCCTTTTAATAGGAGCTTTTTTTAAAGGAAAAATAGTTTTAATGAAGTCCAGTTTATGAATTTTTTATTTTCTGGATTGTGCTTTTGGTGTCAAGCCTTAGAACTCTTTGTGTAGATTTTTTCTTATGCTTTTTTTTTTCTAGAAGTTTTATTATTTTATATTTTACATTTCAGCCATGATCCATTTTGAGACTTCTTAATGTATGTAAAATGTAAGACTTAGATTGAGACTCGTTTCTTTTGCCCATGGATGTGAAATTGCTCTAGCATCCTTTGTTAGAAAGACTATCTTTTTGGCTAGGCATGGTGGCTCACGCCTGTAATCCCAACACTTTGGGAGGCCGAGGTGGGCGGATCAGTTAAGTCAGGAGTTTGAGACCAGCCTGACCAATATGGAGAAACCCTGTGTCTACTAAACAAAATTAGGTGGGTGTGGTGGTGCATGCCTGTAATCCTAGCTATGTGGGAGGCTGAGGCAGGAGAATCACTTAAACCCGGAAGGCGGAAGTTGCGGTAAGCTGAGATCATGCCATTTCTCTCCAGTCTGGGCAACAAGAGTGAAACTCTGTCTCAAAAAAAAAAAAAAAAAAAAAAAAAAAAAAAAAAAGAGAGAGAGAGAGAGAGAGAGAGAGAGACACTGTCTTTTCTTCAATGAGTTGCTTTTGTACCTTTGTGATTACTTGGGCTTATTTGGTTGGATGTATTTTTTTGGGTTCTCTATCCTGTTTTATGACCTACGTGTCTCTGTCAATACTACACAATCTTGATTACTGTACTCATATAGTTAGTTTTAAAATCATTCACTCTTTTACTCAAGAAGCTAAAAAGTGGGTTAAAATCAGGTAGGATGATTGTTCTCGTTTTATTCTTCTTTTTAATAATTGCTTTAAGTCTTTCAGTTCTTTTTATTTTCTGCACAAATTTTAAAATACACTACCTACATACACAAAAAGTCTTGCTGAGATTTTAATAGAAGTTGCGCTAAACCTTTTGGATAAAATTGGTATATTTACTATGTTGAGTCTTTCAATCTACAAACATGGTGTGTCTCTTC
The DNA here is from genome assembly GCF_048565385.1 of Saimiri boliviensis. Classification (NCBI taxonomy): domain Eukaryota; kingdom Metazoa; phylum Chordata; class Mammalia; order Primates; family Cebidae; genus Saimiri; species Saimiri boliviensis. Next base: position 139,959,002 of record NC_133449.1, on the reverse strand, counting down.
ATTTATTTAAGTCTTCTTTAAGTTTTCTTCGTCAACAGTTTGCCGTTTTCTGTGTCCAAGTTCTATATGTGTTTTATTAAATTGAAAACTGAATATTTCATTTTTGGGAGCAATTCTGAATGGCATTTTATTTTCAGTTTTGGTGTCTGCTTATTCATCACTAGTGTATAGAATAATTATTTTTGTATATTTATCTTGTATCTTGAAATCATACTGAGCTCACTTATTAGTTTCTTTTTTAACTTTTATTTTAGGTATAGGGGTACATGTGAAGGTTTGTTACATAGGTAAACACATGTTGCAGGAGTCTGTTGTACATACCATTTCATCACCCAGGCATTAAGTACCCAATAATTATGTCTTCTGCTCCTCCCTCTCCTCCTACCCTCCCCACCAAGTAGACCCCAGTGTCTGTTGTTTCCTTCTTTGGGTTTATAAGTTCTCATCATTTAGCTCCTATTTCCTACAAGAGTTTGTTTGTTTGTTTGTTTTTAAACAGGTCCCTTGGGATTTAAAAATGTAAACAATCATGCCATCTACAAATAGAAAGTTTTATTTGTTCCTTTCCAATCTTACGGCTTCTTCTTTTCTTGCATTATTGCACTGGCTAGAACTTCTAGCACTATATTGAATCAGAAAGGTGAGAGTGAACGTCTTTGCTTTGTCCCCAGTCTGACTAGGAAAGTGATCACCACTAATTAAAATGTTATCTGTACTTTTTAAAGATGCTCTTCATTAGGGTGAAGGAGTTCTCTGCTGCTCATACTTTTTTTTCTGAGAGTACTTTTTATCATTACTGGGTTTGAGTTTTGTCAAATGCTTTTTGTACATTGACTGATATGATCATATGATTTTTAAATTTAGCTTGTTAATATGTTGGATTATATTGATGGATTTTCAAATATGAAACCAATCTTGTATCCCTGAAATAGACTTCACTTGGTTATGGGGCATAATTCTTTTCATATATTGCTCAATTCTGCTAATACTTTGTTAATGATTTTTGCATCTGTATTCATGAGAGATACTGGTGTGTAGGTTTCTGTTTTGTGCTGTCTGGTTTTGGTATCAGGGTAACACTAGCTTTATAAAATAATTTGGGAAATGTTACCTATTATTCTGTTTTCTTGACTAGACTGTGTAGAGTTGGTGTTAATTTTTCTTTAAACATTCGATAGAATTCTCCGGTGAAACCATCTGGGCTTGGAGATGTTTTTAAGAGAAGTTTTTAAATGATGATCAGTTTTCTTAATAAGTTATAATATCTCTCATATTATTTATTTCATACTGAGTGAGCTGTGGTAGTTTCTAAGAATTGGTTCATTTCACTGAATTTGTCAAATTTATGTTGCAACATTGTTTTGTACAATCCCTTATTGGCCATTGATACCTGCAGAATCTGCAGTGATATCTTCTCTTTCATTCCTGGAATTAGTAATTTATAACTTCTCTTCCTTTTTCTTTGTCACTATTGCTAGAGATTTGCCAATTTTAATCTTTTTAAAACCCAGCTCTTTGTTTCATTGATTTTATTTTTTTTCCCTGTTTTTAATTTTATTCACTGTTGCTCTTTAAAATTTTAATTCTTATCCTTGCTTGGGTTTATTTAATTCTTGTTTTTCTAGTTTTTTGGGGTAGAGACTTAGATTATTGATTGGAGTTTTTTTTCTCTTATAATGTAGTAACTTAATGCTATGCATTTCCCTCACAGCACTGCTTTAGCTCACAGATTTTGACATACTGCATTTTCATTTTCATTTAGTTTAGTGTAGTCTTGATTTCTCATGACACTTCCCCTTTGACTCATGGATTATTTAGAAATGTGCTGTTTCATTTCCTGGTGTATGGAGATTTTCCTCTTGTCCTTCTGTTTATATCCAGTTTAATTCAGGTTTGGTCAGAGAACATACTCTGTATATTTTAATTATTTTAAATTTGTTGAGGTTTTTGCCCAGGATACAGTCTAATTTGGTATATGTCCAATGGCATTTGAAAATAATGTATACTCTGTTATTGTTGGTTGGAATATTTTATGAATGTCAATTAGGTTGTTTTGGTTGATGATGTTGTGTTCTGTTTTTGCTGATTTTCTGTCTTGTTCTATCAATTGTTGAGAGAGTAGTGTTGAAGCCTCTAACTACAGATGTACATTTGTCTTATGCCTCCTTTTAGTTCTATTGGTTTTGCTTTACGTATTTTCAGCTGTTGTTTGTTGTACACATATTTGGGATTATATCTTAATGGTTGATTTGCCCTTTAAGCTTATATAGAAATCTTCTCTGTCTTTGGAAATTTTCTTTGCTTTAAAATCTACTTTATCTGACATTAATATTACCATTCCTGTTTTCTTTTGATTAATGTTTGTGTAGTGTGTCTTTTTCCATTCTCTAACTTTCAACTTGCCTGTATCATATTTTAAGTGACTTTCTATAGATAGCATATAGTTAAATCATATTTTACATCCACTTTGCAATTTGTGTCTTTTAATTGATTCCTTTAGACAGTTACCTTTTTTTCTAAGAAGGTTACAGGAGCATAGCAGGAAACACTTTTTAAGGTATTTTTGTACAACCTTGATTTTTTTTTTTTTTTTTTTTTTTTTAATGTAACTAGAGTGGCCAACTCATCTGGTTTGCTCAAGTCTTTCCTGGTTTTGACACTGAAAGTTCTGTGGTCTGGGAAGCCCCACAGTCCTAGGCAACCAGGAAAATTACAGGCCATTTACTTTTAATGTAGTTATTGATGTATTAGGGCTTAGGTCTGCAGTTTTATTTTATCTTTTTGTTTCTTCTCTCTGGCTTTTCTTTCTCTGTTCATCTTACTGCCTTGATGTGAGTTACCTGGACATTTTTTTTTCTAGAATTTCATTGAGTTTTATCTGTAGTGCTTAGGAGTAAATCTATTTGCATAACTTCCTTTAGTGATGGCTGTAGGTATTATATTACATATACGTAACTTATCATAGTCTACTGGTATCATCATTTCAAAAGTTTGAGTGAAACATAGAAACTCTACTTTCCTTTAAGTCCTTTACTCTCTGCTATTTATAATTGTCTCCAAGATTTTCTCTCCAGGCCACATTAAGAGCCATGTGAAACAACATTATAATTTTTTTTTGTTTCTACTATCAAATATAATTTATAAAATGTATTTTAGGGCAGATCTCCTGATGACATATTCTCTGCTTTTCTCCATCTGAGAATATTTTGATTTCCTCTTCACTCCTGAAAGACATTTTCAGTGAATATAGGGTCTGGGTCAATTTCTTGTCAGAGATCATGGAATCTAGAAGAAAGTGGCACCAGAAAATAGGGAAAATGTCTTGAGAAAGAAATGGTATTCAACAGATAATCCTATGAATTACATACCTATAGGTAAGGTGGTAAACTATTAACATACAGGCAAATATGTGAATTATGTTTTAAGACAGCTTCAGATCTCTCTGCATACCTTAGACTTACAGCAGAGAAGAATTCAGATCTTCAGGCTTGAGGGGAGAGGGAAATGGGAGAGGTAGCAGGAGCTTATTTGAAAGCACGTGGCTTGTTTAGTTAAACAGGAATGAAGTTTCTCAAAAAATGTTTTCTACATTAGCATTTTCTACATTTCCTTGACCTTAATCAACTTCTGGTTTTTCGCATTTCATCTTGGAAGGCTGCCTCATTTCCTCCCAACAAAATTTTCTAAGGAGATCCAAGAATAGTACCAGTTTTCAACACAGAAGTGTAAAACTACTTTCTGCTTGGGTGAAAGATTTTTAAGACTTGAAAATTTGATTTGCTGCCTTGTTGGTTTGAAAATGGTGGCCAGACTACAAACAAGTCATTCTGCTCTGGTGATGTTCCGGAAGAAATTCTGGATTATAAGATTTATTTTGGGAGCAGATATTATTAGTATTATTAGATAGGGCAGATACTATTAGATTCCTAAGGAATTATACTAGAAACATACTAGGGAGAGGATTTTGCCATATTTTCAAGTATAGATATACCTCTAAACTTAAGTGAGTAACTTGAAAACATGTAAGAATATCTAGGTAATCTGAGATTAAACACAGGATAGAAAAATTGCCTTTTCTTGCTAAGGAAATTAGGTAAGATCATCTTAAATTTTTTTTTTTTTTGTGACAGAGTCTCACTCTGTCACCAGGCTGGAGTGCAGTGGCCCAATCCCAGCTCACTGCAACTTCTGTTTTCCGGTTCCGGTTTCAAGCAATTCTCCTGCATCAGCCTCCCGACTAGCTGGGACAACAGGCATGCACCACCACTCCCGGCTAATTTTTTGTACTTTTAGTAGAGACGGGGTTTCACCATGTTGGCCAGGATGGTCTGGATCTCTTGACCTCATGATCTACCTGCCTCGGCCTGTCTTAAATCTTTTTTAAAAAGATGTTCTTGTGGGTAAAGCCAGAGAAAAAGCCCATTCACAAAAAGGCCATGGCTGCACGGTACTATTTCGCTTTCCTTGTCCAATAGGGTATTTGAAATTATGTTGAATTTTCTCTCTCTCTCTTTTTGTTAGACATTCTGTCCTTTATAGGAGCTCAAGTGCTGAGCTGTTGAATTTTCTCTTATCCAATATGAACAATTACAATAAAATATACAGAGAGGAGCACTGAGTCCAATCATCGTCAAGTCTAATAATCTTTTACCCAATAGCAAGTATACTATTATTTATACTTGACATTTTGTCAGGTTGAGTTAAAAAAAGGAATCTGAAAGTTCTTTTAATTGAAGACGTATATATGAATCAACTCTCTCCAATTCCTCTCACTCTAGGAAATAAAATCTAGAAGCACATTGTGCTGTAAAAATTCAGAATTTCCAAAATTTCTGTTACAAGTTGTTTGTAAATATCCAGGAAGGAAGGGATATACTTTTAGTGTGGCCTTAATGGTGAATTTCATGAAAGAAATAGGCAGTTGGTTTAGTTTTATTGTATTCAATTTTAAATGATGTTTTCAAATCTAATATTAAAAAAGTAAAAATGTTACTTTAAATTTGGTGGCCTCAAATGGTGGTGACATTGGGTAGAGAATAGATCGAACATAGGAACATGTTAATTAGTTACTATTGTAATGATCATAATATTAATGATGTTGAGCTTGTGCACTAGAGCTAAAAAAGTTAGCTTATTAATAAAAAATAAAATGTTATGGAAACATGTTTGGCAACATAATGTGGTTTGAATTGGAAGATTATTTTCTTATGTTAGAAATCGATCAACTAGTTTTGTTTAATGGAACTTGCTGTGATAATGAAAATATACTATATTACAGGGGATACTGAGCAATTCGAATGAGAACAGTAAGACTGGGGAACTGATTTTTTTTTTTTTTTACTTTTAATTAATATAATACAAATGTAAATTTATATTAATTAAATTTAAATTTAAATAGCCTCATATGACTGCCGAATTAGACAACAGAGCTATAGACTGTGAAAATTAAGACAGTAAAGAAAGGTTGTGATAATTGCATGTTTAGAGTCCTGATTATTTAGAGATTGTCATTATCACTGCCAGAGTGCATTAAAGAGAGCAGAAATAAAGCTGACAAATTGTGACTTCTTTTTTCTTTTAAAAACATCTTAGCATTGAATCTGTAAGATTATAATGATCAAATCTCAGACCATCAAACAAGAAACACATGCTATACAAACATTTTTAACCCTAAACAATCATATAAATTGTTTCAATGCCTCTCCCAACATCCCATTCCATTTCTGATTTACTCTGGATCATGTTAATGCCAGGATCTTTATCTTGTCTTGAACCCCCAGTATCTAACAGAAAGTCTACCACATAGTGGGTGTAATTAGTACCTACTGAATAGTTGCAGGTATGCTAATTGTTAGTGCGTTTGCCTTGTCTATGGTTCTTGAATGCAGGCAGCTCAGTATCTGTCTCCAGCATCGTGCACAGTGAAAGGTATAGGGCTTGTGAACGGACTGCTAGACTTTGCATTTGTTTGTTTCTTTAATCCTTATCAAGAAAAGCTAAATGGAAATACATGCTTTCCCTTTTGTATAAGCCAGAAAAGTTCAGCGTGAATCCTTCCCCTCTGTTGACTTCTGCTTATAACTCCGCATGTTAAATGCCAAATTTATTGCCAAGAATTGAGTCTTCTACACTTGGAAGAAAAGTAAATTTTCTGGAATGAATACACAGAAAATCTAAGGAAATGCATGTACTTAAAAATGTTTTGGTGAGTCAGCACTTTGGGAGGCCGAAGTGGTCAGATCATGAGGTCAGGAGTTTGAGACCAGCCTGGCCAATGTGATGAAACCCCATCTCTACTAAAAATACAAAAATACAAAAAACTCCTGGCCTCAAACAATCCACCCACCTTGGCCTCCCAGCACTTTGGGAGGCCAAGGTGGGTGGATTGTTTGAGGCCAGGAGTTCAAGTCCAGCCTGGCCAACATGGCAAAACCCCATCTCTACTAAAAATACAAAAATTAACCAGGTGTGGTAGCATACACCTGTAATCCCAGCTACTGAGGAAGCTGAGGCAGGAGAATTGCCCAGGAGTTGTAGGTTACAGTGAACTGAGACTGTGTCACTGCACTCTAGCCTGGGAGACAGATTGAGTGAGACTTTGTCTCAATAAAAAAAAATGTTTTGTTACTTGAAAGTCATCTCCACTTAGAAGCAAAAGCAGTCTCCTTTTTTTTATGTTGTCCATGTGTACAGCAACAAAGATGCCACATCTGCTTGACCATCTTTTTCTTAGTACTTGGTATATGTCCTCATTAGAAAGTGGTTTTTTTTTTTTTTTTTTAGACAATTATTTTTTGAGGTGGTGAGACAGAGCGGCAGAATTCAAAGAGGTTGCTGGCTTCAGTCTTGGGGAAATGAGTGGCAAGGATGGACCAGGTCATTGAGATGAGCAAATGGAGTTTTGTATCAGGGCTGTAGTTATCTGCAGTACTGACGATGTGTGCTAACAAAATCTCCTTAGGCCTTCTTGAGATCCTTGGGGAACATTTTCCATTACCTTCTCTGAAATAGTGTGACAACCTTTTGTGAAAGCAAGGGAGGACAGTGACTGTTGAGATGCTGCTCAAATTTCCTTGGAGTTGTACTCATTTTTATTAAATTGAACTTTGGTCAGTTTTTTCATAATAAGAAATTAATTGAAGAATTTGGAAGATGTGGTTTCTTCTGTGTGTGAATGCAATCCAGAGAGTGGTTTAGATTAAAGAGAGTTATCAGTGGTTGGTTATTTACCAGGAATCTAAGGTGTTCTCATCTGTGTTTTATGTGTTTTGGTGGACACAGGAAGCAGAGGCATATCTCATGTACCCTATAAATATATATCACAGAGGCAGGAGGCAGAGAAATTCTAGGCAGATGGGGTGGGTCACTGATAAAACCCCACCTTCAAGCTGAAAAGCCTGAAACCCATGGTCCAAAGTGAGAACTTCCATCCGTGTTTGCCCACTCTCTCCTGATTGGTTTTTTCTGAATAATGTGTTTTTACCAATTCAATGTTGCCTTTTCAAAAACTACCTACAGCCCACCTTGTCCACCATCCTGTGTCTATAAAGACCCCAAACTCAGTTGGTAGAGGAGAGAAGTGGCTTAACTGGAGAGAGATGACTTGACTTCAGAGGGACAGCTAGACTTGAGGAGAACTTCGGAGAAAAGTCCTGGAGATGGCCAGACTTAAGATTATTTCCCATCCTGCCCCCTCCCCAGCTCCCCTCTCCACTGAGAGCCACTTCCATTGCTAAATAAAATATTCTGCCTCCACCATTCTTTAAGCGTTTGTGTGACCCAGTTTCTTCTTGGGCGCTGGAGAAAAACTTGAGACTCACCACATTCAGGTATCCAAAAAAGGCTGCCACACTGGCCCTTGGTCCTTGCTGGCAGAGGGCAGTCACCCCATGTGATAAGGCAAGGGTCCCACTGAGTTGATAACATACTGCTGTCCATAGGATGGTGGAGCTAAGAGAGCGTTGTAACATGCCCTCTGGGGCTTCAGGGGTTGCAGGCATCCCAACCTGGGTGCCACTGCAGATCCTGCACAGATCCTGCTCCTGCTGGCACCCAAAGCAGCCAGCTGTATCCCACTGGAAGAGGTTGAGTGTGGAAGGTTGAATAAATGGGGCACCCTTGTCGCAAGCCCGACAAAGGAGTTGAGAAAAGCTTCTGCATCCTCTACACCTACTAGGAACCCACAAACATTAAAAGAAATCCCTCTGAACCAGATAGTTCTTGAATCACTTTCTCAGGGAGGAGCTAGCTGCTGTACCATGAAGACACTCAAGCAGTCTGATAGAGTCATCCATGAGATGAGGAACCAGAACCAGCACCACAGCTTGCCATCCAATTAGTGAGTGAGTCACCTTGGAATTGATTCTCCAGCTCCACTGAAACCGTCATATTACTGTAGTCCAGACAAGTGTGTCAACTGCAAGGCCGTGAGAGACCCAGGATCAGAAGCACCTGTTCAAGTTGTCCTTAACTCCTTACCCAATGAGACTGTAGGTTTTCCACTTGAAGTAATTGGTCCTGTACTTGTAAAAATTAGGAAACTGGAAAAACAAGTGAAGCTACTGTTTTTAGGAATCGGGCAATAGGTAGTGAGGGACTGCAGTCTGGGGAAATGGCAAATAAATGATGTGAGCTCTAGAACTGCCCTGGCTCTAATCACCCGGAGATCCTTTGTGGACAGTGACACAGGAAAGCACAACTCGAGCAGCTAGACCATTCTCGCTGAGCTGAGGAGACAGAGACTAGAGTTAGGGGAGGATGACGTGGGTAGCATTTGCAGGGTGAAGTACTGGAAAAGTGGCGAATCATGCAGAAAATAGCTCCAGAAATTAGAACAGGTATCCTTTTGAATCTGTTGCTAAATACTGAACTTTGCATATATAGGATGAAACTCCATGAGTAACATAAAGAACAAACTGGGGCGGGCAAGCTGAGTGACTTCCACTACTTACACAGGCAGAGAGACAAGTTCCATGCATCACTCCCTAGGACAACCGAGGTCAGGCCTCAGCAGTAAGGTTAAACTAGTCCTAGAGTAAAGGCTATTCTAACCCAGCCCTAGTAAAGCTTAAAAATAAGCTGATATGTGCTGGCTGCAGTGATGTGCACCCGTAGTCCTAGCTAACTGGAGGAGGATAGCTTGAGGCCAGCCTGGGCAACATAGTGAGACTCTGTGTCTTAAATTTTTAAAAAATAAAATAAAATGAACAGCAACAAAAATAACTGTCCAGGAATGGTGACATGTGCCTGCAGTCCCAGCTACTTGGGGGACTGAAGTGAGAGGATTGCTTGAGCCCAGGAGTTCAGAGTTTGCCATGAGCTATGATTGCATCAGTGAACTCCAGCCTGACAGAGAGAGACCCTGTCTCAAAAAAAAAAAAAAAAAAAAAAAAAAAAAAAGTGACTTAACTGTCTGCCTACAATCTTTTAAGAAAGATAAAATAAAAACATGTAAAAAAGTAAATATATATAACATATTTTATTATATACCACATAATATACAGTATATATTTTATATATAGTGTTTTATAATAAAATATATAATTATGTATCACAAATATAATAAAATAGTTATTATTTTATGTATGTACATATTGTAGAGCTATATATAAAAAATGTGTATACATAAATTATATAAATATAAAATTACCATTAACTAAGAGAAAATCAGGGAATGTAAACATGTTTAGAGAGGGCAGTGGTAAAGGAATTAGCTCAATTGCTTTAGAAAAGTCATTTAAAATTATGATGTTTAAAATCTTTAAACATAATTAGGACAGAAATAGAAGATATGAAAATGAACCATGAGCTGATGAGCATAAAAGTACAATACATAAAATGAAAATTCTATCGAGTCAGATGAAGAGCAGCTACTGACAAAGGAAAGATCAGTCAACTTGAAGATGTATTAAAAGAAATTACATAAAATGAAGCACAGAAAGAAGTAAACACATTAATACAAGAACAGAATCCCAGTGATTTGTGAGACATCAAATGATTGAACATGCATTTAATTGCTGTCCCCAGAAACAGAGGGTCAGAAAGAATTTCTAAATAAATAATAGCTGAAAAATTTCCAAAATTAATGAACACTCTAAAACCAGAGATCTAAAAGTTTTAATGAACTCAAGCAGCATAATTATGAGAAAGAAAACAGACAGTCACATTATAAACACACAAGATATAGAATCAATGTAAGTGTCCATTGCAGATGAATGGATGAAGAAAAATGGTATATATACACACAAAATGAAATATTATTCAACCATGAAAAGAAAGAATTTGCAACAGCATGGATGGAGCTGAAGGTCATTAAGTTAAAGGAAGTAAGCCAGGCATAGAAAGATAAATATCACATGTTCTCACTTATATGTGGAAGCAAAAATGTTGATCACATGGAAGTAGAGAGTGTGATACAAAGTTTGGGAAGGGTAAGGGAAAGGAAGATGAAGAGAGGTTGGATTAACGTGTACAAACATACAGTGAAATAGATGGAATAATTTTTAGTGTTTGACAGCATAGTAGGGTGATTATAATGAACACTTATTTATTATATATTTCAAAATAGCTGGAAGAGAAGATTTGAAACATTCCCAGCACACACGCAAAAGAACCATTTGAGGTGATAAACATTTGAGGTGATGGGTATCCTAATTACCCTCATTTGATCATTACACTTGGACACATGTATCAAAACATCGCATGTACTCCACAAATATGTACAATTATATATCAATTAAAAAAAAGAAAAAAGTGGGATACAAAATATGCATATAATACTATAGAATTAGAACCATTTTAAAGGCCTAGAAATAAGATGGGGAATAAACATAATCAGATAAATTAATCAAAAAGGAATTTTAAAAACACATTTCTGAAAGCCAGTGATAAGAAAATATTGTCTTAAAAAACAATCAGAGATTAAAGACCCTTTACATTTTGGGCAGTAAAGATAAGAATAGTTTCAGATGTCTCGTTAATAGCTATGCAAGCCTGAGGACAATGGAATTGCATCTTCTAACTGCTCAAAGAAGAGGAAGCAAAACATGCTTGTAAACTTAGAATCTGAAATCCAACTCCAGATATCATTCAAAAGTAAAGGCAAAATAAAGACTTCGAGACAAACAAAACAAAACAGACTTTTTCAGACAAATAAAAGCTGGGCAGCAGACCTGTGGTACAAGAAAGGTGAAAGAGTATTCTTCCAATGTAATACAAATGGTAGCAGATGGAAAATTGGCTCCCACATGGAGGAAAGAAAGGTGCTAAAAAAGGAGCAAAATTGATGCCCAAAGTGATAGTGATGGCTATTGCCAGTGAGGGAAGCAGAAAGGAAAATAATAGATTTTATGTGTGCCAGTGCAGTGCTGTAACATAAACTTGCTTACTTGACTAAAACACAAATTAAGCACTCACGAAAGCAGAATAAAACCCAACAACGCTACTACCAAGAGTCAGTGTGCACTAAATTCGGACAGCATAAGGGGTGTGGCAGAGGCGACTGGGGAGAGGACCCGGTCTGGGAGGGGACACTTTGCCAGTTCTGTCTGCCTCTCTGCTTAAGGCCTACTGAGAGGATTTGCTGAAAAAAATGGCAGAGCCTAGGAAGCTTCAGAAACAAATTGGATATCTGAGTTCTTACAAGAGGGTACTCCTCGCTAATGTGACATTTTCTCAGGATAATTTGGTTGTTGCTATGCTCCCTGCACAGGCTATGTGGTAGGAGCTACTTATATGCACTTTGATATTTTCCTTATTCATTTGCTTCTGTATCTCTTTTAAAAACATCTTGCCTATGTAAACAGAGTCTGCCCAGCTCCTCCTGAGCTTGGGGTGCAGGCTGTGTCCTGCTGCTGTCTGTGAGATTTCCCCTGCCTTGGTTGGACAGGGTAAGTCCACGTTGTCCAAGAGTCCTTCCCAGTTGCTTAGCAACATGGCGCTCACAGACTCTCCACTGACTGGGGGAAGGGAAATGACAAGGAAACAAAAGTTCCAGGCGACAAAGACCCTGCTGTGATATCAAAGGTCCTTTCTCACTTGAACAGTGTCACTTGTTAAGAGCATATATATATATATATATATATATATATAGAGAGAGAGAGAGAGAGAGAGAGAGAGAGAGAGAGAGAGAGAAAGAGAGAGAGGGCATCTGGTATCCCAAGGTGGTCTCCCATCCCAGGACTAAGCAGCCTTGACTCCTGCTTGGCTTCTGAAATCAGGTGTGTTCAGGGTGGTATGGCTGTATACAAAAGCAACTAATTCTTGAGGAAAGATTAATATGGATTAGGAATCCTGGCTTAAGTATTTCTTTAGGAAGCGAAGAGAAAAATCATCTTTACAAGAAGCCTGTCACTGTAACTACTCAATTACAATATTTGATTCTATTTCTATACGTGATATTTTCCTTGGTGATTTCTACAGACCACAATATGTATTTAATAAATACACTGTGGAACCACAAGAAAGAATGAAATCATGTCCTTTGCAGCAGCATGGATGGAGCTGGAGGCTGGGTTTTCCTAAGTGAACTAACCCAGAAACAGAAAACCAAAAAGCACGTGCTTTCACTTATAAGTGGGAGCTAAACAGTGGGTTCACATGGACATCAAGATGGACATGATAGACAGTGGGGTCTCCACAAGAAGGAAGCTGGGAGTGTTTGAGGGCTGAAAAATTACCTACTGAGTCCAGTGTTCAATATTTGGGTGATGGATATTCTAGAAGCTCAATCCCTACTGTTACACAATATACTCATGTAACAAACACGCACACGTATCCCCTGCATCTGAAAAATCCGTTGTCTGGCTGTTTCCCCGCAAGCTATGTGGGGAACATGAGTCAGGGAAGTCTGCTAGGTGTAGCTCCTTTTCTGAGGGTGAGATTCATAATAAGATTGTTAATAGAAAACGGAGAGGAAGGAGTGGAGAAAAAGACACCAATGGAAGCTACAGTTTCCTGAATAAGAGAATCTAAGGTGCATATATGCAGTCAAGCGCTAAACTTTTAAAGTTCCCTAGGCAGTGTAAACATGAAGCATAGTCTCTTTATGGGGTGGCAATGATGTGGTGTCTCGTTTTGTGAGATGATAAGTCAATTGGGCTGACACCGTCATGGTTTCAAGCAATCCTCCTTGCAGGAGCTTCTCAGCTCTCCAGCTCGTAGATTTCTGATGATCAGAGAATGGCAGCTTCAGGGCTCTGGGTGGTAGCTGGCTGCCCAGTCACTGACCGAGGATGTCTAACACCAACCTTGTTACCTTCTCTCAGTGCTGCAGCTCCTGCTTCCAGCCATGGATGTCACAGATATCTTCTTTGGTCTTTCTCAGGCTCACTTCACATCCTGCCTTTTGTTTTACAAGGAGGTGTTTTCTGGAAGGAACCTTTTCCGTTCCGCTCGTCTCCCCAGCGACATCACACTTGGGCTGTTACACAGATGTACAGTGGTATTGTTTGTGTGTGTGTGTGCATGTGTGTGCGTCCCCAGCTAGGCTCTTGCTGATAGACAGGCTCTTATCTTAAATGCCATTTATTTCCTTACAAGGACTTACAATAAGTAGCCAAGTGTTAGGCACAGCAGACATACAATACCATTAATTAAACAAACTACCATGGAAATAGAAAGGCTTGTTCAAAGCAACTTAGAATATTTAAAGAAACATCTGGGGCGGGTGCGGTGGCTTACGCCTGTAATCCCACCACTTTAGGAGGCTGAGGTGGGTGGATCACAAGGTCAGGAGTTCAAGACCAGCCTGGCCAACTTAGTGAAACCCCCGTCTCTACTAAAAATATAAAAAATAGCTGGGTGTGGTGGCACACACCTGTAGTCCCAGCTACTGGAGGGGCTGAGGTGGGAGGCTCACTTGAACCCGGGAGTTGGAGGTTGCGGTGAGCTGAGACCATGCCATTGCACTCCAGCCTGCGTGACAGAGTGAGACATCCTCTCAAAAAAAGAAAAATCTAAGTGAGAGAGAGAATCTCTGTTAATATGTTAATACACGTTCTAGAAATGGTGCTCTTTGACTAGTTTGTTATGACCCAGATGTCTGTATCTTACTTTATAACAGATAACAGCCACTGATCCACTTTATATTTTTAAAAGGACGGATGAAGGTTTTTTTTTTTTTTTTTTTTTTTTGGTATTTGAGGTTATTTTTTTTTCTAAATTGTATTTAGGTTCTAGGGTACATGTGCAGATCATGCAGGATTGCTGCACAGGTACATACATGGCAAGGTGGTTTGCTGCCTTCATCCCCCCATCACCTATATCTGGCATTTCTCCCCAAGGTATCCCTCCTCACCCTCCCCACCCCCGTCCCTCCCCTAGCCCCCGACAACTGACCGCAGTGTGTGATGCTCCCCTCCCTGTGTCCATGTGTTCTCATTGTTCAACACCTGCCTGTGAGTGACAACATGCGGTGTTTGGTTTTCTGTTCTTGTGTCAGTTTGCTGAGAATGATGGTTTCCAGATTCATCTATGTCCCTATGAAGGACACAAACTCAATTTTTATGGCTACATAGTATTCCATGGTATATACGTGCCATTTCTTTATCCAGTCTATTGTTGATGGACATTTGGTTTGGTTCCAGGTCTTTGCTGTTGTAAACAGTGCCACAATGAACATATGTGTGCATGTGTCTTTATAATAGAATGATTTATAATTCTTTGGGTATATACCCGGTAATGGGATTGCTGGGTCAAATGGTATTTCTATTTCTAGGTCCTTGAGGAACTGCCGCACTGTCTACCACAATGGTTGAACTAATTTACACTCCCACCAACAGTGTAAAAGTGATCCTTCTTGTTCTTTTGCCAGGCTGGAGTGCAGTGGCACGATCTCGGCTCACTGCAACAACCTCTGTCTCCCAGATTCAAGCAAGTAGCTGGGATTACAGGTATGTGCCACCACATCCGGCTAATTTTTTGTATTTTAGTAGAGACAGAATTTCACCATGGCCAGGATGGTCTCAATCTCCTGACCTCATGGTCTGCCTGCCTTGACCTCCCAAAGTGCTGGGATTACAGGCGTGAGCCACCGTGCCTGGCCAGGATGAAGTTTTTAACTTGAAGTTTTATAACAAAGTTAAAATAATTTCCGAACCCTTTTACAACAATAATAGTGGTAATATTTATCATGTGAAGATAATTTATTCTGAATCTGTGTATCATTGTAGTTGGCTTGGATTAAAAAGTAAATTTGTGCTTTAGGTCTTTGCTCCTGTTTCCTGTGCTTCAGAAAATGCTTGTTAGCTAAGGAGACATTTCAGTTTGCTCTGCCCTGCAGTCATCTTTCGTCTGTAAAGACTCTTTCTCTTGCTGTGCCTGTGTTGAGAGGCAGAAAGCATGTCTTGCAGATGGACTCAGATTCAGGGTCTACCCACACTCTGTACCTCTGCCACTCTCTCCGGTAACTGCTCTGGCTGAAGGATGTTGATTTTGTATCACATTATAGTCACAGCTATGTGGAAGAAATTTATGGGTAGAGAAATTTTCTGAGCCCTTATAGAGAGTTATTTAAAACGAACACAGCCTTAGATTGGTTGATTCACTGGGATTAGTGGATTCACTCTGCACAAATTTTCATAATAACTTTCAGTGATGGGGTTCAGCTTTGAGAGATGGGCTTGGAGTTCTGCCTGAGTTCTAGCCTGGAATGTAGGGCTAAGTTGTCAAGATATAGAAGGGTCATAATCATTCCTTTTTACTCTTTATTTTGGGTTTTTCAGGTAAACCCCAGGTAAATGGTTTTCTTTTTTTAATTTTAATTTTTGTAGTACATAGGACATGCATATATTTATGTGGTACATGAGATGTTTTGATACAGGCATCTAATATGTAATAATCACATAATTGAAATGGAGGTATCCATCTCCTCAAGCATTTATAATGTGGATTACAAGCAATCCAATTATACTCTTTTAGTTATTTTAAAATGTACAATTAAATTACTATCAAGTATAGTCCCTCTGTTGCACTGTCAAATAGTGGGTATTATTCATTCTTTGTAACTATTTTGTTTTGTACTAATTAACCATCCCTACCACCCTCTATCCCCCCACTACCCTTCCCAGCCTCTGGTAACCATCTTTCTACTCTCTATGTTCACAAGTTCAATTGTTTTCAATTTTAGATCCCACAAATAACTGAGAACATGTGATATTTGTCTTCCTATGCCTGGTTTATTTAACTTAGCATAATGACCTCCAGTCCCATCCATATTGTTGCAAATACAGGATCTTATTCATTTTTTATGGCTGAATAGTACTTCGTGTAGAGTGTTTTCTCCACAGCTCCTCTGCCCATCTCTTTTCCTTCAAAGAGGAAGATGAAAGGCTTGAGTCACAAAGTCTTGTTTCCTTAAAATTAAGGAAAATATAAAATACAAGGAACGGAAATATTTGCTGTAAGGTAGAATGCCCTGAAGAGTGAAGGAGTACTGTTTGATTTGATGTGTGCTGGGAGACATTTTCTTCTACACAATGCCCAAATTTCTCCTTGCCACTTAACCTTTAACCATTTATCAGCTGGTGACTATGGTAGAGTGGTAACTGTAGGTCTATTTCATAGTCTTCCAAGCTATGTAAAACATTGTAGAAATATAGGTGGTCATTTTAAAAAATGAAGTTAAAATTCTGTGTCTTCCATTAACATATTTTAGTTCTCAAACTTTAGCTAATAGGTTTCCCTTAATGTTAGCTCAGCTGCTTCCTGCCAGAACAGAAAACTATTGTTAACCGTTATAGATTAGAGATATGCAGACTGGCATATAGATCCATGACTATGTATTCTTTATACATTTTGAGGCTGATAAACCCTCCTTTTTCAACCCTTTATTGCCACTTTCAGAAACGCCCATTAATCTTATAAATAACATTGTGCCTAACACCATGTTTTTCTTCAGGATATCCACGTAACACACCAGTTGTTGGGCTTTGAACGAGAAGAGTCTGAGTCATTCTTAGCTTGAGTTCCAAAGCTCCCCAGGCTTTTCCATTATACTTGCCTAAAGCCATTTCCCCTCTTCTTATGTTATATTTGTACAGCCTTTTTCTTCCTAAAGGGATTACATCCACATCTGTTTCTATTAAACACCACCTTGCTTATCTTTTTTCCCTTCCAAATTGTCAAGGCCACCTCTTTCTTCTTAACTCTGTGTCCTAGCCTCATCTCCATGGAGATTTATCTAAGACCTGCTTGGAGGAAATATCTTATTAAAATGTAAATAGATTCTCAACGTTTCAAACACATTCAATTCATCCTAATTTGGCTATTTATTTGTTGAGTTCATGTTTCTATTTCTTAAACAAAATTTAAAAGACAGAAACTTTACATGGAGTTTTTGCATGGTAGGAGAGTAAGGCATTTGGAAGTTTATGTATAATTGTTGTTATGGAACAGCAATCTGTGCCATAAAATTAAAAATTTATTTCCCTTTCTTTGCATTTTAAGGAAACGAGATTTCCAGATTGGATTGGGGATAAGGATGTTTTATGTTTTCATAGCTGATTGACTGAGCCCTTTGTGTTTTCTTACTGTGTTAAAGAACTCTGAGTCCTGCTTAGACAGATGCAAAATAGAAATGTGTTTCCTCTCCCCACTTGACTCTTATAATGCAGTGTCTTTTATTAGTAGGAATGAAATTCAGGAAATGGGAAATTGAGACTTGGCTCAAATTACTTCAGAAATATGGCTATTGCAACTCCATTATTTTGTTCCTATGACAATTTTCAGGATAGTCAGCACAAACTAAATCAAGTGACATGACTAAAACACTGTGAGTTTTAATTAATTGATCTCTACAAAAATAATTTGGGGACAAAAAGGCTATACAATGGAAAAATATTAGCATAGTGATGACTGCATATAACAAAAGTTTTCTAGGAACTATTTTTATAGCCATCTTTGTCTCTGCAGTGCTCTCATCCCTTCTACTCAGCTCATGTCACACTTTATGTGAATCTCAAGTTATCCATTGCTTGGCTGCTTCTGCTTTTGGAATCTGCAAAGAAGCTGGGCAGAGGGTCTAGAAGGGGCTGGTGGGAACTGAAGATGAGGATAAGGATTAGGCTGTCACTCTAGGTACAATGAGGGAGTTCTGCAGATTGGAACTAGGTTCTAGTAGGAAGTAAAAATATAACATAATGTACATGTATGCGTATATGCACACAGTCTCACCCCCTGCAAAACCAGTGAATAAAGAAGTCGAGTATTCCTTGAAGAAAACGAGAAACAAAAACATCCCAGAAGTCAACAGACACAATTTGTTCACTCATTTACTGATGTATTTCCATATTTGCTTCTTTCTCAGTACCCTGTGCTAAGAAAGATATTAACAGAAGATTTAAAAAATGGCCAAATATCTTTTAAGAAAGTAAAATTAATTTGAGCCAATATTCACATATGTATAAGATTAAATTGTAATTTAAAAGCTCAGATGTTTATTGCCTTTACACTGCTGCTGAGCACCACTGGGTTCATGGAAAAAAGAAAACCCACTTGTTTTTTTCTTTTTTTAAAAAAACTTATTTTAAGTTCTGGGGTACCTATGCAGGTTTGTGATACAGGTAGACTTGTGTCATGGGGGTTTGTTGTACAGACTATTTTGTCACGGAGATATTAAGCCTAGTACCCATTAGTTAATTTTCTTGATCCTCTCCCTCTCCCACCCTCTACTTTCCGGTAGGCCCCAGTGTGTGTTTCTCTCTGTATGTCCAGGTGTTCTCATCATTCAGCTCCCACTTATAAGTAAGAACATGTGGTATTTAGTTTTCTGTTTCTGCATGAATTTGCTAAGGATAATGGCCTGTAGCTCTATCCATGTTCCTGAAAAGGACATGATCTCGTTCTTTTTTATGGTATTTCATGATATATATGTGCCACATTTCCTTTCTCCTCTTGTTAGGAGTGTAAATTAGTTCAACCGTTGTGGAAAATAGCATGGTGATTCCTCAAAGCCCAGTTGTTACTAAAAGAGTTATTCTTTGGGGATTCCTTCTGTTATAGGACATAAAGGCAAACACATCGTAAAAGGCTGTGGGCAATGGCACCTTTCAAGACCACATCTAGTAAAATGTCCTGAACTGATTCTCCTGGAGTCAGTCACTAGATACATAGGGCAAAGCAAGGAATACAGTAGGAATTTGTATGTTAGCTTCCTTCCAGCTCCCAGAGAAATACAAATTTCAGTTCAGATTTGAAATGTAAAATAAATGATTGAGAACAGTGAAAAGGAACTATAGCATTAAATGGACTTCACCAGCTAACAGAAAATTAACTTCTCAAGTCCTGTTTACCAGTGACATCGGTTTGTTTCTCTAAACTTGCTGCAGCTTCATATAGACTGTTTAAAAGGTTAGATGCCAGGACCCTGCTGCAACAAAGAGTTACACAAGGAGGTGGATGTCAGGAGTGCACAAATGCACATAAAAGGAAAATGTTTGAGCTTTTAAAGGTGAAAACACCAAGGCAGAGAATTAGAGTAAAATGTTTTCCCTAGTTCAACTGAGAAAGAGAGTTTGATGGGTTGTTTTCCTAGACGAAGGAAAGGAAGGATGTTTATGTGGACTGGATGGGTATAAAATGAATATAATGGTACCCCGAAATGAGCATCATATATTCTATTCACACCAGGTGCTCTGATTTATAATTATCCTAATTGAGCCCAGAATTGGGACAAATGGATCTTCACATGGCATTTTCTTCTTAGGCACTGAGTATATTGGGCACATACTACCATAACAACTACAGGGTGCAAGTAAGGATTTCTTATTACAGCTTACTTGCAATGGATGTGTATTTCTAGGTCACTGATTCTGGCACTGCAGTGTTCATGGCAAACTGCAGCTGGGGCATGAAGGGGGATTTGTATGCAGGATGATCAGCACAACTGGATGGACTCTATAACTGGATCTGCTTGGATGACTAACTCTAAAGGAAGCCTGGGTGTCTCTAGATAGCATCCAACCTAATGGGAAATGCACTTGAGTTTGGATGTGCTGATATTCAAGTACATTAAATGAAAACATACTGAGTTGCCAACACGGAAAAAAAAAATAAAGCATTACAAACAGCAAGAGAAGTAGTGACTAAAATGTCTCCTTTGGTCCTGAATCCTGAATCCTATTTTATTGTGGGGGAATCCATTAGCAGAAAAGATAAGATTGAAGATCGAGATCTTCCAAATAATGTTAAGTACCTGTCTATCACAGCACATCATCTAAGAGATGGTGTTAGCTGTTTTACTCTGTTCTGGGAACACACTTATCTTTTTAAGTTGGTTACATTCAACCATGATGGTATTCAGGTTGTTGACACATGATTTGTAGGAGGATTTCGTTTTCCTTAAACTACAATATGAATTCTGAAATGAAAATCTAATCTCCAAACTAGTGCAGGTCAATTTGTAAAAACATCTTAAAACATGAGTGCAGAGAATCTTGAAATATTAGGAAGAATAATTTTCCTGGTGTCAGGAGAAAGCAGTGTAGGAAAAGCAGGGTCATTAGTAGCTGATTTGCTGAGCCAAATGCAGGCCTTGTGACATGTTTAAGCTGATCCAGAGACTGATATTTGCTTAAGGGTGCAAATGTCTATCTCTTTGTTGAACTCTGAAAGCACTGCTGGAATATAAAAGAGATATCTTATTCTTCAGTCTTGGAAGGAAAATTAGATATTTTTGGGTATTATTGGTTCCAGTCTCTATATTGAGTTTATAAAGAAAACGAGGACCCAAGGGGCTCCTGTCTGTTGTCCCAGGGTCACCCAGGGCAGGCTGGTTCTTAAGACATTTACAAACTACTTATGTACACACTGGTGTATACATGTGCATATGTTTGTGTGTGTGTGTGTGTGTGTGTGTGTGTGTGTGTGTGTGTGTGTGAAGAGCTTTGATTGGAGAGGAAAGAACCCTGCAGCCATGGATTCCAATGCAGGCTCACTGCTTTAACCCACACGCATTGGACAATTTTAGGTAAGTGCTCTTGCTTTGGATTATCATCTGGCCATGAGGAACCTGTACTCAGTCCTAACATTTCTGGTCTAATATCTGTTGAATGTGCTGAGAAAGATAGTTGATACTAAGTGCATTTTCTTTCTGTGTATAAACTTGCAAACATGTAATGGAAGCCTACTGCATGTCAGGTGCCTTCCTGTTAGCTGGGGACACCAGAGCAAAGAAAAGACAAATTTGAGCAAAGACGTGGAGAAGGGAACAGAAAGAGAAAAGAATGTTCTAGGTAAAGAGAAAATCAATTGCAAAAGGCCTTGAGGTGGGAGTCTGCCTGGCATGTTTGAGAAAAAGCAAGGAGTCCACTCCGGCTGGAGCAGAGTAAGGGAAGGTTGAGGAATAAATGGTGAAATTAGAGATCAAAAGGATATATAGGAATGAAAAGACGACGTGGGATTTTTCTCTGTGTCAACTGGGAATGAATCATCATACGGTGCCGAACCTGGACAGTGACAGGGGCAGACCTGTGTTTTGAATGAAACAATGGCTGATGTGCTGAGAATAGATTCCAGGTGGTGCCAAAAGAGGAAGTGGGGAGAAACGTTAGGAGGCTGTGATGGTGATCCTGGAAAGAGTTGCTTACACCAAGGCATTAATAGAAGAGAGAGTGAAAAGGGCTCAGTTCAGATTCTTGATATATTTTGAAAAATAGGGCTAATTGAGTTGCTAATGGATTGGACATGGGCTGTGACAGAAGGAGAGAAGACAAGCAGGAACCAAGGTTTAAAGGGTTGATACCAGAAGGATGGGATTTCCATTTACTAAAATTGGGAAGCCTGTTGGAAGAGCAGATGTAGGGGATTAGGTATTTGTCAGTTTGTTTGTTTAGTGGGGGGTAGGCATTCCATTTTGGACACAGAAAATTTGAGGTTCCTGTTTGCAATCTAAATAGAGATGTCAAGTCCAGGCATAGTGGCTCACACCTTTAATCCTAGCACTTTGGGAAGTTCAGGTGGACAGATTACTTGAGCCCAGGAGTGTGAGGCCAGCCTGGACAACATGACAAAAAACCCCATTTGTACAAAAAATTAACTGAGTGTGGTGGTGCAGACTGTAGTCCCAGCTACACAGGAGGCTGAAGTGGGAGGATTTCTTGAGTCTGGGAGGTTGAGGCTGCAGTGAGCCAAGATCATGCCACTGTACTCCAGCCTGGGGTACAGAGTGAGACTCTGTCTTAAAAAAAAAAAAAGAAAGAAAACCCTCTGTCAAGCGGACAGAGTTTGGGGTGTAAGATGGGAATCGTCAGCATACATGTAGTATTTAAAGCTATGAGTTCTCTAAGGAGTGAGTATATACATAGGCATAGAAGACATCACTGGAAAAAGCATGGTGGCCCTACAGTGTTCAGAGAGGTCTGGAGATGGGGAAGAACCATAAATGAAACTGAAGAGAGAGGTCATTTAGGAACGAGAAGAAACGGGACAGTGGGCTGATTGGGAAGCCAAGTGAAGGCTGTCCAACACTGCTGTTAGGTCAATGTGGGAGAACACTGGGATGAGAACGAGGGGAAAGAGGTTTCACACTTTAATCTTTCACTAGCTGGAGGTGGTGCCACTTCTGACTTCGCAAACCCTAGAATCTTGGTCTCTCTCAATTTCTTCTTATTCCTGCTTGCAGATAGAAGTTCTTTTCTGAGCTGATTTCCCATGAAGTACTTTGTCAAATCCATACAATAATGACCAACTCATGCCATTAACATCCTGTTTTCTAATTACTTCCCATAGAGCTACAATATTATTAGGTACATGAGCTGTCTGAAAGGTTATCAGACATGATCATTGACGAGGTACTTTGCTGCTTCATAATGTGGCTTACCATCTTTCCAGCCTGTAACAGAATTTTCTTTACTACTCCTTTTTAAGTCAATATTTAAGATTTCAGTTTTAAGGTTTTGAGTGATGACTCCTTGAGAACCAATGAAATGCTAGGCAGTCCCCAAATTCCAGTGGCCTAAAAGAACAAGTATTTATTTTGCACTCATGCAAGGTCCCCTGCAGATTTAGGAGGCTCTGGGGTGACTGTCCTTCAGCTCTTGGCTCAGCCTGGCACTTCCACAAGCTCCAAGGGAAGGGAAGACGGTTGGAAGTTGACCACCAGGGAAGTGCTTCCAGTAGGAATTATACACCACTCCCAAAGCAAAACCAGATGGTTGATTCTAATTTCTAAGGCTTGGAGAAGAAGAGGAAAAAGAAGAAGGAGAAGAAGAGGAAGATAAGGAGGAGGAAGAGGAAGAAGCTATCTGAGAACAGCTTAAAGCAGGCCTCAGAAATGGTTATTTTATCTATACAATCACAAATTAGTGTAAAGTCCTACGAATTTACTTTTTATCTTCTTATTTAATACCAAGATAATTTTCTTGAAGGAAATCTGTGCTTACTTCTGGGTATCTCTGAGATTTCAAAGAATAGCTAGCATACTATGAACAGGTAAAGTTTTTAGTAAAACTACAATAATGCTCTTAGAAGGAGATAGTGTACTAATTTTTTATGGTTTGAACTCTTCCCTAAAGTAATTCATCCCAGTGTTAGCAGAGCCTAAAAGTAAAATGACATCGAGCCCTCCCCGAGACCTCTGCTTTGTTTCTAATGCAGGTCTTTCCAAGGTCCCCGCTTTGTTGTTTCCAGTTTATTTTTCACAAGCTTATATTGAAGCAGCACCTGTTTTTAGCTGCCACTTACAAGTACTTTAGTTACAATTGATGGTATCATAAAGCAGTCATTACATACTCAGTGTAAACATATTTATACATAGTTGATCTAGTATTAATGAGAACAAGCTATTTTACCATTAGTGGAACGTCCAAATCTTAGTATTGGTCAAGGAAACTGTCTCTTTCTTTGTCTATCTGCGTTTTTCTAACAAAGCACTATAGACTGCATGGCTTATAAACAATAGAAATTTATTTCTTGTAGTTCTAGAGGCTGGAAGTCTGAGGTCAAGAAGCCAGAATGGTCACGTTTTGGTGAGGGTCCTCTTCCAAGCTGCAGAATGCTGGCTTCTCATTGTACCCTCACATGGCAGGAAGAGGGTGAGAGAGTTCTTCAGGGTCCCTTTTATAAAGGCATTAATATCGTTCAAGAGCTCTCCAACCTCACGATCTGATTACCTCCCAAAGCCTCACCTTCTAATATCATCACATTGGAGGCAGGCATTTCAACATAGGAATCTGGGGGAAGGAGATGGGCACAAACATACAATCCATTGCAAAAAGACCCAGGCAAAATGACCAAACCTTATTGAAATCTCTGTATTCCAGTGGATTTGATTACCACTTGTATATTTGTAGTACAAATGAGGAAAAAGCAATACAAATAAAAGTGACTTTGTTTTGGACAGGTCTACAATTCTATGAAGGTAACACATTTCTCATATAATAACTTGTCAGTTACGTGCAGTGATAAGTAGTTCACAAGTTGTTTCATAGATTCACTCTCATTTGCATCTCACACAGTCAATTGGGAATGTGTTCACTGTTTTCATTTTACAAAGAAGTAAATAGAAAGTGAAATAAAGAAATGCAGGCTTGCTAACATTTACACAGTTAGCAACTGACAAAGCTGGAATTAAAATCTGTTATCTGGTTTTCTTTTGTGCCATTTCTACAAGCAATCCTCTAGATAATACAAAGTAAAGAGTATTAATTTTTGTATCACGACCTGAAATTTATTTTATTTCATTAAACAAATAGTTGTACTGAAAAGAGCACATGAAGCTGTTCAAGTAGTGCCCTTGGTTACCTGTGTGTCTTCAGCTCTTTAAAGTTCCTTTTGTGTACCTGCCCCTGGGGCATCTGATAATAATTCATTTGTGCTTCTTTAAATATACTCCCAACACCAAAGAGGGGGCTTCTTTTTAAGAGTAACTCTTTATGAATTTGCAAGTTTTTGATTGTTCTCAGTTAGTAGAAGTGCTTTAGCATCTTGAATAGTGTTCTTGTTTCAGGATTTTGCTCATCGGACTCGTTACAGAGATTAAAGCATGTACATTTCTATTAAAAGTTTTTTTTCATTTTGATAGCTTTTGGGGTACAGGTGGTTTTTGGTGACATGAATCAATTGTATAGCAGGTAAAGTCTGAGATTTTTAGTGTACCTGTCTCCCAAGTAGTGTACATTGTGCATGTACACCCAATATGTAGTTTTTTCCTCTTGTCCAGCCTCCTGACTCAACTTTTGAGTCTCTGGAGTCCATTGTATCATTCATATGCCTTTGCTTACCTGTAGTTTAGCTCCCACTTATAAGTGAGAAATACAGTATTTAGTTTTCCATTCCTGAGTTACTTCAGTTAGAATAATGGCCTCCAGCTCCATCCAAGTTGCTGCAAAAGACATTATTTCATTCTTTGTATGACTGAGTCATATTCCATATGTATGCATACCACATTTTCTTTATTCACTCATTGGTCAATGGGCACTTAGGTTGGCTCCATATCTTTGCAGTTGTAAATTGTGCTGCAATAAACATATGTGTGCCGTTACTTTTTGATATAACAACTTCTTTTCCTTTGGGTAGATACCCAGTGGTAGAATTGCTGAATGGAATGGTAGATCTACCTTTAGTTCTTTAAGAAATCTGCATACTGGTTTCCACAGAGGTTGTACCCATTTACATTCCCATCAGGAGTGCATAAGCATTCCCTTTTCAACACATCCATGCCAGCTTCTATTGTTTTTTGTCTTTTCAATAGTGGCCATTCTTGGAAGAGTAAGATGGTATCTTGTTGTGGCTTTAGTTTGTATTTCCCTGATGATTAGTGATGTTGAACATTTTTTCATGTTTGTTGGCCATTTGTATTTCTTCTTTTGAGAAATGTCTGTTCATGTCGTTTGCCCACTTGTTGATGGGATTATTTTCTTTTTCTTGAGATTTGTTTGAGTTACTTGTAGATTCTGAATATTAGTTTTTTGTTGGATGCGTAGTTTGCAAACATTTCCTCCCATTCTCTGGGTTGTCTGTTTATTCTGCTGATTATTTCTTTTGCTGGCAAGCATGTACTTTTATCTTATCTTTTCATTTTCTTGATTATAATTGGAGTTTTGGAATGAATAATTTGATGGAACTGGATCCAAAGATACTACTTTTCTACAATAGGATTGAATCATCTGTTGACTTTTTAGGGGGTATTTGTTGAGTAAAATATTGGTAAGAGTCAATTCTCTCTAAAAAAAAAGATAGTCCTTGAAATCTGAATTAATTTATTTTTTGTTTCCCATTAGGTAATTATGTACTATTTTACCTCTCTGTATTTAGATTTCTTTCTTAGATGCATGGAGGGCATCACCACACAGTTTTTAATGGTACATACATGATATATTCAATTTTAAGTTTGATGGAAAGGGTACCACATAATCTTAATATAATTCTGTGATTAATGTCTTGTCTAGGGCAATATCACAACCCTTCAGGTGATCTAATGAGTGAACATTCTGTATAGTATAAGAGCAAAGCCAAAAATACTTCTGGTATCAGTTTCTCTCTACTAGAGAACCTGCTGAAATAATAAACATTTCCTGAAAAACCATCAATGAAAATTTGAGGTTAAAGATACCATTCATTATGAAATTGGACTCCAAAATTTAAATAAAATCAAGGTTTAATTTCAAAACTGAATTAAAGGACATGTGCAAAATATATTGGACCAGAATTAGAAAGAGATCAATATGCCTTTCACTTTCAAGAATAATGTGATGGTTCACAGCAGGCAAGTGTGATCACTGCAAAATAAAAATGTCTAATAAAATATTTACAAAGTTTGAAGGTATCAGTATGCTATAGAAGCAACCTGGATTAGATGAATCAAAATTCCAGAGATGAGAGAATTTATCAGAGGCGAGATCGTGATTTCTAGCCGTATGTGTGTTTTTCAATGGGAATTTTGCACTGGTCCTAATATATAATTAAAGATGGGGATCTAGTTCAAAATATTTTGAGAGATAGAATGAAAAGTCCTCCAGTCTTGATGTGCAGAGGGAATAAAGATCCATCTGCGAGGAAACACAAAGCTGGTCCTTCTGGAAATACTTTTTTGGGGAGATTTTGAGACCATTAGGGATTCTGTGTTAGAGGGCTAGGCTAGAAACCCTGAAGTCAAGATCGATTACCCACAGAACTTATTGGGGCTGAGGAGACAGACCCATCAGACTATTGATCTAAAATTTTAGAAACCCATGCATCAGGAATACAAGTGAACCAAAGACAGAAAGCCTTATGTAAACTGCCATGTAGCTCCAACCCAGATTAAGTTACAATTGTTTTGAGCCAATCAATTAATTACTTTATCATGAAAAGGAAATCTGTCTCTAGTAGAAGATAATATCATCTGGATTATGAATGGTTCTTTTATAAACAATATTCAATGTACGACAAAAACCTGTATGCACAAAGAGGCAATCAAATAGGACCTATTATGATAGGAAAAGGTTGATGAGAGGCTCAGACTCAGAAATGATCCAGATTTGGAGTTAGTATAAAGTACTTTAAAGTAACTATTAAAATATCTTCAAGGAAAGAGAGAAAATGATGAATAGAATAGATGAAAGAATAGACCATGTCAACAAAAAATTAAAATTGATAAAAAGAATTCAATGGACATTATAAACCAAAAAATACGGCATTGAACACTAAATATTCAGTGGAGAGTTTTAACAGCAGATTGAAGAACAAAATACAGGACTAAAAGGTTAGAAGGTAGGCTGGAATAAAATACCAAAGCAAACCACAAAGAGGAAAACTAATCATAATAACAGCAACACTCATAAAAATTAGAACAAAACATAAGTGAAATATGGCACGTGTTCAAAAGGCTTAACATATAAATATTGGAGTCCCAAAAGGGGAGATGTGAAAAAATGTGCCAGAAGCAATACCTGAAAAGATGAAGGGTGAGAATTTTCAAAAACATCAACTCGCAATTTCAAGAAGCTTAGTAAATTCTAAGTGGGATAAAATCAGAAAAAAGCCACATATTGGCACATAATAGTAACATGGCTGAATCCCAAAGACAGAACAAAAAAAGTGCTATGGAAAAAGAGTCATATTATTCAACTCCCATTTAGGAGTGGGAGTGAACAATGATAATACATGGACGCAGGAAGGAAAATATCACACACTGGGGCCTGTAGGGGTATTGGGGGCAGGGGAGGGAGAACATTAGGACAAATACCTGATGCATGCCTGGCTTAAAACCTCGATGACGGGTTGATAGGTGCAGCGAACTACCATGGCACATGTATACCTATGTAACAAACCTGCACATTCTGCACATGTATCCCAGAACTTAGAGTTTTCTTTTTTTTTTTTTTTTAAAGAGTCATATTTAAAAAGCCATAGATGAAAAATGCTTCTAAGGAAGGGTGATAGCCAATTTCTCAACAGAAATGATAAAAGCCCCAAGACAATGGAATAATAACTTTATTTCTTTTTCTTTTCTTTTTTTAAAAAGTTTATTTTAGGTTTGAAGGTACATATGAAGGCTTGTTACACAGGTAAACTCAGGTCACAGGGGTTTGTTGTACAGATTATTTCATCACCCAGGTATTAAGACTGCACCCAATAGCTATCTTTTCTGCTCTTCTCCCTCCTCTTACCCTCCACCCTCAAGTAGAACCCAGTGTTTGTTGTATCCTTCTTTGTGTTTATAAGTTCTCATCATTTAATTCCTACTTATAAGCTAGAAGATGTGGTATTTGGTTTTCTGTTCCTGCATGAGTTTGCTAAAGATGAAAGCCTCTGGCTCCATCCATGTTCCCACAAAAGACATAATTTCATTCTTTTTTTATGGCTGTATAGTATTCCATGGTGTATATATAGCACATTTTCTTTATCTAGGAATTATAACTTTAAAGTAGTGAAAGAAAATAACCACCAGCTCAGAATCTAGATAGGCTAGTGAAATTTTCCTTAACAAATAAAGGCATAATAGCTATTTTCAGACAAAGGAAGACTGAAAATAATTGTCATCAGAAGGTTGTAAATAAAAGAAATAATAAAGGTTATACATGCAGGAAGAGTATGATCCCAGATGGAAATATGGAGATTCAGGAAGTGATGAAAAATGCCTAAAAGAGTAAACTTGTGGATAAATATTAATGACTATTGACAACACAAAACAATGAACCTAGTATCTTATAGATTTTAAATCATGGGTGGCACGATAAAAATAATGGAAGCAGAGTAAAAGAAGTCTTCTAAAATACCAGCAAAAAAGTACAGATTAGTACTTTTTTGCTGGTGTTTTAGAAGACTTTGACCTAGAAGTACAGATTTGTGCTTTGAAGTATAAATTTTGTACCAGCAAAAAAGTACAGATTAGTACTTTTTTGCTGGTATTTTAGAAGACTTTGATTTAGAAGTACAAATTAATACTTTTTTGCTGGTATTTTAGAAGACTTAAACAGTACTAAGGAAAGCATGAACATTTAACTCTCCAGGACAACTACTTAAAATAGTCACAGAATACTTTTTGTAAAGTGGATAGAAATAAAAACTAGAATAATAAAATAGCTTAATTCAAAAGAAGATGCTAAATGAGCAAAAAAGAACACAAAAATGAGACTATAGGAAATGAATAATAAGATGGTAGTTTTAAGACCCAATTGCATCAGTAATTGCACTAAATGTTTATGAATCAAATGCATACTAACATGTATCAGTTTTAGAATATAATCTACTTAGGCATAAAGCACATTGTAATATATGAGAATAGATATTTTAAATTGATTTACACATGTAAAAATATACTTCAAAATAATTTTTTTTTTGAAATCAAAATTTCTTGCAAATCAAAGCCACAGTGAGTCACCATCTTACATGAGTCAGAATGAGTATTATTGAAACATCAAAAAATAACCATGCTGGTGAGTTTGTGGAGAAAACGGAACACTCATGATAACACTGTTGGTGGGAGTGTAAATTAGTTTAGCTATTGTGGAAGACACTGTGGTGATTCCTCAAAGACCTAAAGACAGAAATACCATTTGACCCAGCAATCTCATTACTGGGTGTATACCCATATGCCCAAGGGAATAAAACATTCTATTATAAAGACACATTTGCATGTGTATGTTCATTGCAGCACTATTTACAATAGCATATTCATTGCAGCACTGCTTGCAATAGCAAAGACATGGAATCAACCTAAATGCCCATTAAATATGAATTGGATAAGGAAAATGTGGTACACATATACCCTGGAATACTATGCAGCCATAAAAAGAATGAGATGATGTCCTTTGCAGGAGCACAGATGGAGCTGGAGGTCATTTCCTTAGCAAACTATTTCTATTATCAGGGATAGAAAACCAAACACCACATGTTTTCACTTATAGGTGGGAGCTAAATGATTAGAACACATGGACACATAAAGGGGAACAACATACACTTGGGCCTTTCAAAAGGTGGAGGGTGGGAGGAAGAAGAGGATCAGGAAAAATAACTAATGGGTACTAGGCTTAATACATGGGTAGACAAATAATCTGTACAACAAACCCCATAACACAAGTTTACCTATGTAGCAAACCTGTACCTTTACCCCTGAGCTTAAAATAAAAGTTAAAAAAAGGAAGAACTCAAAATTTCTTTTCAAAAGACATATATGAAATATAGAGAATTGCTTTCAACAGGAAAGATGAGATTTATTTTGTAACAGATGTTGGGTGAGGCATCTTCTTATTAAGTCTGAACTTCCTCTTAGTAAATTATGAGACTTTTAGAGGCTGAGGCCAACAAACAAGATAATGTTTGCATTATCTTCTGCATCTGGAACCATATCTTGCATATAGAAAGATGGTAATGAATATTCATCCATTCCATTGTGCATTCTGATTTGTAGAGAAAGAACATATATCATTACAAGACAATTTACTTAACGAAAACCTTAACATACTTAACTATATGTGCATAGTGAGTCTCATAGAGGACTTTCACATATTTTATTTCATTTGTTGGCTCTTCTAGCCTTGCGTGATATGTTGTTCTTGAGTAATTATTCCAATATTGTACTCAAGGAAACTGGGAGAGGGAGGCTCAGTGAGAGGAATGAGAGATAGAATCCAAGTATTTTGACTGCTCATTCAATGCCCATATAATATTTACATATAGGCAAGTATTTTAAGTGACTTCTCAAGAACTTTTTGGCTGGACTTTAAACTTCACTGTGCAGATGGACCATTCTTTTTTTGTTTGTTTGTTTGTTTTTTTTTTTAAATAGTGACAGGGTCTCACTATATTGCCCAGGCTGACATAGAATTCCTAGCCTCAAGCAATCCTCCTGCTTCAGCTCCCAAACTGCTGGGATTACAGGTGTGAGCCACCGCTGTGCCGGGTAGCCATTCTTGAATAAGAGGTATTTACTAAGGTTAGTTCAGTGCTGGCAATTACAACAAAGCAACCATGCAGAGCCACTAGAATCGATACCATTCTCTTCTGGAACTGGGATTAGATAAACTGGTAGTGAATATGAGAAGGCATAAAGCATGGTGGTGTGAATTCTGGTTTCAGAATACTAATTAGAGTGCAGGGCTTCACAGTGAATTATTTCTATTTCCATCACCTGAAGACTCCCAGAAGGCAACTGGGCTAATTCACACTGTGTAATTCACCAAAGAATTTTAAGGTTTTATTTTCTAATAATCTATGGAGAGTTCTTAATTAGTAATTAGAAAATGATTATACCTCATCTGTAGAAAACACACTTCTTTTATTATATTGATGTGACTACGCAATTACATTTCAAATTAGTTTGAACAATATTTAATGCAGGAATTGTAATTCTGGTTTGATCTGCCAGGTAACTTAGCAGGGGCAGGTGGAGGGCAGCCTCAAGTATGCACACACGGTGGCTAATTTCACGTGGTTTCTCAACTCTGTTCTGGTGCTCTTTGCAACACACAAGATGCCAGTGAGGGCTTAATTTCACCATTCAGTCTTCATATTCTACATAATTCCTTTTAAATTATGACATATCAAGATCTTTAGTTCTTACTGAAATCAAGTGGTTTTTGTATTTCAGTATTTTTTAGATATTATTTTATTAAGTATAATTTAATTTATAAATATCTATTGTTTCAGTATATATTTCACTGTCATATTAAGTATGATTATAATAATAACTATAAATTTTTATTGCATTAAGTATTATGTAATAATCATTTTAAGTACTATTACTTAAGAAAAATATACTGCAGTGAGTCAAGAAATGCCTCTAATGTGCATTTATAATAATCAGGTTAAGGAGAAATTCAGGTATAATAATAATAATATATTGATTGTTTCAGAATGTGGCAATCCAAACAAATACAACTGTGAAAAGTTGATAAAGAGTAGGGTTTTGATGGAGTCCAAAGTGATACTTTTGAGAATGAAAGAGAGAGTAAGCCAGATGGGGACATGGGGACAGTAAGTTTAAACTAGCTTTGTCTAGGTCAACGTGGGATATGTGGCAAGCCTAATTATGGATCTGTGTATATGTGTGTGATGTTTCACTAATATGCAGCATAGACCTACTTGTATCTAATGAAAAAAGTAGCATCTATCTTCTGCTGTGTATACATTCACTGGATACTTAAATGTCTACTCTGTGCCAGGAACAGTAGAAGATGGATACACTGAGATTGCTCAGACTCAGCCCTACATTTTGCAGAAACATCATGTGAACTTGGAAAATCCCAGAGCAGAGATACCAAAAACTGAGGTGGAGGAGGAAACAGGGCTGAGTGACTGTCAAAGGCTGTGTTTCTCCAGGCGACTTGACTGTTTTTCTGCCTCGGTCTTTGACTCTGATGTTTAAAACTTAGCGTTTTTAAACACCTCGAACTGGTGTTTGAGTTAGTTTTTTTTTTTTTTTTTTAAACATTGTATGGGCTTTTCAGGAAAATGCTTTTAGTTTAAAAAGGATCCAAATACTGTATCCAGACCAAACATATACTGATTCCTTTAAGGATGCACTGTCCTTTATGGTAGCCTCATGTGGCTATTTAAATTTAAATTAATTAAAATGAAGTTAAAAGTGAAGTTCTTCAGATGCACTAAGCCATGTTTTAATTGATCAATTGCTACATGTAGCCAAGGATATAGTTTTGAGCAATATAATGTAGAACATTTTCATAATCTTCAAAATTTCTATGGAACAGCACCAATTCAAACAAATCACACACCTCTAAATGAAATGCACCAGTGATTTCCTCCTACCACTGTGTATTAGTCCATTTTCATGCTGCTAATAAAGACAAAATGATACTGGGTAACTTATACATGAAAGATGTTAAGTGGACTCACAGTTCCACATGGCCGAGGAGGCCTGAAAATCATGATGGAAGGTAGGGAGAAGCAAGTCATGTCTTACATGGAGGGCAGCAGGCAAAGAGAAAACTTGTGCAGGGCAACTCCCCATTTTAAACCATCAGATCTTGTAAGACTTATTCACTATCACCAGAACAATACAGGAAAGACCCAGCCTCCCTGATTCAATTACCTCCCACCAGGTCCCTCCCACAACATATGGGAATTGTGGGAGCTAAAATTCAAGATGAGATTTGGGTGGGGACACAGCCAAATCATATCACACCATTACCCCTTTAATATCAGAGTATTTACATCATCAAACACTCTGCCAAAAGTTTGTGAAATGCCTTCATTCACTTCTCATTCATTCAACACATATTCAATAATTATGTACTATGTGCCAGGTACTGGAATGAGTAACATAGAAAGAGAACTTGCATGTTAATTCCTAATTCAAATAATTA
This sequence comes from Saimiri boliviensis, assembly GCF_048565385.1. NCBI lineage: Eukaryota > Metazoa > Chordata > Mammalia > Primates > Cebidae > Saimiri > Saimiri boliviensis. Next base: position 139,925,259 of record NC_133449.1, on the reverse strand, counting down.
TTTAAGTATTGAAATACTGAATATTGAAAATTGGATATTGAAGATATCTCCTTTTTACATGATTGAGCCTTCTAATCAGGAAGTAAATTAATTTGTCAAACCTCCTAACATAGTAAAATCTGGAGATAACAAATACGGTATAAAATATGGGTGAGGAAAGTAACATACAAAAATATACTGATCAGTGATGTCAGGACACCTCTATCATTGCTTACTATGGCATTGCTTCTTCTATTTTTTTGAAATACTATAATTTTGGTAACATCAAAGCTTGGGGGGGATGATTTGAATGTTATATAAGAAAGGATATCTGAAAGTAACCTTCAAATGAAGATCCAGGAAATTTACAGAAATAGTATTTGAGAAACACAATTAACAGTTTATAAGAAATACGAGGTAACATTTTAAAAAACATGGCCAATTATAGTTGATGTGGGCTTTTGAAATCAGTGATAAAAAACATAATCACATAGAATTACACTTCCAGGTTCTTATTTGGACTTTTATATTCAATGTACTAAAAAGGCAAAACAAAACTTTACTCTGTTTGAAGAGATAGTTGATTTGATCCTGCAGCGAGAGAAGATTATGGTCCTAAAATGGCCTGCAATATGGAGGATTTACCTAGGATTTAGGGGCATTAGTTCAGAAAGCTAGGGTTAAACAATAGAATGAGTTACTTAGGGAAGGTTAACCTACTTCCTATTTCTCAAAGGCACTATGTGTAGAGTAAGGATAAAATTGAACTGAGGTTCGTTTGCAAGATGGCATAAGAAGGGACCAGGGTTTGATACGCCAGCTGTTTTTCTCCAACCTCCATAGGAGATCAATATATCTTTGATTTAAAAACCAGTACCATCTCTTCTCAAAGCTAAATTATCTACATTATTGATTTCCCATGAATTCTCAGGTTGGTTTCCTGAGATCTGTTTTCTGTGAGTGGCTTTAATGTTTTTCCCTTGATGTTGGGATTAGCAGTGACTTCTAAGTCACTAAATGTCGTGGGTCATCTTTAGTCTCTGCCTCCCACTCCCATCTCCAGGCAGTATTTGGCCTCTTTTCTTATTCTTGAAGGAGATTTCCTCATCCGGAAAGCAATCTCTGCTGCCATTATCAATGACCTCACACCAGTTTGGTGATGTACCTCTTTATTACAGTTTCTCAACCATCACCTGACTGGAACCATAAATAACTTACTGCCTCCTCTCTGCTTCTCCCAGTTGTCTTGCTATAAAGTATAATTTTCTAATATAAATTAGATCTTATTTCCCACTTAATACCTTTGAAGCCTCTTCACTGCGTTTAGAATGAGATCTAAGCCTCATCACCTCTCCTGTGAGTCCTGGATCACCTTACCTCTCTCTGAATTTTCAGCCGCAACTCACTAGTTATTGCTCATTCATTTATTCCTTTATTTACTAATTCTTTTTTTTTTTTTAAAGAATAAAGAAGAGGAAGAAAGAGAAAGAGGAAGAGGGAGAGAGTATGGGGGTATTGCTTTATTGCCCGGGCTAGAATTTACTAATTCTTTCACTCCAACAATTATGTGTTGAGCACTGTTCTGGAATCTGAGGTTACAATTGTAAATACAGGCCAAAATAATTGCTTTCTTGGAGGTTACATTCTAACAGTAGCTGACAGTGGCGTGATGGTGAGAGACAAGTAACAAACAGGGCAAATAAGGAAAATTATACATTAAATGATGATAAGGTCACGGGAGGAAAAGTAAGGAAGGTGTGTGCATGGAAGGTTGAAAATACAGAGAGGGTAGTGAAGGAAGGTTTCACAAAGAAGCTGACATTTGAGTAAAGACTCCGTGGAAGAGAGGGAAAAGAAGACACAGATGTTTGAGTGAAGAGAATCCTAGGCAGGAGAAATAGAAAAAAGCAACATTCTAAGGAAGGGGCTCCTATGGCATATTCTGGAATCAATGAGGAGGCCGGTATGAGGATCACTGGTGATACAAATGGGGCTGCATGTGGAGAACCCTGACAGTGGGAGGGACAGACCATGTGACCTTGAAGACCACTGTTAATAACTGCTTTTTTTTTTTTTTTTTTTTTTTTTGAGACAGAGTCTTGCTCTGTTGCCCAGGCTGGAGTGCAGTGGTGTGATTTCAGCTCACTGCACCCTCTGCCTCCTGTGTTCAAGTGATTCTCCTGCCTCAACCTCCTAAGTAGCTGGGACTGCAGGCATAGGCTACCATGCCTGGCTAATTTTTTTTTTTTATTTTTAGTAGAGATGGGGTTTTACCATGTTAGTCAGGCTGGTCTTGAACTCCTAACCTCAAATGATCTGCCTGGCTTGGCCTCCCAAAGTGGTTGGGATTACAGGCCTAAGCGACTGAGCCTGGTCAAGAACTGCTTTTATTTGGGATGAAATGAGAAGACATTAGAGGGCGTGGAGACAGGAAGGGTATGATCTGACTTAGGTTTTAGAAGGATCACTTCAATGTCTTTGTTAAAATTAGATGGGAACAGCAAGGTTTGGAAATAGGAGAACTTTTGAGAGATTCTTGTGATAATGCAGAAGAAAAATGATGAAGGCTTGGACCAATGTGGTAGCCATGGAGATAAAGAGAGATTGGTGGATGCTAGATGTGTTTTTAGGAAAGACATGCTTGCAACACATCTCTTTTACACTTCCTTGATCACAGATGCCTTTTTCCTGGGTTAGGGTCTTTCTATGGACTGCTTTCAACGGCAGGCCACTCTTTATTTTTTAAATTTATGTAAGGTCAATGGCACACAGTTAAAGTGGAAGGTTTTATAAGCTTTTGTTTATACACACACACACTACACACACGAAATCATTGCCGTAATTGAGATAATAAACATTTTCATCATTCCCCACCCAGTTTCATTTTATTCCTTCACATTCCTCACTTACCCTCATAGGTAACAAGTGATCTGTTTTCTGTCATTATAGATTATCTTGAATTTTCTAAACTTTTATGTAAATGGAATCATGCAGTATATGTTCTTTTTAGAATTTGTGTTTAGATACATATAATGTAAAATTTGCCATTTTAACCATTTCAAAGTATATTTCCCCCTGACAGACCCCAGTGTGTGATGCTCCCCTCCCTGTGTCCATGTGTTCTCATTGTTCAACACCCACCTATGAGTGAGAACATGAAGTGTTTGATTTTCTATTCTTGTATCAGTTTGCTGAGAATGATGGTTTCCAGGTTCATCCATGTCCCTACAAAGGACATGAACTCATTGTTTTTGACGGCTGCATAATATTCCATGGTGTATATGTGTTTTGAGCACTTTTAAATGAACATGATTTGATCCTTCTTAGTACAATTTTACCTTATGTCTTATTTACAAAATATTCAACTTCCTAATAATTTCTTGAGTAATTACTGTATTCTAGCTAATTTTTGAGACATTAATCCTTTATTCATAAAGTTTCTATTCTGAGTAACAGTTAATAAAAAACAGAATAGAAAGAAAAAAAGCAGGACTTCAAAAAGAACATCTTTTGTTTTTGAACAGTGGGGAGAAAGACCAGTGGAACAAATTATTCTGGGAAATCAATGGATCAACTTAACATTGATCCATGATCTCCCTTAAAACCTTTTTGTTTTAAAATTGTATTTGGGCTCTGGGGTGCATGTGCATGTCCTGCATCCTGCAGGATTGTTGCATAGGTACATACATGCCATGGTGGTTTGCTGTCTCCATCCCCCTTCTCCCGACCCTGCCCTGTTGCCTACATCAGGCATTTCTCCCGGGTGTTATCCCTCCCCCTCCTTCCTACTCCCCTGCTCTCCTTCCCTCCCCTCCCCTCCCCTCCCCTCTACCCCCTGACCTAGCCCTGTGGGTGTTTTTCCCTTCCCTGTGCCCAAGTGTTCTCATTGTTCATCACCCACCTATGAGTGAAAACATGCGGTGTTTGGTTTTCTGTTCTTGTGTCAGTTTGCTGACAGTGATGGTTTCCAGTTTCATCCATGTCTCTACAAAGGACACGAACTCATCGTTTTTTATGGCTTCATAGTATTCCATGGTGTATATGTGCCACATTTTTTTTGTCCAGTCTATCATTGATGCGCATTTGGGTTGGTTCCAGGTCTTTGCTATTGTAAACAGTGCCACAGTGAACGTATGTGTACATGTGTCTTTATGATAGAACTATTTATAATCCTTTGGGTATATATCCAGTAATGGGATTTCTGGGTCAAATGGAATTTCTATTTCTAGATCCTTGAGAAATCGCCACACTGTCTTCCATAATGGTTGACCTAATTTACACTCCCACCAACAGCGTAAAAGTGTTCCTTTTTTCTCCACATCCTCTCCAGCATCTGTTGTCTGCAGATTTTTTAATGATTGCCATTCTAACTGGTGTGAGATGGTTTCTCAGTGTGGTTTTGATTTGCATTTCTCTAATGACCAGTGATGACGAGCACATTTTCATGTATTTGTAGGCTGTATGTTTGTCTTCTTTTGAAAAGTGTCTGTTCATATCCTTTGCCTACTTTTGAATGGATTTGTTTGTTTGTTTGTTTGTTTTTCCTGTAAATCTGCTTTAGTTCTTTGTAGATTCTGGATATTAGCCCTTTGTCTGATGGGTAGATTGAGAAAATTTTTTCCCATTCTGTTGGTTGTCAGTTTACTCTAAGGATTGTTTCTTTTGCTTTGCAGAAGCTCTTGAGTTTAATTAGGTCCAATTTGTCTATTTTGGCTTTTGTTGCCATTGCTTTTGCTGTTTTAGTCATGAAGTCCTTGTCCATGCCTATGTCCTGAATTGTTTTGCCTAGTTTTTTTGTAGGGTTTTTATGGTGTTGGTTCTTTAATCCATCTGTAGTTAATTTTTGTATAAGGTGTAAGGAAGGGGTTCAGTTTCATCTCACTGCAACCTCCGCCTCCAGGGTTCAAGCAATTTTCTTCTCTCAGGCTCCTGAGGAGCTGGGATTACAGGCACCCACCACCATGCCTGGCTAATTTTTGTATGTTTAGTAGTGATGGGGTTTCACTATGTTGGCCAGGCTGGTCTTGAACTTCTGACCTCAAGTGATCTGCCTGCTTTGGCCTCCCAAAGTGTTGGGATTACAGGCGTGAACCACTGCACCCAGGCCTAAACTATTTTTTCTACATGTTTTGTTAGATTTATACCTAAATATTTTAGTTTCTAAGCAATTGTATTACATTTTTAAACTTCAGTTTCCATGTGTTTATTTTTTAGTATATAGAAATGCAATCAATTTTTGCATGTTGGTCTTGTATCCTATAACATTGAAAAACTCAAGCAATGGATAAAGGGCTTTCTAGTCAATAAATGGTGCTGCAACAACCAGTTAACCACATGCAGAAGATTGAAACTAAACTCTTCCCAAGGAACTTATTACAATCTACACTTGAGAAGTGGGGATATATGCTCCACCTCCTTGAGGACAGAGTATCTACATAAATTATTTGGAATTCTTCAGCATAGAAAGTTTGTCTCTTGTTCCCCATTTATTTATGTATTTAATCACTTATTTATATTAGTGTGCACATGTAGAAATTTATTTTCTATTCTGGGTTATAGTCCAATGGTAACGTAGTTACAGTCAATTCTCATTACTCCTGGTAGTTATGTTCTATAAAGTTGCAGCAAACAAGGATTTTGCAATGAACCATTGCACCTAGGGAAAATGTGTATATGTCTCACATAGATTTTAATCCTAAATCCTACAAACAATTTATCCTGGTAGAATATATTTTCTTTTTTAAGAAAAGAGACAATAAGTTTCAGAAGTATTAAATGACTTGCAGAGGCCACTCAATTCTCTGGTGCCAAAATTGGCCCTCAAACTTGATCCAGCTGGGCCCAGAGGCAGAGCTTCCCGCATTTGCCCCACAGCCCCTGTCGAATCCATCCTCTGGTCATGTCTGCATGAGAGCTGAAACAAGAAGGCAGAGTAGTTGCCTCGATGGACCTCAGCTGGGAACATGCCTTTTGGGTAATTCAAATTTTTAGTGCTCTGTGTATGTATGTCTGCAAATGACAATGAAAGTTACACCTGATTACTGGTGTCAGGGTTACAAATAAACTTTAGCAAGTAGGCAAATTCACAAAGGCACAATCTGCAAATAATGATCAATTGCTTCTCCCATCCCTCCCCACCTCTCTCCTCCCCACGCATCCCCTCCCCTCCCCTCCCCTCCCTTCCCCTCCCATCCCCTCCCCTCCCCTCCCCTCTCCTCCCCTTCTCTTCTTCCCTGTCAGAGTCGCTGTATTGCCCAGGCTGGAGCACAATGGCATGATCTCAGCTCATTGCAACCTCTGCCACCAAGGTTCAGGCAATTCTCCTGTCTCAGCCTCCCGAGTAGCTGGGATTACAGGCAACTGCCACTGAACTCGGCTAATTTTTATGTTCTTAGAAGAGTCAGTGTTTCACCATCTTGGCCAGGCTGGTCTTTAGTTTCTCAGGTACATAAAGAAACGCATACTCTTGTATTCATAAAGAAATGTAAGGATCCAGGTAGTCCATCTTGCAACTCAATGCAGGAATTCTTGACGTGGTTTTGGACAGGTGCCATGCAACCTTGGCCTGCAGTCTTGACAAGGCTATCCTCACACCCTTATGTGTAGTTGCCCTTCAGTTTCCACTCAAGGATCCATCATTAGAGAAGCCCTTTCAAAGTCTTAGGTTGAGTTCATCAGTTGATGATGTCATAGCCCTGCGCACCTGTTCTTCAGGGCACACATTCCATGCAGTTTATATATGTACATTTCCTTTTAACATTGTCTGATTAGAATTGTTTCTCCACTAGGGCAAAGGAACTGGGTCTTCTTCTACACACTTTGTTTCTTCAGAAACTAAGTGTGAGCACATAGTGACTCATTAATAACTGAATAAGAATAAAGGGATGAATGAGTGAACAGGGAGATCATCACCTCAGAGGACACTATTTTTCATTTTTGAATCACCTACTTATCACCAGGTATAGGTAAGATCTAAAGCTCTGTGTCAAAAATGTTATTTTCTGTTTACATATGGATGAGTAAAATCTAAAAGCCTCAATTATTTCAAGGCCCATGTAAGTCAAATCAAGATACCCTGAGGGGAAGAATGATGCTGTACAGAGATCATATTTCAATTGAGAATAAGATATTCACCTATGAGCAACTTAATTATTTGATTATATGGAGATTAGCTGGCTTATAATGCTTCACTTGCTTCTTTTTTTGCTGATTTATATTTCTGATATCTCACTAAAAAATACCCAATATTTTAACTGGGTTTGGGAATTTCAGTGAACAGATCCAAATTGGTTAAGTATGTATTAGGCTATAGACAACATCTTTACGTTATCCACCACTAGGGAAAATATTAGACAATGCATTTATTATGTTTCTTTCTCAACACATTACTTCTTTATACAACAATTCTCTTAATTATTGGACACCCTCTACCTTGTGCCAGGGTTCTGTGCTTGACTTTTACTAACTCGAGATATTTCCATGTGAAAATAATGTATGATATTGACTTCATATATTAGTAAATGAGTTGGGTGTGATGGCCCATGCCTGTAATCCCAGTACTTTGAAAGGCTGAGGTGGGTGGATCACCTGAGGTCAGGAGTTTGAGACAAGCCTGGCCAACATGGTGAAACCCCATCTCTACTAAAAATACAAAAAAAAAAAACATTAACTGGGCATGGTGGCTGGCACCTGTAATCCCAGCTACTCGGGAGGCTGCGGCAGGAGAGTTGCTTGTACTCAGGAGGTGGAGGTTGCAGTGAGCCAAAATCATGCCATTGTACTCCATCCTGGGCAACAAGAGCGAAACTCCAGCTCAATAAAAGAATGAATGAATGAATGAGTGAATGAAAATCTTATAATTTGAGCAGTCTTCAATTTCTGGTAAGATAATTATAACTTCTTCTGGTTAGAATAAATATTCTTTTATTTTTGTCCTAATTGTTTACGTGGCCAACATTCCACATGAAGGAAACATGTAAATGGGAACTCAACAAATAGATGGCATTTGTTTTGTGTAACTAACTATGCAGTGAAAATGTGACTTATCCTAGGTTATGAATCATGGTCGCTTCTTGTTGTTACAAACCCCCATTATTATTCCAGAAGTGTTGAAAGAGAGGAAGGAATAGAGGTTAAAAATTGCCTTTATTGCATCTTTGCATTTGGGTACCTCTAAGAGTTGAGGTTTTTAAAAACCATTTTGCCAGCTCATCTTGCAGACATTTTCCTGCCAGTGGATGAAATATATGATACATTCTTTCTGTCTCTGCATGTATTTTTGTAAACAATTTTTCTGACAAGGAGACTTTACTTAATGCCAAAACTGAAAAAGTTAAATAAACACATTTTCTTCATCCGAGAGGTGACTCTTCTTCATACCACCTTCCTTTCAGTTGGATATTTAATTTTACCATATATTTTTGAAGTTTGCATGCTAAGACCTATCACTCTCTGAAGTCCTCACACATAAAACTTAATCTCTGCTACTTTTATAATTATAGATGCTCCTTAGTGTACTAAACCTTCTAACAAACCCTCTGTATGTTGAAATATTGTAAGTCAAAAGTGCATTCAATACATTTAACCTACTGAACATCCTGTCTTAGCCTAGCCCACTTTAAACGTAATTTAAGTTCTCAGAAGGCTTACATTAGCCCACAGTGGGTTAACATCTTCCAATACAAAGTCTACTTTATAATAAAATGTTGAATATTCATCTCATGTAATTTATTGACTACTGTATTGAAAGTAAGAAACAGACTGGTTGTAAGGGTACTTGAGTATGGTTTCTTCAGAATGCATATTGCTTTTGCAGCATTGTAAAGTCAAAATGTTGTGAGTCGAACTATCCTAAGTCAGGGATCATCTAATGCCCATCTTCCTTTTTATTAAAATGTTCCTTTTTAGATTTATTCTAGGAGTTCTAATACACAATAATTGATGTTCAAGGAAATGAGGAAGAAAGGAAAATAATAAATTATCAAAGGAATAACATGAAGTCTTCACTGAGAGCAGAAGGACCTAGTTGTTCCAGCTGTATATGTGCAGCAAGTTCTCAATAAAATGAATAGAAAAGACTCTCATGTAAGCATTTCATTGATTAAATAGGAGTTCCCAGAAAAGTATCAAAGGAGGAAAAAATGATCCTGAAAAAGAGGAAAAGGAATAAGAATAATTTCAGAAATCTCAACCAAAAAACAGGGTCCTGGGAAATAATTGAATAGTGCCACTCTGATTCTGAAGGAGTGGTTTTCAACCTTGAAGTCTTTACTCTAATAAAGTTTCTTACAGAATGAAGATAATATCAAGACATGTAATTACTTAGAAAATGGATGTATCAGACTTTTTCTCAGGAAACTGAGACTGTGATCTAACAAAAAAAAAAAAAAGGAATAAATATGTGGTATACTTGATATGTGAAATATCTTGTCTTTTATATTTGTTGTATAAATATGCTTATATTATTTAATTATGTATTATATATAGTTATATAACTATTATATAGTTTATCTATTATATAAATATAATTATGTTTGTTATATAAACATTTTATATTTTATAATATTGTAACATATATACTTTATATATCTTCTATATAACTTATATTTTATTGTTTAGCCTGATATGCTAATTAATAAATATTCTTATATATGTTTCTAATATGTATTTTATTTTTCATTCTTTCAGTTAATTCTTTAATACATATTTTTAAAGTTACGAAAGTTAAGAATGACAGTATATTTTGATTTCCTGGGAGTATATTGCAGAAATACTGGTAAATGGTGAAATAATTTAATGATTGTGTTGAAATGAAAGAGAATGAAAAGATAGGCCAACTGTTTTGCTTTCCTATCATGGCCACCAGAAACATGCCATTCCTTGAGAGTATAACTCAACACTCTGACAGCAGAGGAACTCTTGTAGGAATTTTTCACACGAAGTGCTTTTAAAAAAGTGAAAATGAGACCAATTCCTTCAAAACCAGTGTAAGAAGACAGCAACTGAGAATCAACACATTTCAGTTGATGAAAATTTCTAGCAAAACAATCCTGAAATAGAATAAAGCTGTACCATCACACTCCGCAGGCTAACATTTGAAAAATTTTAAAAAGAAAACACTTAAAATCAGATATTCGAAACCTGAGATAAAAAATAGACAAAAAAGAAGGATTTTCACCAGAGTTGGCTCAACTTAAAGAAATGAAACCTGACAATGTTGGAAATGGCTAATAAATTACAATGGTCTTAAAAGAGAAAAAAGTTGAATGAGAATTTAGTAAGAGGCATTAAAAGAAAGAAAAACAAGAAAATTGAAATTAGAAAAAGGAAGAAGTAAACTGAGTCAGAGAAAAAAGTGGTTAAAATGAAAAACATTTCTTATATATTTTCTCTATTATCTATTATTCAATCATCTATCATTTATCTGTATATTACATACATTATATTTTTTTGAATCTTTTCAGAATAGGTTACATGCATCAGGAAATGAGGCTATTTACCCCTTAATACTCCTGTATATATTTCTTATGAAGGAGGATATTCATTTGCACAATCAGCACCGTAATCAACTATAGAGAATTTAACACCAAACATCCCTGTTACCTCGTCTATAGGTTGTATTCCAATTGCATCTATGGTCCCAATAATATCCAGTTCAGAATGCATTTGTGTCTTTTAATAATATATAAGAAGACATAAATGCATTTAATTGTTATGTCTCTTTTTTTAAATTTTCACTTTAAGTTCTGGGATACATGTGCAGAACATGCAGGCTTGTAATATAGGCATACCTTGTTATGTCTTTTTAGCCTCCTTTAATAAAGAGCTCCTTGGCCTGTGTCTTTCATTAAAAAATACAGGCCAGATATTCTATAGAATATTCTTCAATTTGCATTTCCTTGATATTTCCTCATGAATAGATTGAGATTATGCTTTTGGGCTTGAATACTACGTGAGTGCTACGTTCTCCCTGAGTAGCTACATGGGGAAACTCGTAATACCACTTTTTGTTGATGCTTTGCCTCTTTTTATGAAGTTAATTTTGGTTACTTGGTTATCTCTTTTCTCCATTACAGGCCTATTTTATTTTGTACCTAAAAAGTGTAGGGAGGTACTTTAAGATGTTGTAAATATCCTACTTTTTATTTAAAAAAATAAATTTAGCAATCATTACTGATTCTTGCATGAAACAGTTTTTACTATGATGGTTGTAAATGGTGGTATTCAAACTCCATCAATTCTTCTCTATTTGTTGTTGGAATTGTCCTGTGTGGAAGAGCTTTTTCCTTCTCTCACAATTAGTTTGTAGCTATTTGCTCTTAGTATAGATTTATGGACTCCAATTTCAGTCTATGGGTTATAATCTTATTTACCAGATGCTCATGTTATCAAGATCTGGCCAGTGGAAGCTACGTCAAGATTCCTCTGTGTTCTTTTACTATGCCTCTATCAGTTTTTGAAGTCTGCCTTGTTTTTTGGCAATGTACTTATTCCAGGCTCATGTGGTGGCTACCTCATCATTTTCCTTAGGAACCCAGTTTCCTTCCAAAGAGGAATGACATTTTAAAACCAAGACCTAGGACCTGTTCTACTGGGATGGACCCTTTTAGTAAAAAAACTGCTGAAAGCACAGAGTTTTTTTTTTTTTTTTTTCTTTTTGACAAAGTCTTGCTTTGTCTCCCAGGCTGGAGTGCAGTTGTGCGAACTCGGCTCACTGTAACCTCTGCCTCTCGGCCTCTAGCAGTTCTCCTACCTCAGCCTCCTGAGTAGTTGGGACTACAGGAGCACGCTGCCATGCCTGGCTAGTTTTTTTGTGTGTGTTTTGGTAGAACAGGGTTTCACCATGTTGCCCAGGCTGGTCTTGAACTCCTGAGCTCAGGCACTCCATCCACTTCAGCCTCCCAAAGATTCTTCTTTAATAGCAAGAAACATGACCCATGATATGAATGTTATTACTCATTTGTTCAATCTTACAATATGCACAAAATAATTCTAGTTTGATACTGTCAAAGAATTTTCCAACATGGTTTCACCAATTGATAAGCCCTCCAGCAGTGTATGGTATTTCTAGTTGCTCTACATCCTCGCCAACATTTTAGGAATGTCAGTATTTTTCTTTTAGCCATTGCAGTCTGTGTACAGTGGTATGTCATTGTGGTTTCAATTTTTATTTGCATGTCCTTGATGACTGATGAGGTTTAATATTTGTTAATTTATTTATTTGCCTCTTGAATATTTTTGTTTTGATAAAATACATCTCTACTTTTCTCTCATGTTGTCTATGTTTTTGTATTGGCTGAGTATACACTCACATGGAAGCGTCCTAGATGAGTAATTGGTGAGATTAGTTTTTAAAATATCTTCTCCTATTTTCTGTTTCTCTAAGCTCAATAATATTTTCTCCTGTATTTTATTGTAAAAATTTTATGACTTTGCCTTTACCATTAAGATCTTCAAAATCTCTTACCGCTTTTTGTGTATTGTGTGAGAAAGGGTCAAGAATCATTTTCTCCATGTTGAAATCCAAGTATATATCACCTTTTATTGGAAGGGCCATTCTTTCTTGCAATTCACCGAAGTCTCACCTTTGTTAAAATCCATGAGCCCATATTTGTGTAGCTTTTGAAGTCTCTTTTCTGTTCGATTGGAATTTTTTTTTTCTATTCTTGTGTTATGGCATGTTGTCTTAATTACTGTAGTTTTATGACACATCTTAATATTTAGTAGTGTGAATCCTTCCACTTTCTATCTGCAAAATTGTCTTGGGTATTTGTGGGCTTTTACATTTACATATACATTTTAATATCATCTTTTCAATTTCTACGATATAAAAATCCAGCTGGGATTTTCATTTGGATTGCTCTAAAGGTATACATCAGTTTAGATGGAATTATTATCTCTATAATGTTTTGTCTTGAAATTCATAGACATGTGTCTTGTTTGTTTAGGTCTTTTGTATTTTCTCTCAATTATGTCTTCAATTTTCTGTGAAATATTGAACATATTCTATTTGGCTAATCCCTAAGTATTCTTTATGCTTTCATAACTATCATTTTGAAAACTCATTTCTATTTCTTTCTGGTGTATAACAATGAAACTTTTTTGTACTGACTGTATGTAAACTTTCCAGATTCATTTATTAATTTTTAAGTGCTTGTCAGCTTTCGAGTATGTCATATAAACAACTGCATTGTCTGTTACTAACTAGAGTTATGTTTACTTTTCCAGTCCCTATGCTTTGGTAGTTGTTTTACTTATTTCCATTCACAGGCTAGGACCTGAATTACAATGTGGAATAGAAGTGGTGATAGCGGGTACCTTGTCACCTGATCTTAGTAGGTGAGATTTTAGTAATTCACCAAAAAGTATGATGTTTACTTTCGGCATTTTATCAATCCCCAATATCAAATTAGTGTTACATTCTATTTCTACTTTGCTGAATTTTTTTTTCCAGATTTTATGTTGTTTCCACCCAAAAATTCATGTGTATTTTGCATCTTGTCACAGGCAATATTTCAGGGGTTTCATAACTACCCCTAGTTTGGTGATTTTTAAAAAAAATTTGTTGATTATACTTTAAGTTCTGGGGTACATGTGCAGATCATGCCGGTTTGTTACATAGGTTTACAAATGCCATGGTGGAGGTTTGTTGCATCCGCTGTACTTTTCCGGCACCTATTGATAAGAGTGTTTTAAATTTTTCATTTCTTCCATTGTGGTAAATCACATTGTTTTGTTTTTCTAATGTGGAAACAACCTTGCATTTCTGGAATAAATTCAACTTGATTGTGGTGTATTATCTTTGTATATATTTATACAATTATTGCAGTCAATTTCACAACTATGTTCATGATGTGTATTAGTCTGTAATGTCACTATTCTTGCAATGTCCTTTTTTGGTTTTCATAGGAAAGTTAGTCTGGCCTCATTAAACAGACTAGGGCATGTTCCATCTTTATTCTGGATATTTAAAAAATCTATTTGCTCTATGTATCTTATAAATCATCAAATAGCTGTGGAAAAAATGGCCCAGAATATTGAATTCACTTTTCTGGGCCTCATGTCTCTCCAGCAAATTGGCTTTGTGAGTCCTGGCTGCCTTGGTAGGTCTCTGGTATCATCAACATGATATTTTCTGTATTTTAAAGATTTTCTTGGTGAGAGGTCCATTTTGCTGTAGACTGGCCTATCATAGTGGAAGCCCCTCCCTCATTTTTAACCCCATTTCTCCAGCTTTTGTTATTTTTCACAAGGGGCAGGTAGATCAAGAATTTTTCAGCTTGTGTGTTACAAATATTCATTAGAGACTTTTAGATTGCTGTCTGTGTTCACCTTCTTATGCTTGAATGGTTTCGGAATGAGGAAGAATATTTACTGAGACAAATGCTCTGTCAGTTTGACAATGCTCTTTTCAAACTGGGTGCCTCTCAAAGCAGGTTCTGTATGGTTCATTACTCATTTGCTGCACTATCCTCATCTTTTAAGATTTGCTTTAGGTGATGCTAGTCTGCAGAGGTTTCTGTTTTCTGTTACATGCAATGTTTAGTTTTTTTTTTTAAAAAGAAGTTTTAGAATAGTTAAACATGTTCTTCTTGGTTTTGCTAATAAAGAATGCTTACTTTAATTTTGGTAAAATCTCATTTAAACACACCCTGGAGGGATTTCTTTGGGTAAAATCTGGGTATTAAGTTATGCATGCATGCACACACAATACTTCTGAAAGGTTAACTCAAAATTTTAATAAAATAATATTTTACAAGTAAAAAAAATAGTAGCTTTTAGTGATAAAATTGCCTGGGAAAATAAAGCAACTCTTTAGCAATTATAGTATTCAAGTTTTGAATAATAAATAAAAATGACTCTCTCAATTTTACTATTATGTTTAATGTAAACTTTTAGTATTTTATCAAAATAATTCCTAAGATTTGGTTGTGATAATGGTAATGGTAAACTGAATTCTTAGACATGAAGTCATTTTCATCCAAAACAAAAGTGAATTATAACTTATGAATGAACATATTATTAGAAATATTTTTCATGAGCAAAACATATAGTCTCTGTTCATATAAGAGATTGTTGGGGCTGGGTGAGGTGGTTCATGCCTGTAATCCCAGAACTTTGGGAGGTCAAGGCATGGGGATCGCTTGAGGTAAGGAGTTCGAGACCACCTGGCCAATCTGGTGAAACCCCTTCTCTACCAGAAATATAAAAACTAGCCAGGTGTGGTGGCATGTGCCTGTAATCCCAGCTACTTGGGAAGCTGAGGCACGAGAATTGCTTGAACCTGGAAGGCGGAGGTTGCAGTGAGCTGAGATCATGCCTCTGCACTCTAGCCTGGGCAACAGAGTGAGAGACTCTATCTCAAAAAAAAAAAAAAAAAAGTTTGTTGAAACAGGAAGAAACTCTAATTCTTATTTATTTGTTTTGCAGATGAGAAATCGGTTTTTTTTTTTTTTTTTTTTTTTTTTTTTTTTTTTTTTTTTAGATGTAATGCCATTGTCCAAAGTAAGAGTGAGAGTTTTGGAGCTTGAACTCAGGTTTCTCCCTGTGTCATGCTTCCTTCCCCAAAACTAACATTAGAAATAATCAGAACAGGCCGAGTTTGAAGCCTAACTCTGGTAATTACTAGCCACACTGATTCATAAAATGTAAAGAATCACATCAGCAGAGACATCGTGTTGTAAGGATTAATGGAGTACTGTATGTGCTTATAAGAGCTTACTAGGATGCCTGGTGCGTTTTAGGGGATCAACGTATTTTCTTATATTCTCTGTAAAAGAGACTATTATTTTCTGTGTCTGATACTAATTCCTTTGTTTGTGTTCTAGATCCTCTTTTCTTCTCCACCATCTGCTACCAATTCCCCAACAACCTTACCCACTTCCCCACCTTTGTAGTTTCCCAATTCCAACCTCTCTACAAGCACTTAGTGGACAACTATGGTTGTCTCTCCTATTTAAAACAAAACATCTTCCATCCAGTATATGCATACTCACTGTCTTTGCCTTCTTTTTCCCCTGTCAAGCTTCTTTGGAAAATGGTCTCTATTTGTTATCTTCATTTTTATCTCCTATTTTCTTGACAACCTATTACAAGACAGTTTTCCCCTGGGCTACTCACCTGAAACTTTGGAATCATTGTGCATGCCTTTCTCTCCCTCTCCCTCAATCTGACACAGTCCAGTTCATTCCATTTCTACACTATTTCTAGATACCAATTGACTTTATCCACAAAGCTTTGTATTATTCTCATTTTTTGTATGGCTGATTTCAGTATTAACCCTAGTTCATGAAACAAACATGGGACTTAGTTGCTACTGGCTTCTGATTCCAGGTGACCACTTTTTTGATGTGACATGATTACTCTGCTTTAATGTGCTGTGACTCAGTGTGTGTGTGTGTGTAATCTGGAAAACAGGAACAGTGAAAACTGTTCAACGTGTGTGTTGTGAGAGATAAATGGTAAAACTCATTCAAATCACTTACAATTTCCAGGCACAAAACAGGTATTTATATTTTTTGTTGCCTATTTTAAAATTCATGTACTTTTTCCCAAGACATTCTCTTCACTGACACCAATGTGACGTTGCTAAAATATTTATTTACACCTTAAAATCCTTACTAGTTTTCAGAGAAAACTCAAAACATGTTCATCTGGCTTCGAAGTGTAATCCTACAACCAACAGGGTCCGGTCACTCTCCAGTTTGATTTGTCTCCACATCTTTTAGCCTTGCTATAGATCAGACTTCGTTCAACAGCTGTTATTATTCAAACTAAGCTCCTCTCTTCTTGTACTTGTAGTTGGATCTTACTAGAAGGCTCTCACTTTTCCTACCTTCATCCTGCTTCCTTGGCTTACCCCTGTTCCAAGAACCAGTTTAGCATCATCTCAAGAAGTGCTTGGATATAAAATAGGCAGAGAAGTTTCAATATTCCTGAAGTTTGAGAGAAAATAGACACAATACAATAGAACAAATAATTAAAAAATAATTTAAGAAAAGTTTTTTGAAATAAAAGTATATGTGAACCCATGTATTGAAAGGACACATCACAAACATGGGAAAATTCACCAGAATGGTCAACTCTGAGATATATTTTAGTAAAACCATTAGTCTTTATTGATAAAGAAAATAAACCTTTGAGCATCCAGGCAACAGCACCAAGTCACATATTAAGGAACCATAATAAGTTTGACGTTTGACTTTTTAATAGCAAAATTTTGTGACAGAAGACAATGGACTAACATAATTAAGATGCTTTAGGAGAAAAAAAAAAACTGAGAAAGGTGCATTATACTTGGCCAAACTGTCATTCAAGTATAAAACCTATATAGCCTATAATCAAATTTATGAACTTTTGAAATTTTTGGGAACTTTAAAAAAAATGAACTAATCCTGAAGAATCTACTAGAGATTCTTTTCAAAGATGAAGATCTAACAACCATTTTACAGGAAATAAAAGATAATGAATAGCACATTAAAATGAATTCACAGAGTAAAATCAGCAAAATCCATGAGATGGAAACTCTATAGGACAAATGATCAGATATATTCAACAAATAAATTACCAACAAAAGAAGACAGAAAGGGATTAAAGAGAAACCTGGATTAAAAGAGACCTAAGAGACACTTCAATCAACTGCAATATATGAATCTGATCCAGCTTTTTGTCGAAAAAGCAAACGTAACATTTAACAACCAATTGGAGAAATATCAATATTGATTGGATATTAGGTGATAAATAATTTTGTGGAGAAGTTTTGATAATGATTCTTATGGTTTAAATATGTTCCCCAAAGTTCATGTGTTGGAGACTTAATCCCCAATGCAACAGCATGTGGCAAGGTGGGAACTTTGGGTAATGATTGGGACTTGAGAGTTCTGTCCTTGTGAATGGATTAATGTTGTTAGTGGGGGAGCAGAATCATTACTGTGGGAATGGGTTTGTTACAAAATCGAGTTTGGCTCTCTCATGCCCTCTCTTTTGTGCATGCTCTCTTGCCTGTCCACCTTCCACCATGAGATGACACAGCAAGAAGGCCTTTGCTGGATGCTGGCTTCTCAATCTTGAACTTCCCAGCCTCCAGAACCATGAGGCAATACATTTCTGTTCATTATAAATTACCCAGTCCCAGGTACTCTGTCATCGCAGCATAAAACCGACTAAAACAATGATAACAATGATATTGTGTGTGTGTGTTTTTTAAATGATGTTATATTGAAGAAAATACATACTGAAATATTTAAGATCGTTAGTATGATGTCTGGGTGTTTGATTCTAAATAGTTTAGTAGAGGGGTATGTGGGTAGAGTATACATGAAAGAAGGTTGCAAAAGCTGTTTTGTGGTTATGTGGGAATCCATTCATTTGTATTGGCTTTTATCCTCTGCTTTTTGGTTCAATTATAATTTTCCATAAGAAAAAAAAATTAATCTTAAACAGATGGGACTTGTAGAGGTAGAAACACTTAATAGTGGAAAGCAGTAACAGATGGTCATCTGATAGTTGGGGAGGGGGTAACGGATTATGAAACTACAAAATGACAAAAATGTTACAAGCAGAGTTATTAGACTTACACCATTTAGCAGAAGAGCTGACATGCGTCAGTAGTCCCTGAGGACATTACCGTGTTACCTACGAGACTAATAATTCATCTCACAAAGACACTGAATAATCTAGCAAATGTTAAATTATGTTTTGCATAGTCTGTTTCAGAAAGCATAGGCTCAGTTAATATATTTTACAAAATTTTCATGAATGTCTTGTCACGTTTGAGATTTCTCAGCACACAATATGATTTGATCCAGAATCCCCATGACACTGTGGCATATGTCTGAGATGATGTAGGAGTCATGGAAGTGCACTGTTAAGATCTCCATCAAGAGAACCTGCCGCTGATAGCACAGTTGACTGACAGCACCAGCTGCCACCTCTTG
Source organism: Saimiri boliviensis (assembly GCF_048565385.1). Taxonomy (NCBI): domain Eukaryota; kingdom Metazoa; phylum Chordata; class Mammalia; order Primates; family Cebidae; genus Saimiri; species Saimiri boliviensis. The sequence continues at coordinate 139,906,345 of NC_133449.1, read as the reverse complement.
GGTTCCTCCATTGCATTCATGCTGAGACCATGCTTCTTCCGGGCTGCTTCTTCCCGTCAATGGCTGAACATGGTGGCGGCTGTTACTATTGGCTCATTTTTGCCTAACCACAGGAGTCCTTTAACAAACAGCTTTTGATCAGGGACGCTCCACTGGCTTAGTTGAAGTTTTTGCCAAAGTGGGCAGTGGAGTATGGCTTCTTCCTTCCCTCTTTTCTTTCACAGCTATCATCCTGCATCACCGTCTGAGGCTCTCCCAACTTTTTGCTACTCCATTCCTTTTTATCTGTCACAGGCATTCCCCTAGTAAACAGCCTGTGTATCTAATCTTGATTTGGCTCTGCGTCTAGGAAGAATCAGACTGTCAGAGACGTGCCCTGAGAAGATCAATTGAGAACACTCCTTGAGAACTCAGTTGGCTTGCATTGGGTCTTCTGTTTTCCATTTCAAAAATGCAGTAAGAATTAAATCAGGGAAGAGTGAATTATCAGGCTAAGTTCTCAAAAAAGGGTTGATTCTTTTTTTTTTAATTGTAATTTAGGTTCTGGGGTACATGTGCAGATCATGCAGGATTGTTGCATAGGTACATACATGGCAAGATGGTTTGCTGCCTTCATCCCCCATCACCTATATCTGGTATTTTTTCCCCTCATTATCCCTCCTCACCCTCCCCACCTCTGCTGTCCCTCCCCTTAGCCCCCTCCTACTGACCACAGTGTGCGATGCTCCCCTCCCTGTGTCCATGTGTTCTAATTGTTCAACCGCCGCCTAAAAGACTTGATTCTTGATGAAGACAGCCGGGGACTCTGAAACTTCCCTTTGGATTTATGCATGCAGTTAACTCTCATTGCAGGGCTGGTGGTATTGTGAATTTATCACTTTCTGATTGGACATTATTTTTTTCTTAGGGCACAAAGGACTATCTTGAATGACATGGTTTTCTAATACCTACAATTTTTATATCCTTAATTTCCCATCAGAGAAGGCAGGAAATAAAGTAGTTCCTAAGCATATCCATATTTCAGGTATCTATTTCTGGCATGAAGATTCCTACTTGTTTTTTAAATTTTTTCGATGATAGCCTTTTGAATATTCATCCCCATCCAATTATCTCACCATTTTGAGGTGGGCCTAGCTCTTGATGGTGGGGGGTAACGCACAAACAGAATAGTTTGTGTAGTGCCTGCCACAGCATGTGGCAACCCAGGCTGATGCAGAAAAGCTTCCTGGAGAGTGAGCTCCATCTTGCTCACGGCTCATCTTTAGCCCTCATGTGACAGTGCTGGCCAAAAGGAACTGGGTGAGTCAGTGTAGTTTAATATATCCTGTCTTAGTTGTTGTGGTTAAAAACCTCGCCTGCAAAAGAAACAGCAGGCTGGCACCAAGTCTGAGACATATATAAGTTCTCTGGCTGAACACGTTTTCTGACAACCGGATAATGGAGTCAAGGATTTGTCAATATGACTCCAGCCATTACCATTGACACAAAACCCTGCTAAACTTTACCCCATCTCCTCCCATTTTTGGGGGTCTCAAGACTTCCAGGGCCACATATCCCCCACCTGTTTTTCATACCTGCATCTTCAAGATGTAGACTGAGTTGTGTCTAATTCTACTTTGAATATTTCTTTTATTTATTTATTTCTTTGAATATTTCTTTTATTTCTATGTTTTATTTCTTCAAAGCAAATCCATCATACCAGATATGTCTCAATGTGTAACAGCACAGATATTTTGGTAATGTGCATTTTCTTTGTGTATATTTCTTTCTTTCCTTTTTTTGAGACAGTGTCCCACACTGTTCTCTAGGCTGGTGTGATCTCGGCTCACTGCAACCTTCACCTCCCAGGTTCATGCTATTCTCCTGCCTCAGCCTCCCAAGTAGCTGGGATTACAGGTACATACTACCACACCAGCTAATTTCTTGTATTTTCTTGGTAGAGACGGAGTTTCACTGCATTGGCCAGACTGGTCTTGAACTCCTGACACTGTGATCTGCCTGCCCCAGCCTCCCAAAGTGCTGGGATTACAGGTGTGAGCCACTGTACCTGGCCTATATATTTCTTAATATAACTTTGTATTTTAATAAAATAAATGTCCTTA